>NC_138768.1:156738933-157221433 GCF_965119305.1 Pelophylax lessonae
CAAAGAGTGAAAAATTTAAGGGGGTCTGAATACTTTCCGTACCCACTGTATATTTATATATATAATTTATATATATATATATATATATATATATATATACAAATACACACATATAGGTGTGAAAGGAGCGGAACCCCATCCCTGCGCTACTGAAATTATTTCAGTAGCGCAGGGATGGGGTTCCGCTCCTTTCACACCTATATGTGTGTATGTGTATATATATATATATATATATATATATATGTGTGTGTGTGTATATATACCCCTATATAGAAGTTCAGATGTCATGCCTGCCTCCAAAGACGCCCAAAAAATGCCCAATAAACGCCTGAAACAAAAACGCCCAGGTGTGAAAGGAGCGGAACCCCATCCCTGCGCTACTAAAAATTATCTTTTTTTTTCTGGTCCTGGACATGCTACAGAGCTGAAACTTCACAGGTACACTTTTTAGACTTTTTAGACCCCCCCCCCCCCCCCCCCAGACACTGAATCTAAAGAAATGTCTTTTTTTTTTCAATAATTTTTTCAATAATTGGCTCTCTATCAAAAAACGACAATTTTTAAGAACTTTTTTTTGTGTGAAAAATAGTCCCTGGGGCATGACCCAGAACCCTAGGCACTTTTTAGGGGCATTTATTGGGTTTTAGGGCTTCAAAATGGTGTTTTTTGATTCCTTATATATATATATATATATATATATATATATGTATATATATATATATACATCATATATACATATACATACACATATATACATATACACACACACACATATATATATATATATATATATATATATATATACATATATACCCCTATACAGAAGTTCAGATGTCATGCCTGCCTCCAAAGACGCACAAAAAACGCCCAACAAACGCCTGCAACAAGAACGCCCAGGTGTGAAAGGAGCGGAACCTCATCCCTGCGCTTCTAAAAATTCTAAGAAAAATTATATATTTTTTTCTGGTTCTGGACATGCTACAGAGCTGAAACTTCGCAGGTACACTTTTTAGACCCCCCCCCCCCCCCAGACACTAAATCCAAAGAAATCTCTTTTTTTTTCTTTCAATAATTTTTTTTTAATAATTGGCTCTCTATCAAAAACGACAATTTTTAAGAACTTTTTTTTGTGTGATTAATAGTCCCTGGGGCATGGCCCAGAACCCTAGGCACTTTTTAGGGGCATTTATTGGGTTTTAGGGCTTCAAAATGGTGTTTTTTGATTGCAGAAGTTTGGGTCCCATTGATTTCAATAGGGTTCTGGAATCCGAACCAAACTTTCGGTAAGTTCGGGTGTTCTGGTCGAACCGAACTTTTCAAAAGTTCGATCATCCCTAATAGGCAGTCAGTACATCAAGTGTGAGCATTTATCAATGATTGATACCATGGCTTGTAGACTCATAACTTTCACACAGACTAAATCATTTTACACTAATTTGGATTATTTTTACCAAAGATTTGTAGAAAAATAAATGTTGGCTGAAATTTATGAACAATTACTTATTTGCAAAATGGTATAATAGAAACTAAAAAAAAGTTTTTTTTTTTTTTGAGAACACTGAAAGCTGAAAATTGGTCTGGGCAGGAGAGGGATAAAAATTCCCTGCATTGAAGTGGGTAAGGACTATGGTGAACTCTTATTGTGGAATTTAATGTTGATAATATATAGTACAGTAAATAACAATATTATTATTAAATTATAACACAGTTTATGAAGTCCCAATCTAAAATTGATAATATGTGCAAAAATGGCGCGCTGATCCTTTAAATCTTGTGATAGACAATAAATGCAATGTGAACAAAATGTTCCTTTAAATGCTGCAGTGCTCGGCTACGCACGTATCACTTAGTGCTACCAATTATTTAGTGCACGTATCACTTAGTGATGCTTAGCAATATCAGTGTAAACCACAATGAAGTACACAACTTCAAAAAAATATTTAGTTATATTTGCACTCCATTGCATTTATTTTCTATTTCAAGATTTAAAGGAACAGTGCACCATTTTTGCACATCTTATTTATTATCCCGTTGGGTAACGTTGGGACTTACACGTTTGTACAATGTGGTCTCTCCTTCAGCCATCTTGCCATTCCCGGACTTATGTGACTCCTTTCATTTACCCAAAAATGAAATATTTTGTTACCTGAAAATTCATTTTTTTTTCCTCTCCACTCATTTCAACTAGTGAAAGGTCTTGATTGCAGGCAGGCCAGTTAAGCACCCAGACTCTTCTACTACGAAGCCAAGCTGTTGTCAAAAGACATTGGACTGGAACATACTGTATGCTGTTCTAAAACCTGGATATACCTTTTAGCATTGATGGGGCCTTTCCAGATGTGCAAGCTGCTCATTCCCTACATAATAATGCCTAAAATCAGCCAATCTTGCTTGTTATCCATTTTAAAACTTTCTGACTATTTCCTGGCAGCTAGGGCTTATACAGAAAATTTCATGACTAACAAATTAACATACGCAGGCTTGTCTAAACTAAACCTGAGGATAAACTTCTGACTAATGAACTGCAGGCAAAAATACAGGTGCATTATTTTGTATTTTCTTTGTATAAGCATTTAATTAATATACAGTATATATCACATTTTTAAAATTTTACAATCAATAAATAATTTGTCATGTTATTAACCCACAGCATGCAATATCGGTCTATTGAAAATATTATTTGTTGCGATGTACAGTATTTATTTTCTGTTTCATCTTAGTTTTGTAGCATCTTGATTATACTCTTGTAAATAAACGAATCATAGACATGCTAAAGTGTAAATAGCTGGCAGTTTTTTTTACAATACCTTGTTTAAAATAATGCAAGAAAATTATCAAGACAACAGCACTGGTGTAATCACCCAAAATAAATAAAGAAAATGCAAAATTCCAGAATTCCATTAGACTATGTGCTTTAGGTCATTTATTTTGGTTTGCCCTGGGTCATTAGAAGAAACACTTATGCTCTCTAGCATTAAACCCATAGTCATTCTATTCTCCAGATATTACCCAGAAGCACTTGAGGATTGTTAATGATTAATGCCATCACAGTCCAGCCACAAACCTTTCTGCTGCAGATAATGCCAGGCAGCAAGCACGCTTGACACTTTTAATGTATAATTAAGTAGAAAAAGTCAGCACTCAGTATGCAAATTTTTCAAAATGATGAATGGTGCCATACAGCAGTAGGGATTGATTTGGTGTAAATGAAACTAATTAAGGAAATGTCAAACATAATTAATAAAACAGGTTTAAGCTGCAAAACATTGTCAGTTGAATGAATGAGGAGGCAGTGGCTCCCATTGTTTCTGCTTTATTTAGAGCTAGTGTTTAGCTTGTACTTCATTCCTAAATGCACTTTCACCACCTCACACCCTCCGCTACCAATTCCCAGAGAGGGGGAAAATAAATTTGCGTGTCTCTCCACTGACTGCAGAAATTAATTGCAGAAATCTTGTCCTATCCAAGTGTTACATTCACTCACAGGACATTAACATAACTAATTTAAAAAAGCCCAAATGACTGCATAATAGAGGACTGTCAGTGTGCCTGACAGTCTATGGTCATACCAAATTAGCTTGAGTTTCTAATTGAAATTTTTTTCTCCCTCAGAACTCTTTTCATAATTTTATTCTTAGCTATTCATTTTTGATAAGAACAAAGGTTTGATAATTTAAAAAAAAGGGAGAGCTTGACCTATAATTACAAAGAGGAAATTAGGAGAGCCGGGGAAAGTCAGATTTAGTCCCGCTAATGATGCAAGAGACCTGATGTCCTCTAGGGAGTAGGAAGAAAAATGGAACTCTGGTTTTCACGGGTGACCTGTGTGCTAGGGGCTGACTGCTCCTGTGACTCCACTTCCCCTGCAGATCACTTCATTAACATTAAGAGGTTACATATCCATGAAGAGTAATACTTTACTGCCTGTTTGTTTTTTTTTATTTACTAAAGTATACTTAATACATATTATATAATTTATATTCAGTTTTATTTTAATTTGGCAGTTAAGGATTTGTGTTGTTTGGCAGGTGATCAAACACAAAGTTTAGAATGTTGTGTTCACATTGAACACATACAATGGCTTGTCCAACTTTCTCGAGATGTAGAAGACCCATGAACAAGTGAGAATGTTGACTGTACCACATTCCTTCACATTTCTTATACCTGGTTGTACTGGGTTCCTTCACATTTCATACCTGCTAGATTTTTGTTGTATGAAGAAAATGGGGGAAGTTACAAAAGATTTATTTTCACTGTGCCCTTTCAGTTAAAATATGATATTCAGCATAGAATATGCCATAAACGTATATATCACATATATTTTTTTTATCATACTATTACACACTTTCTTTTCAATAATTTTTATTAAAGCTTGTGGTTAAGAAAGTAGAGAATCAAAAAACAAGAATAAGAAAAAGGTTTGACAATATACAATGTACATTAAAAAGAAATATTGTTAGTGTGTTTAGAAATTTCATAAAAGGACAACTTTGTTGTCTATAGAATAACAAAGGGTGAGATAAAACAAAAAGTACCATGGGAAGAGAAAGTGACCTTTCAAAGCCATTTAACACTTACAATTCATAGACTTGCAAGTATCAACTAAACCAGTAGGACCAGTATCTTTCTACGGTTTGTAATATACCTTTGCTAGATGCAAACATACATTCATAGGTACTATGGATGTGCACCAAGGTGATCATTTCAGCCCTAGAAAGGGGTTCAGATGTCTTCCAGACTATCACTAGTCTGGGGGCTACTATTACACACTTTAAAGTGTATCTAAAGACATTTTTAGATCAGGGAAGGATTAGAACACCTGTCAAATGTTCTGTTTGTCCAGAGGACCATTGTTATTGAAAATTAAAGTGATGGGAAAATCTAAAATTATGAGTTGTCACTGAAACAGGGAAAGAGGGAACAAATCTATCCTCAAACACTTGTCATAACTTGTGACAACAGTCTAAGGGAGAGCTGACATTTTTTTGTAGGGAAAGATATTTTATTTAATGTATTTTATGGTATTGGTACATGTTCTCCATGGCAGTGCTTGGTTTGCCATGCCTTTTGTTCAACAACACCTTGCTTAGAATTAAATAACAGGACCCCCCCCCCATAGACTTCATTGGGGTTTGCCAAAAAGTTTGTAAACTTCAAGCAAGATTCAAGAATTTTTTTTTTTTTTCAAATCAAACTCAGGTAGATTCACTTAGCCCTACATATTGCTGTCTTTGGCTGTCTTTGGTTTCAGTACTGTCTTAGTTACTGACCTGAAAGAAACATGCTGATTTCAGAAAGCAAGACTAAAGTCAGGACTCCTGATCTGCATGTTTGTTAAAAATATATGCCTAAGCCGTGGCAGCTTACATATGCCTCCCAACTGTCCCTGATTTTGAGGGACTGTCCCTCTTTCCTCCTCATATGTGCCTCATTTTGGTCTGATCTATATAGCTGTATATAAAATGCACTACCTATTTATTTATCTTTCAAAAAGTGTTTCCCAGTGCTAAACCTTTCATATAATCCTTTCATCTAATTTCTAAATGGCTGCATTTGTAAATGTCAAAATCCAGTATAAAGGAATAGTAGTTGTAAGAAAAGCACTTGTGGGTTTAACTAATAATTTTTTGTATAATTCTCCTTTAAGGTTGCATGGCAGGAGGTGTGTCCTATGCCTAGTTACTTTTGCTAATAGGTGTCCCTTATTCCCATCTCAAAAAATTGGGAGATGTGTGTATACTGTATTTTCTCAGTAGTATATAGTACCTCTAGTACTATATTTCTTTAATGCCTTCCTGCCCAGGTGACGGCTACAGCACAGGCTTACTTTAATGGGAGGGCATCTATTGACATCCTCCCGTGATTGCACTTTCCACTGGCCCCCTGTGGCACGCAGGCAGCATGTTCTGTGGTCATAGATCACGGTAAAAGGCCATTTACAGCACCCCTTTACCACATGATCAGCTGTGTCCATGGACTGCTGATTATGGATGTCAACACAAACTGGTTATCGGCTTTTCTTTCCTCATGCTGACAGTATGAGGAGAGAAGAAGAGAGCCGATAACCTGCTTGTGTTAAAGGGACATAGACACTGATTATCAGCGTCTTGATTATCAGTCCAGTCCCAACAGTTCCCACCACTGCTGCCAATTAGTGCCAACAAGTGCTGCCAATCAGTGCCCATCAGTGACACCTATCAGTGCTCATCAGTGCCACCTATTAGTGCCCATCAGAGCCATTTATCAGTTCTCAACAGTGCCACCTATCAGTGGAGCCTCATCGGTGTATTTTCATCAGTGCCCACTAGTGCCGCCTCATCAGTATCCATCAGTGCCACCTCATCAGTTCCCATCAGTGCAACCTATCAGTGCCCATCAGTGCAACCTCATCAGCGCACATCAGTGAAGGAGAAAAATTACCCATTTGCAAATTTTTTTTAACAAACTATGAAAAATGTGGGGTTTTTTTTTTACTTTTTTCAAAGTTTTCAGACTTTTTTCATTTGTTTAGCAAAAAATAAAAAAAAATTGTGGTGAATAAATACCACCAAAAGAAAGCTATATTTGTTGCATAACAGCGCAAATTGTCATTCAAAGTGTGACAGCGCTGAACAGCTGGAAATTGTTCTGGGCAGGAAAGGGGTGAAAGCGCCCAGTAGGCAAATGGTTATTCAATATAAAAGCAGAAATGCCTTCAAGTCACCAAACTCCTCTCATATCCAGAATGAATTGCATAATTTCCTGTACTTTCATGAAACTGTCCATCTGGACACAGTGAAAATAGGCACATAAGTTAAGCCTAAAGTTAGGTACAGAGGCAAATTTTCTTTTAAAGCGGAGTTCCACCCTGGAATACTTTTTTTAATAAAAATATCCCCGGGACAGTCAGGGCTAGTACATTCCACAATGGCTAGCCTCTGATCTGTCCCGGGATGCACTTACCTTTTAGGACAAATACTTACCTTGAAAAAGTATTGTTTAGCGCTGCCATCTCAGGTGTGGGCAGCTTGAAGCCAGCGCGATCCTCTTCTGTGTCCTCTTCCGTCTTCTTCGGTCCCACGATGCACTGCACCGGCCCCGCCGTCACTTCCGGTGTGCGCGCGTCATCCCTCCACAGCTTCTGGGCATGCCCAGAAGCTGTTTAGAAGGGAATGACGCGTGCGCCCCGGAACTGATGTCGGGGCCGGTGCAGGTGCAATGATTCCTGGGAGCGATGACGTTCAGCTCCCAGGAATCATTGCAAAGCCAGGAAGTGACAATGGGCTGTGGCCGCCGAGGGGAGGAAGAAGGAAGTAAGGTAAGTATTTTCTTCTCTACAAGGTAAGTAAAAAAAAAAATGCGATTATCCATTTGTTTTTCAGGTGACCCGGAGCGAGAAGATGGAGGTAAGTATCATTTTAGGGTGGAACTCCACTTTAAATCATAAACGATCACACGTGCACATGAAACAATTTTACTTAAAAATTATAACAACAAAATCTTTTGTGTCTGCCAGTGAAAAAAAAAATTTCTTTATTAAGTGATGGTATAGTAAATATGTATTTTAAACTGTAACACCATTAATAGCTCTCTAATTTAATATGCTCTCAAGTAACAGAGCTTTTTTATATCTTTCCAAATATTAATGTCCGATGGTAGGTTTATGGAACGTGTAACTTTGACCCTGCAAGCAATTAAAGCTGTTGAGACTAAATAAAATTATATTCCCACAGAAGGAGGTCTTGGTGTTTTTTTAAACATTTGGTTTAATCAGATTTTTTTCTCTTTTTAATGGTATTTTTCTATAACTAAGTGGATTTTTTTTAACATGGTCTAAAATAAAACTAATAAAGTAGGACTCATCACAACATGTATATTGGATTCACTAAAATGAGCTCTCACTTCTTTAGTTCTGTTCAAGTTTTGCTAATGACATACACTAGGGGGTACTCATCAGTATTCATATTAATTATGCAATTACAATATTCCATGAAGGCTGTTAAAATATGATTTCCTAACAACTGAGAAAAATATGCATACCAGGTCATACCGGCCAAGCCATTAATTGCAGGAATGCTATTTTTAATTTAGCTTGTGGCACTGAGGTAGTACAGGAGGAGGACACAAGCAATTATGCAGGTAATAGATTTTTTTTCCCTTTCAGAAACTGTAGTGATACTTCTTAGTGAAGTGTTACATTTATAATAGTTCTGCTCTCCTGGTGGGTTTATGTCACAAGTATCCCACTGAATGTCATAACACAAGGGAGAATGTAAGAATGCCCTGGCCCATTTTTTTTCTTTTTATTACATTTATTTATTCATCTTATTATGACGATGACGATGATGATGATTATGATTATGTATGTCTTTTTTAGGTTTCTTACACTCTGAATATTGCAAAATTACAGTTCAATATTTTGCACTTTTTCTAATAATTTTTACCACTTGCAAAGCAATTTCCTTTTTTTTCACATGTTTTTACAGTGCCTATGAAAACTACAAAGTATAAAACCTTTTTAGCCTGTCCAGGTGAATGGTTAACCACTTTATTAGGAGTCTCCCATGTATGACCCAGTTAATGGGCACACTAGTTGGTTTTAGGCCTAATCTATTGATAACTGATCCCATATGACTTTGGGTGGATGACAGGTATCCACTTTGATAGCAAACACGATTAAAAAACGTAATGATATCTGAATTACATGCCTCCTGGGACATAGCGTTTCTTGAGAAATATGTCCAGGAGAAAATGGTCCCTAGGAGTCTGAGGTGGAGCATATACCCAGACCAAGGTGACCAAGACCTCAAAGAATGGTTTCATTTTTTCAATGGAGCAGGCATGGGCCTATTGAATTTCCTTATTGATAGGAAGAGAAAGAAAGTTTTAAAACTGAATAAAGAGATACTAGAAATAAAGGAGAAATTATTACCATCCATGCAGGAAGAAGCCTATAAAGTATACAATCAGGAACTAAGGGAGATACTGGCTATGGAAGATGAAGAACAAAAGGCCAAAAAAAGGAAAAAATACCTGAGGGACTTGGAGGATTATCAAGCTTCAAAGGTATTTAAATGGCAACTAAATCTCATAGTAGAAGATGAAAACAATATGGAAATCCAAAATTCACCAGGAGAAGGGACTTCCCAGAAGAGTTCGGAACCGTTTGGTTTCAAAGAACCGAAGGATGTACCTAAGAAAGAGGTGAAAATACTAGAACCCCCTAGGAGAGGGGAGGAACAACAAGGGCATAAAGGATCTGAAAAATTCAAACCCATAAAAGATAATGTCTCTGGTCAGAATATGAAACATCAGAATGGGGGAGACAATTATAGTAATAACAATAAAAAAGAGAGAGTGAGACCTCCAAGACACGACTCTTATAGGAGTAAGCATGAGTATCGAATGAATTCGAGGGAGAGACAATCTAGAAGATCGAGATCTCGGTCACCAAGAAGAGTCCCTATGGACTACTTGGGAAATTACAATGATTCTCCCCATACTCCCAGGGTCTATTCTCAATACACCCAAAACAAATTTGAACCCTTACAACACAATGGGTATGATGAAAGGGAAGAGGTGTTTGAACCCCCACAGACAAGAACACCCACTAAAGCTAATAAGAAGAGTTTTTTAGGGCAGGGCCCAAAGAAGGGCAAAAAAAGAAGAAAATAACCAGAGGATGCAGAGGAGGCTCAAAGAAAAGAATTAAGAGCCATGAAACTCAAGGAATTTTCAACCTTAGTAAGGTAGATCTTTCTGATTCTGAAAAACACACACTGAGCAAAGGGTTAAAATACGCCCCAAGAAAACCCTTAAACAAATTTGAGACATTCGTGGACATCCACAAATACGCGAGGAAGCTTAATGTGAAGAGACATTTCTTGTCAAAAGCCGGAGAGAGGAACTATGTTTCCTATCAAACCTCGGCCGTCATTCCTTCAGGTTTGAAGAACGCCTCACTATTCAACCCTCCAGGAGTCCCAAGCCATCACGTTACTGTTTTTAGGGACTTAGTTCTTAAAGAATTGGAGGAGAAAAAGCTGGAATTTAAACCCCAAGGTGATCTACAAAAAGGTATAAAATCCCTATGTGAGAAGAAGAACCTAGTGATCAGGCCAGCGGACAAAGGTGGGGGGATTGTGCTATTGAATAAGGATGACTACATCCAGGAAATGGATCGTTTAGTAGCAGATCCAACCACGTATGAAGTTCTGAAAAGTGACCCCACTTTCACTTATAAGAAGAAGCTGGAAAAACTAATACATAAAGGTTTTAGCATGGGGATTTTAAATGAGAAAGAAAAAGAGTTCCTTGTCCCAGTCTCACCTAGAATTCCCACTATATACTACCTCCCGAAGGTGCATAAATGTTTGAATAATCCACCTGGAAGGCCCATAGTTAGTGGAGTTGAATCTATAACTTCGAGGATAGGAAAATACGTTGACTATTTCCTGCAACCGTTGGTACAAGAAAAACCTGCCTTCCTCAAAGACACATCCCAATGCATCAAAGATATTACGGAGTAGAGGTTCAAGGGGATGTATTACTTGTTACTGCGGACGTGACCTCATTGTATACTATCATACCGCATGAAATGGGTTACGAAGCCGTCAGTATATTCCTTGATGCTAACCACGACATTCCGTTCAAACAGAAGCAGTTCATCTTAGATCTCCTAATTTTTGGGATGGATCACAATTATTTCTATTATAACCAGAATTTCTATCGCCAGCGAACAGGTGTGGCTATGGGGGCAAAGTTTGCCCCCAGCTTAGCCAACCTGTTCATGGCCCTCTGGGAGGATCGAAATATTTTCACCAATCGAGCCAAGGAATTGGTCATTTGGAGGAGGTATATAGATGATACATTGCTGGTGTGGCAAGGAGATGAAAAATCACTGAAGAATTTCATGGAAAACCTAAACTGCAATAATTGGGGCATTAGGTTCACTTATCAATACAGCAATACCTCCATTAATTTCTTGGATTTGGTGATCTATCGAAATAATTCGGGCTTTGCAACCCGATCTTTTTTCAAGCCAACTGACAGAAATGGCTTTATAGCCATAGACAGCTGCCATCACCCCAAGTGGCTCAGTTCAGTACCCAGAAGTCAATTTAGGAGGATCAGAAGGAACTGCACCGAACAGGAAGACTTTCAACAACAAGTGGGAACTCTGAAACAGAGGTTTGTTGAGAAAGGGTATGACATTTCTGAATTAGATAAAGAGATCGAAAATGTCAACCCCATGGAACAGAAGAATCTTGTGGAACCAAAATACAAAACTAAACAAACATCTCCTCACTTTGAATATGCATTCACCACCAAGTTTTCCAGTAATTACAAATGGCTCAACTATGTCTTTAAGAAATACTGGGGGGGTCCTACAAGAAGATAAAATTTTAGGACCGGTTATACCGACCCAACCAAAAATAATCTTCAGGAAGGCGACGAACTTGAAAGAAATAATAGCCAGAAATCCTGTTGAAAGACCACTTAGGACAGGGATGTTCCCAAACATGAAAGGCTTCTATCCTTGCAAAAGGTGCCGGATATGCACAGAAGCCACTACAGTGAGAACCAATAAATTGATTTCCACTGCAACAGGGAAGGAATATCCTATTAGAGAGTTTATCTCGTGTTACACCAAAGGGGTCATTTACCTGCTACAATGCGAGTGCAACCTGCAGTATGTAGGAAGAACAATAAGAACAGCAAGCATTCGCGTAGGAGAGCACTTAACCAATATCCACAATGGGTTTCCAGGGCACAGTGTTTCCCAACACTATGCCACATGCCATCATAAAGATTCTAAGAAACTTAAAATCACGGTTATTGAGAAACGTGTCCCTCACTGGAGAGGTAGCAACCTGGAGAGGTCAATCTCGAGACGTGAGACTTTTTGGATCTATGAGCTCAAATGTTATAGGCCGAGAGGCCATAACATTGATTGGGACATCAATTCACATATTAATAACAGCTAAATACATAGCCAGTATATTCCCTTTAAATACCAACCAGCATGAGACACTTTAGTACATTTATTCACCATATACACATATCTTGATATATTTTCTATATAAATTTGATAAAGTGTATATTTTTTAAATTTTGTATAAGAATTTTATATGTAATTTTAACAGTTTTATTAATTTTATATATTTCCATGGTGACATATACATGCTGAGATAATTGGTTTTGTTTTTATAATGTAAAAAAGTATTGCAACTTGCCATTTAAGTGTCACCACAAACAGGAAGTACAATGCCAGTCACTTCCGGTGTCATTGTTGGAATTTTATAATTTTATATAGGTCCAATATAATGGTTTCAATTTCAATTTTAATTGATGATTTAGAGTGTAAGTGGGATGATTTATCCCCTACCTTTGAATTTGCAATACCCTTATTTTTAATATTTTTAATATTGGTGGCCGATAAGGAGGAGTCGATAGAAGATGGGCATCTGTTTAGTACATTGTGATTTATTGCAATGCTGTGAATATACTGCTCCATCTCAAATATCATACAGTTGACAAGTCCGATATCTGGCCAAAATTTAAAGATGCATTAGAAAACTTAAGCCGAGGGACCCACGAGAGACTTCCGGAGCCTTCTCTGCTGACACCGGAAGTGACGCTGCTCCCTTTAGAATAAATAGGACGGAAGTGACGGCGCGCGAGAACCTCCTTTCTCTGAAGATAACCAATCGGTGGAAACGCGTCAGACAGGAGGCGTGCCGTAACCACGTCGCTTGGGATCCGGGCTGCAGCCGGACCCAGGCATTATAGGAATCCCTCACCGCTTTAATATCATACTTGCGAACTCTGTCAACATAACATGTAAGTGCATATTTTATTTGAATAAACGTTGTATCAAGGGTAATGCACTATCAGTGGTCTTTCCTTTACATGTTATGCTGGAGTGATATGATCCTTCTGGTTAATCTCACCAAGTGGCTGTCATTATCATCTGGATAGAGAGATACACTCTTCTGGGAGTATTGTGGCAGAGTGCCTTATCCACACCTATCTGGTAAGAGGCCCAGCGGGCTACCTTGCATGCACGGTGGAGAGCACTAATTTTGGTTTGAGCACAGGGATTGTTGGATTTTGCAAAGGAGAGCACTTACTTTCATTCCGTCAGGTAAGGAGGAATTCCAACAGGTGGAGGGAATTTAAGTCACCATTTGAGTTCATCACCATCTGTTTGTAACGCTCCTGCGTTTTTGTAGTAGGCTGGATTTGCAGCTGCAGAATCTCCACTCAGTAGTCATGTAGAGATGTGTTGAATAACCAGATCCAACTCTCTAGACTCATCACTGTGGGCTTGTCAGCTTCAGCATACAGATATACACACTCAATAAGATGTTCCTGGAGTGATAGGATGTATATAACAGTATGAAGATGATGTGCTGAAGGGACAGGTGTGAACAGTGACAGAGATGGCAAGCACTTGATAGAATGTTCAGGAGAGTATTAGATGGTATTAGGTAGAATGCAGATAGGTTAGTAATCGAGTATGGTAACAGGTGGTAAGGACAGCAGATGACAAATACAGGATAGAATAACCCAGTGCAAGGATAGATGGTAGTAGACTCAAGAGCTAGCAATCTACAGTGCAGATGATAGATTTAGTATGCATAGATAGTAACAGTCCTTATGTGCAGAGGTAGATAGTGTAAGTAAGGTTATGGAGGATTCCCCTGTGGGGTACTTATCACTAGTAAAGTTAGTAGTAGCAGGGTCCAGTAGTAAGGGAGTGATCCAGTAGCGAGATACAGGGATCGGCAGCGAGGTTCCGGTCTGTTTCCAAGTAAAAGGGAATAGCTGGAGGTTCCGGTAGCAAGGTAAGCTTGTAAGCATGTGGACACACGGCAGGATGAACGAACGATGTGAGAGAGAACGCCGGCGGTTGAAATAGCCGCTCTGCGGCGCTCGGCGATGACGTCATCCGTCTTAAAGGTGTATGCGTACCACCTAATTAGAAAGGTGGGACGCATATTTGAAAGAAAAGTGGAAAATAAGGGTACCAGAGGTACCAGAATCTTACAGTACCCCCCCCCCCCCTTAAGGCCGGCTCCGGAAGGCCTATAGTACTGGTTTTTCCGGGTATTTCAAGTGAAATCTTCGTATAAGCCTAGGTGCGTGAACATCAGTGGTGTCGTCTTGGGGTCCATAGTTCTTCCATCTTATGAGATACTGGAGTCTTCCTCTGTGGATACGAGAATCCAAAATTTCCTTAATCTCATATTCTTCTCCGCCTTCAACTTGTACTGGAGGTGGAGGCAAGATGGTAGGCCTTATTCCCTGATTAGGAACATGGGGTTTCAGTAGCGACACATGGAAGATGGGATGGATCTTGAGATCTGCTGGTAAGGTGAGCTGTACTGCAGCTTTTCCAATAAGTTTCTTAATTGGGAAGGGTCCCAGAAATAAAGGTCCAAGCTTTTTGCTAGGGATCTTTAATCTTAAATTTCTTGTCGATAGCTAAACGAGGTCCCCAATAGCATACTGAGGAGAAGGTCTTCTACGTAGGTCGTAGTACTTCTTTTGTTGGCTATGGGCGTGTGAGATAGTGGTATTAAGTAAACCCAGAGAGTCCTTTATTTGGGTAAGATAGTCTGAGGCTACTGGGTTACTTGATGGTAGGATGCGTGGTGGAAGAAGTGTGGGATGAAACCCATAGTTCAAGTAGAACGGACTTTGCTTAGTAGTACTGTGGGTTGCGTTGTTATAAGCAAATTCCGCCAGAGGGAGAAGGTCCACCCAATCATCCTGTAGGTATGATGTGTAGCAACGCAGATATTGTTCTATACACTGGTTGACTCTTTCAGTCTGTCCGTTGGTCTGAGGGTGGTAGGGAGAAGTGAGCTTTCGCTCAATCCGTAATATTTGACAAAGAGCTTGCCAAAATTTGGAGATGAACTGTGAACCACGGTCGGATAAAAGAGTCTTTGGTATTCCGTGTAACTTGAACACATGTTTCATCAGTAGTTCCTCTGTTTGTTTGGATGAAGGTAGTCTACGGATAGCGATGAAATGTGCCATCTTTGTCAGGTGGTCCACTGACACTAGAATGGTATTAAATCCTTTAGAAGGTGGTAGTTCTACTATAAAGTCTAAGGATACAACCTCCCATGGAACCTGTATTGGTATTGGTAGACTGCAGAGTAGACCAGATGGTTTTGTAGTGTCAATTTTGGACCTTGCACAGATGTCACATGAAGATACAAATTTTTGTACAGACGTCTTCATATCAGGCCACCAAAACTGCCTAGTAAGCAAATTAAGGGTTTTCGTCATACCCATATGTCCTGCCATGGGCACATCATGTGATAACTCCAAGATCTTGGTACGCATAGTAGGGGGTATGTAGAGTTTGTCGTTGTAGTAGAGGAAGCCTTCTGCATCAGTACTTAGTTGTGGTGGAGGTGAATCCAATCTTATACTGTGCAAAATCTCTTCCTTCAGGGAACAAACAACCCCAATAATACGTTCATAGGGTATTATAGGAATAGAAGGGATTTCAGCGCAGTTATCTTCGGTTAATCGTGATAGCGTATCCGCTTTTTTATTTTTGTCTGCAGGCCTGTAGGTCACTAAGAAGTTGAATCTTAGGAAAAATAATGACCATCGTACCTGCCGGTGGGAGAGAGTTTTGTTAGTCTGGAGGTATTGAAGGTTTTTGTGATCTGTATATATTAGTATTGGTAACCGGGTACCCTCAAGTAGATGTCGCCAATTCTCCAGTGCCAGTTTTATGGCAAGCAACTCCTTTTCACCCACTGGGTAATTCACCTCTGGGCTGCTTAATGATTTTGAAAAGAAAGCAACTGGGTGGAGTGGTGAAGTATTTGTTGGTCGTTGGGAGAGAACTGCTCCTACTGCCATATTTGACGCATCTACCTCCAGAATATATTGGAGGGATGGGTCTGGATGGCGTAGTATGGGAGCAGAAGTAAAGCTTGATTTTAACAAGCAGAAAGCTCGATTTGCTTCTTCTGACCATTTGAATGGTTTCTTTATACTTGTCAATTGTGTGAGAGGTCTCACAATGGCAGAACAGTTCTTGATGAACTTCCTATAGAAGTTTGAAAATCCAAGGAATCGCTGTAATGCCTTACGAGTTGTTGGTATAGGCCAGTCCAGAATACAGGATATCTTGTTCATATCCATCTTAATTCCGGTTTTGGATATGATGTATCCCAGGAATAATATTTCTTCTTTATGAAATAGGCATTTTTTTAATTTCACGTATAGATTGTGTGCGAGTAATCTGGATAACACAAGTCTTACATGTTTATATGTTCAGGGAGAGATCGAGAATAGATAAGTATATCGTCCAGATATACTACAACACAGATATCAAGGAAGTCTCTAAAGATGTCGTTTATGAACCTTTGGAAGGCTGCGGGAGCATTACACAACCCGAATGGCATCACAAGATATTCGAATAATCCGTATCTGGTTCTGAATGCTGTTTTCCACTCATCTCCATCACGGATTCGGATTAGGTTGTATGCCCCTTTCAGGTCTAATTTAGAGAAGTAAGTAGCCCCACGCACTTGTTCAATGAGTTCAGGGATGAGCGGTAAAGGATAGCGATCCTTTATTGTAATCGTATTTAATTGCCTATAATCGATAATAGGCCTAAGACTTGAATCCTTATTGCGGACAAAAAAAAGTCCTGCAGCTGTGGAAGAAGTAGAGGGTCTGATGAACCATTTTGTCAAATTCTCATCCAAGTATTCCTTGAGATGAGAAAGTTCATCCTGTGAAAGAGGATAAACATGACCGAAAGGCAATTTGCTGTTAGGGAGTAGATCGATAGTGCAATCATAATCCCTATGGGGAGGCAACATTTGGGCATTTTTTTCAAGGAATACTTCGGACAGATCCTGATAGCATAGTGGTGCAATCTCATCTGACACCACAGACAGGATCTTTCCATAAGATGGGAGGTTACACGTAATCTCACAATAGTGAGAAGGGAAAGACAAAGTCCGTTTTTTCCAATCTATGATTGGTTGATGTGTGTGTAACCAGGGGAGTCCCAAAATAATAGAAAAATGGGGTGAAGATAGTATATCAAAAGTGGTGGTCTCCATATGAGACTCGTTAGTAGTGACGAGGAGTGCTTGTGTCTGGTTGGTGATTGGACCAGAAGATAGTGGGATACCGTTAATGAAACTAACAGAAACAGGTTTAGGTTTTGAAATAATAGGTATTTTATTTAAGGTAACAAAACATGTATCAATATAGTTTCCACAAGATCCGGTGTCGATCATAGCCTTGGTGGTAATCCTAGTCTGGTCCCACTGTAATGTCAAATGAACATAGAGATAGGGGTTAGAAAAGGAAGTCGTTAATCCTCCTAGCAAAACATGTGAACACTCACCCTCTTTTTTGTGGACAAGGGGACAGACGCTTATCAAATGATCCGGGGAAGCGCAGTACATGCAGAGGTTTCTGGATCTTCTTCTGGCTCGTTCAGTAGTTGATAAAGGTGGGCGTATGGTTCCTACCTCCATGGGAGTAGGGTCAACGGCCGAAATTCGAGAAGGACTAGACAATGGCATTCCCATTTTCTCAGCCCTTCTTTCACGCAGTCGCCTGTCGATGTTGATACTGAGTTGTATTAAGGCATCCAAGGTGCCAGGTAAATCCGCTCGGGCGAGCTCGTCTTTAACAGCTTCTGACAAGCCGAGTCTGAATTGAGTTCGCAGAGATGTATCATTCCACCCTGAATCAAGGGTCCATCTTTTGAACTCAGCTACAAAGTCTTCTACAGGTCTCCTTCCTTTTTTTAAAGCCCTCAATTGAATATCAGCAGTACTCTGCCTGTTGGGGTCATCATATAAATTAGCGAGTTCCGCTAGGAATAAAGAATAGGAGTTCACAAGCTGATCATTTTTTTCAAAGAGAGAGTCTGCCCAGGCCCGTGGGTCACCCATTAAGTATGAGATAACGGTACAGACTTTAATTTGATCAGTAGGGTATGTACGAGGTTTTAACAAAAAAAGTAATTGACATGCGTTTTTGAATTCACAAACTTTTTTCCGATCACCTGTAAACACTAGAGGAGGGTTTAGTTTAGGTTCAGGGGGTTGAGCAGCAGTGAGCCGTGAAAGACGGGTTACCTGCTGTATCAGAGTCTGATTTTCTTCTTTTACTTCAGTAAGAGCAAGCATTAATGCATTTACTTGTTGTGTTAATTGTGTCACTTGAGTGGGTAATTCTGCTGAATCCATTTTTAAGGTTCGTTCAATCTGTAACACTCCTGCGTTTTTGTAGTAGGCTGGATTTGCAGCTGCAGAATCTCCACTCAGTAGTCATGTAGAGATGTGTTTAATAACCAGATCCAACTCTCCAGACTCATCACTGTGGGCTTGTCAGCTTCAGCATACAGATATACACACTCAATAAGATGTTCCTGGAGTGATAGGATGTATATAAAAGTATGAAGATGATGTGCTGAAGGCACAGGTGTGAACAGTGACAGAGATGGCAAGCACTTGATAGAATGTTCAGGAGAGTATTAGATGATATTAGGTAGAATGCAGATAGGTTAGTAATCGAGTATGGTAACAGGTGGTAAGGACAGCAGATGACAAATACAGGATAGACTAACCCAGTGCAAGGATAGATGGTAGTAGACTCAAGAGCTAGCAATCTATGTAACAGTGCAGATGATAGATTTAGTATGCATAGATAGTAACAGTCCTTATGTGCAGAGGTAGATAGTGTAAGTAAGATTATGGAGGATTCCCCTGTGGGGTACTTATCACTAGTAAAGTTAGTAGTAGCAGGGTCCAGTAGTAAGGGAGTGATCCAGTAGCGAGATACAGGGATCGGTAGCGAGGTTTTGGTCTGTTTCCAGATAAAAGGGAATAGCTGGAGGTTCCGGTAGCAAGGTAAGCTTGTAAGCATGTGGACACACGGCAGGATGAACGAACGATGTGAGAGAGAACGCCGGCGGTTGAAATAGCCGCTCTGCGGCGCTCGGCGATGACGTCATCCGTCTTAAAGGTGTATGCGTACCACCTAATTAGAAAGGTGGGACGCATATTTGAAAGAAAAGTGGAAAATAAGGGTACCAGAGGTACCAGAGTCTTACACTGTTATCATTTATATCACTGGATTGTCATTCAAGCATACAGACACGTTGTGTTTGGGACTTTGTTTAATCACATTATTTGCATCTTAATACTTTGTTTTATTTGAATTTGCATATGTGAGTTACTTGCACATTTATTGTACATCACCATGTAGATAAAGCGCACCATCTATCACACACTACACATTATTTTATCTGGGAGCAGCTTATCACAGACCAGCGCACTTTTCTTTTACACAGCAAACACTATTGACTGTATAGGGTTCTATAGGTACCAGATCTTTTAACTATGTATACACTTTAAAGTGTACATCTAGCCCAAACATGTTTTATTTTGGTGGTGGAGGGCAGGTTTTTACTGCTTTTAATTATCTTTGCAATTACCTTATCCGACAGGAATAGAGGGTAATTCTCCAACAGCAACACAAAAAAGTAAAACACCTTTTGGCAGTGCAGGCTAAAGCCTCCGTCCGTTTTTTACTGCATGTGTCTTTTTGGCAGACTTTCCCTAACTTTCAGTTTGGTAAAACCATCTTACCATGACAGGAAATGAGGACCAATAGCAGTAAAACCCAAAACTAAAAAATGTGTAACCAAATCTGCTGGACCTGATAAATATTTTACAGTCATAACAGGGCTAATGATCACTTGTTTTAGTGTTCACCTTAACCCCTCTGACCATAACATGCTTTTTTTTAATCCATTTCGGAATCTAACTACTTCTACTTTTTTTTTTGTGCTACTTGTGTATTAAAACTTTGAATTTTTTAGTTTACTTTTTTATTGTCTGTTTTTTCTTTCAGTAAACAAATAAATATAATGAGGGGCCATTTTAGTGGTGCAATATTGGATCAAAGATAGACGAAATGAGCTTCTATAACCCCCAGGGGCAATTGAAAGTCTATTACAGTGCTTTTCAACTTTTTTTCAGTCAATGCACACTTTAAAATTTTGCACAATCTCGAGGCACACCATATTAAAATGTAAAAAAACTAAACTAGTAGTTTACATATCGCAGCAGCATCTACACTCTTTTTTTCCACCTTTGTAAACTGGCTAGTATTCTAGAATTTATCTTCTTTTAGAAGTTATTTATTTAACTTATCCTTCTCCTTGCTAACAGAACTCCAGTGCTGACAGAGAGGAGCAGGAGAGGGGCAAACAAGGATGCTGTACAGGTTCTCAATGTCCATCCTTATAGGATGCCAGTGGCTGGTCCGCATGGTTACCAAAGTTATAATGCTGCACAGTAAAACCTGTGGCTTTGAGTAACAAAAAAACTGCCTTGCTGGGAATTTTTGGGCAGTTTGTGGCAATTTTTAGGCATTTTTCCAAGCAACCCCAGAAGAACTCAAAAGGCACACCAGGTTGCCATGGCACCCTTGTTGAAAAAGGCTGATCTATTACACCATCAAAGCCCACCGTAAACCATCTTAATTCCAACTTTAGGTACTGAAAGTTTTCATTTTACTCATCCCTACTTTGAATTTACCTCTGCTCATCCCTACTTTGAATTTACCTCTGCATAGCTGAAAAGTCAAGCAATAAACAGTGTATAATGGTATAATGCAATATGTCACTGACTAGAACCATATCCAAATCACCTCTTTCCTGAAATATTTATTTATATGTTTGTTCTAAAGAGATTGCTTTTTGCTTTTGAATGTGTTGTTTGGTATTAAAAATACATAACAGGTTTTGAACAGTACCAAGAAGGAAGCCTGTCTATGACATTAAGCTCTTGTGTGGTCATTGTCCTAGCTAGCAGTTACAGATAGCACAGTTTGAGTCACCAACTAGAATGCAAGGGGTTAAAATACATCTAGAATAGATAGGTGGGGGGGACTCTGTACTCGAAAATAACACGGCACTATCCCCAAAAAATAGAATAGAACAGAATGTCCCCAGCACTCTTCACATAGAAGAGATGATGGGGAAAAGTGCCCACCTTCTCAAGAAGACAAATACCATTACTGTACTACTCCACAAATTATTAAAAACAAAATAAAATTTATTAATACACCAAATGTTTAAAAAACATATACATTATCAATGAGATGAGAACATTATAACAGACAAATATGATCATCCCAGATAGGAGAATGCGTAAAAAAATACATAAGGATCTGGATTAATGCGTTTCGCCCACATCTAGGGCTTCTTCAGGATCTACTTATCTGATGATCAAAAAACGTCAAGATCACAACTGGAATGAATGTATTCACAAATGTATAAAAAATCTTTTAAAACCATGTAAGGATGGACCAGTGAGAGATCACCGTCTACAAAAAAATGTGAAGAGATTTTTATAATATATATATAGACCAATCATAAACACCTGCAACCTTGTAAATAAAAAAAAAATAAAAAAGAGAAAAATAATATATATCAAGATCACTTTTGAAGAGAATAACATCCACTTACCCCTCAAATGGAGGTAACCGAGGGGTTAAGCCCACACCATAATAAGGTGAAGGCAGTCCAGAAGGCTGCCATCCCAGGGAAGCTCCAATTACATAATCCACAAAGTCAAAGCGAATAGGTCTGATTTAAAAGTAATATTCAGACCAAGAGGGAAGAAAATGAGCCAGTCCCAAATGCCTAAAACAATACAAAAAATATATATATATGAATAATAAAGTGTGCCCAAACCAGCGATATGTAAGAAATTAACCCATATTACAGTTATCATCTTCTCCCTCCTAACTAATCACCCTCTTACAAAGAAGAACTGGGATAGTTTTAATTATAAATAAAAAATCAAAGAAAATATATAACAAATGAAACTAAAAAAAAAAAAAAAAAGGAAAGGAAACATACAGCAAATGCCATATACAGACCCAACTGGTTAAAAATCCAAAAATGGTGCAAAATGCATTTTCTCATTTAGCCGTGGTTTTGAACACGCATTTAGGTCATAAATCCACCTGCATTTGCGCTGCAGAATGGCTTGATCTTATTGTCCACCTCATGGATGCGGGTAAATGCTTTCCAGGGCAAAGAATTGTTGCCCATCTATCTTGTAATCATTAGATTGAGCAAAATGGCAAGCCACAGGATTCTCCAAATCACCTCCTCTAGCACATTTGACATGATCCCGTATGCACTCCCAAAATCAACGCTTAGTTTTACCTACATAAAATTCTTGACAGGGGCATTTCATAATGTACACTATGCCAACTGTCTGGCAAGATTCAAAATGTTGTGGTGAAAAGAATTTACCCATAGGGAATGTTTGAGATGATTTCTTAGGCAATAAATGGACAATTTTCACAATTGCCACAAGAGAAAGCCCCCAAAGGGAGTTTGGTACAGGGAATCTCTTTTACATTCTCTAAGACAGTGACTAGGGGTAACTAAGTCCTTGATAGATTGGTTACGTCTATAAGTGATGGTCAATTTTGGATCAACAAATTCTTTAAGCATATTATCCTCTACGAGGATATGCTGATGTTCATTGCGAATGCTCAGAACTTGTGTAGCCTGAGCATTGAATTTGGTGATCAGTCTAGTTCTATTTGTAGATGCATCTCTTTCCCCCCTGGAACAGAAGGAGATCACGTGAACTATCTTTGGCTTTTCTATAGGCACCTTTAAAACTTTTTTGACTGTAGCCTCTATTCAAAAACCCCTGTCATAATTGTGCTTCATGTTCCAAACAATCAGATTCAGTACAATTTCTGTGAATACTATAGTATTGTCCAAGTGGAATACCCTGAATGACACGTCTGGGATGGCCACTTGCTGCATGCAGCAAAGCATTAGTTGCAGTAGGTTTCCTATATAGTGTAGTGGCCAGACAGTTATTTGGTTCCTTGTAAATCTGGAGGTCTAGGAAGGAAATTTGTTGCATATCCTATGATGATGTAAAGTTTAAATTAAATGTATTAAAATTCAGTTTTTGCACAAATTCTGGTAGAACCTGAATGGTACCAGGTCAATGTGGCAGAGGTACTATGACATTGTTTCAGATTCAAAAAGCCAATGCTCCCACCATCTCCAGGTATAGCTTTTCATACGATGGGGCACGTTTAGTCCCCATCGCAACCCCCTACACCTGGAGGTAGTGGGAGCCATCAAAAACAAATATATTGTGTGTTAGAGAAAACAAAAGGGTATCCACAAAAAAACTGTTTATTTGTTGTATTTTTTCTCTGTTCCAGTCCTCTTTTATCAAAAAAAGTTCTAATTGTATGGACCCCTTATCATGTGGAATATTAGAATATAGGGATTCAACATCAATAGAAGCTAAAATAGTCTCAGAGGTCACTTAAATTCCATCTAGAGTAGTAAGAATGTGCATTGTGTCCTTAAGATAAGAAGTAAGAGATTTCACGTGAGGCCTAAGATGTGCAT
This sequence comes from Pelophylax lessonae, assembly GCF_965119305.1. Lineage (NCBI taxonomy): Eukaryota > Metazoa > Chordata > Amphibia > Anura > Ranidae > Pelophylax > Pelophylax lessonae. Next base: position 156,762,389 of record NC_138768.1, read on the forward strand.
CAATTACCGAACTGATATTAGATGTAAGACTATTAATACCAGAAACAATTGGTCAACCAGGTGGATCTATCAAACTCTTATTCACTTTTGGTAGTGCGTAGAATGTGGGAGTAAGTGGTTCCTCAATAACTACATAATCAAGTAACTCTTTGGTTATTGCCCCTGATGTAAAATGTTAGTTAATCAGTTGAGAAAGTTCTGTTTTATATCTATCATCTTTTTTATATCTTTTTTTTCAGCTGGATCTTGGTGGAACTTAGTTCCACCACCTCTGGCTCAGGCCCTCTGTTCCCTGCTCACCACTATCGCTGGTAAACACAGAAATCCAGCTTTTGTGTTTACAAATGACAGCTTGTCCCTCAACAGCTTCCATAGATCTGATCTCCTGAGTGGCTCCGGTGTCTGCAGCTTGTTATATAGTCATTGTGGGCGTGGTCGCCAGGTGACATCATCAAGAGGCCCCGCCCCCTCATGTCACAGATGCCATCATCTGTGACATGAGGGGGTGGGGCCTCCCAATGATGTCATTGGGAGGCCACACCCCTAATGGCTATATAACAAGCTGCAGAGACCGGAGACCGGCATAATCACCGGAGACATCATCTGAGGAGGACCGGAGGAAGAAGAAGAGCCGAGGGCAAAAGAGCAGAAGATTGGACAGCAGAAGAGCAGAAGACAAGAAGAGCGGAGGGGGAGAAGAGCGGAGAGGGAGAAGACCAGAGCGGAGAAGTCCAGATCAAGATTTTTAATAAACTTTCCAAAATGTCTCCTGTTGTTATTTACATACACTGCCTTTTATGGAGTAAATGGGTAGGGGTACAGTGTACCCCATACCCATTCACATAGGGAGGGGGTCCGGGATCTGGGGGGCCACCCTTGTTAAATGGGGATTCCAGATACTGAGAAGCCCCCTGCCCGCAGACCCCCACAACCACCGGCCAGGGTTGTGGGGATGAAGCCCCATGTCCCCCATCAACATGGGGGCAAGGTGCTTTGAGGTGGGGGTGCAGAGCTCCCCCTGCCCCAAAGCACCAACACCCCCCATGTTGAGGGCATATGGCCTGGTATGGTCCAGGGGGGGGGGGGGGGCGCTCGCTCGTCCCCTCCCCCTTCCTGCCCTACCGGGGTGTGTGCTCGGATAAGGGTCTGGTATGGATTTTGGGGGGGACCCGCGCCATTTCTTTGGCGTGGGGCTACCCTCAAATTCCATACCAGACCCGAAGGGCCTGGTTTGGAACCTGGGGGAGGACCCCCACACAGTTTTTTTCCCATTTTTGGCGTGGAGTTCACCCTCAAGATTCTCACAGTATCCTGATCCGACTTGCGGTGCGACTTCCATTCAAATCAATGGGCTCCCATAGGGAACCATTGATTTTGAATGGAGGCAGAAAAAACGCTGCTAAAAGCAACGTGGCCAAACGTGCAATAACGCCATTAGAAAAAGCTACTGAAAGCACGTTTAACAGCTGCTTTTTCCTGGCGTCAGAACTAGCTTTGAAGCATGTTTTTTCTAACGTCCCGTGTACATGGAGCCTAAGTCCAGGATGGGGACAAAGGTGATGCAGGTGCTTGTGGTGTGGGTGCGGATGCCAAAACCCCCACTGGCTGATCTTCCTGCAAGTGAGAGAGGGGGAGCCACCGACAGTGTGTGGGAGGTAAAAGATTTATCTGGGTGCTTCAGTTTAATGCAACAACAAAGGTAAGGTGTGAGATGTTGGAGTTTTTAAGGAGAAAGCAGAATACAGGGGCAGTGGAGGGGGGTGCATGCAGAGGTCATAGCTGAAGAGGGGTGAAAGTGAGATGTGGTTAGGGAATGCAAAGACAAGCATCTATGGAAGAAGGCTGAACTCTGCACTCTGTGTGTAGCGCACCCCTGAACTTTGCATTCTATATGCAGCGAACAACTGAACTCTGCACTCTGTACATAATGCATCCTCGAACTCTACACATAGTGCACCCCTGAACTCTGCACTTTGTATGTAATGCACTCCTGGTATTTATTGCCCCTTAAAGAGACTCCCACTGTTAGTGAAATTTGACCACAGACACTATTTGTTGCGGCTTTGAGGGTGTGTGTGTGTGTGTGTGTGTGTGTGTGTGGGGGGGGGGGGGGGTTAGGTGAGTCGTGATTGAGTTCTTGCACCTATTTTCTGAGAAAAAAAGCCCTGTATACTATCAATCTTATGGTACCAGGTACAATTGTGTAAGATCTTCTTGCAAATGTTGGTATATTGTATATTGTTCATCACTATAATGTTTTTGCCTTTATCGTCTGATTTCACCACTATAACGGTAAGTTTTGTGAGATTAAGTAAAGCTTGATGTTCGTTAGGGGAAAAATTACTTTTTCCTTTAAAAGGGTTCATATGTTCAATTTCTTTGGTGACCATTTTGACAAAAAGGTCAACCCTAGGGTTAGTAGGATTGGGAAATCTGATAGACTTTTTAAAAAAAATTTAAGGTGCACCTGTTGAATATGTATTAAAATGGGATAGAGGTGAAACATCATCACTTACATCTAGGTCAAGGGGTCTGGATTTGGCCTCTAGTTCTGTTAAAATTTTCAATATTTCAGACTTTTTTTTTGGTTATGTCACACCAACCTGTAACTAGTAAGCCCCCCAATGGGGCTGACTTTTGTTTGATCTTAGGGCCTTCAATAATAGAACGAAAATTTAGTTTATGAGCGAACAAATTGATTTCTTTAACAATATCAAATTTGTCTATGGTATGTGTTAGGCAGGAATTCATTCCATATTGAAGGATTTTTTTCTCGGTTGATAGATGTAAGCCTGAAAGGTTATTTACTTTGAGGGAGTCATCTCATTAAGTCCCCTTTGTATTATCTGTGATTCTGTTGTCAAAGATTTGGTTTGAGAACTTGGATTGCCTTTGGCAATCATCTTGTCTAAAAGAATCAGTGAAATGTGACCCTTTAGGAATGGTACCACATACATATGGTTCATTAGCTGTGTATTGCATTATTTTTATGTGACCCTTTTGGCTTGCCCTATGGTTATCTTGGTGCCCTGGGTTGTTATTGTTGGCTTGATTGTCGCTCCGTTGTCCTTCCAGCCTCGCAGCGCTTTGTGTATGACGCTTGAGGTCACTTCCGGTATCACTACCAGAAGTGCGTCATTGCCTGGGAGATCGTTGTGCTTTTTATTGTTTCAGGCTCTTTTTCTTCCCTCTTGGTCTGATTATATATATATATATATATATATATATATATAGCAGGGTTCCCTGTTATTTTGCTGGATGTGGGTCCGCCAGGGTTACAGCTAACAACAACAGCACATTTAAGCATGTTCTTCAAGTGTGAGCACTGAGACAAGGAACAGTCCGGCATCTTTGGTTTTGTATTTATTTAGGAACTTGGATGGGAGAAGGGAATGAGTGGGATACTCCTCTGGCTTAACTATACACAATAAAATGGGACACTGAGAAAAATGCCTCTTAACACTGACTTGACGATGGCTGAATGCCAGTCAACGCCCATTGGTGCTACTTAGCTCTGACTTGCTGTCTCTGAACTTGAACTGACTTCTGACACTCTCCAGTGATACAAAAGTCTTTTGCACTGCTCCCTTTAGCCCTGACGCCTGACTTAGCTTAACTGTTAATACTGCTGCAACTCTTAACTCTTAGGGGGCCCACACTGGCACCCCCTTTGCTCTTCAGGGCTTAAATTCTGGCACCCCCTTTCTAATCTTCTACACAGGCTAGCTGGCTCCTGGATTCCTCTGACCTTCCGGAGTGGTCCCCTATCCTAGGCAGACCCCGGGCAGTTTACATTACTCACGACACTGCTTTCTTGGAAACTCCAGCCCCCACAGCTCCGCTTGGTTCTCAGCACACCAGATCCCTCACTGCAGCTCAGCTCAACCCTCTGTCCTCTTAGGCCAGCCGTCTAGGACACCCGATCCACGCTGACAGGAGGAGAGACAGCCATCACCTCCCTCCTGGGACTCTCCTTCCCGCCAAAGACGCTCTGTCATGTGCTCCCCTCAGACTTATACCCCATCCCAGGATGCATTGTGGCAGATTCTGCCCTCTGGGATAGATACAAGCCCTGGTGTGCTATTGCTCAGGTTTCCTCCACTGTCCAATGAGAACCCCATTGGACACAGTAGGGAGGCTCCCCAAGGCACACCTGGGAACACATGACAGCCTAGCTGAACAATCCAGGCCCATCTGATAAGCAGACAAGGCCCCCCTTTATATTTTTCCTAGCACCTATCTTGGAGGGTGCTACATACATATATATGTGTGTGTGTGTGTGTGTGTGTGTGTGTGTGTGTGTGTGTGTGTGTGTGTGTGTGTGTGTGTGTGTGTGTGTGTGTGTGTGTGTGTGTGTGTGTGTGTGTGTGTGTGTGTGTGTGTGTGTGTGTGTGTGTGTGTGTGTGTGTGTATTTTTTTTTTTTTTTTTTTACAAGGTGTCGGTTGCAGGTGTTTTTGATCTATATTTTAAGTCTATATATATAATATAAAAATCTCTTCACATTTTTTGTAGATGGTGGGCTCTTACTGGTCCAGTCTTACATGATTTTAAAAGATTTTTATACATTTGAGAATACACTCGTTCCAGTTGTGATCTTGACTTTGTGAGGCAAATACTGGATTATATCTTTTGTCTTTCTATATGTGAGGTTTATGTATGTGTATATATATATATATATATATATATATATACAGTATATATATATATTTCCTTAACTTCAATTGTTTTATTCATTTTTTATTATCTTTCTTCTTTTTGGATCACCCTGCTGTCCCCATTCCCCCAAACCGATGTCTCCATGTGGTCTTTTACATTATCCTATCCATTAATATTATTTATTTAAATAAATATATACATTTTTTTTCTTCTTTCTTTCTTCTTCTCTTCGCCTTCCTTTCATTTCTCTTTGTATTTGGTCTGAATAAATATGATTTATTTACATACTTTATCTAACTGGTTATGTTTTGTTATCTTGTTATATGTGATATTTACAATATATTATGTTTGTTGTTTATTAGTTGTTTCATCGTCAGATACACGGATCCTGAAGAAGCCCTAGATTTGGGTGAAACGCATTGATCCAGATCCATATGTATATTTTTACGTGTTCTCCTATCTGGGATGATCATATTTGTCTGTTATAATGTTCTCATCTCATTGAAAATGTATATGTTTTTTAAACACTTGGTGTATTAATAAATTGAGTTTTGTTTTTATTAATTTGTGGAGTAATACAGTAATGGTATTTGTCTTCTTGAGAAGGTGGGCACTTTAAAATCCCCTTTTCCCCATCATCTCTTCTATGTGAAGAGTGCTGGGGACTTTCTGTTCTTTTAAAATACATCTCAGTATGAAACAGGGATTTATGCTAATTATGTTTAAAGCCCAACTTTTTTTTACTTTTGGATAGGGCAGGCATGGACTACAATCTCTGTTTAAACTTTAACCGCTTGCCGACCGCCGCATATATACTGCGGCAGGCTGGCTCACCTGTACAGCGATCCGCGGAAGCGATCCTGGGGGCCCCCATTTGCCAGCGGGGAAGGTGAGTCACGGGGCCAGTGGACGCGATTGCCGTGGCGTACTAGCGTTCACTCCCTTTGAAAAGAGAACAGTGGTCTACTGTTGAAAACACAGCAGACCATTGTTCTCTCTGCTATCAACACAGAGCTCCTGTGTTCCTCCTATTTAGGAACATAGGTCTCTGTGTTGATATTACAAGCCCATCCCCCCACAGTTATAAAACACCCCCTAGGCTCACATTTAACCCTTTGATTGCCCCTGGGTTAACCCCCTTCCCTGCCAGTGTCATTACTACAGTAACAGTGCATATTTTTAGCACTGATTACTGTCGTACTGGTCCCCCCAAAAGTGTCAAAAATGTCAGTTAGGTATCCGATCTGTCCGCCGCAATGTCACAGTCCCGCTCAAAATCGCTGATCACCACCATTACTAGTAAAAATAAATAAATAAATAAATAAAAATGACATAAATCTTTCCCCTAGTTTGTAGACATGATAACTTTTGCGCAAACCAATCAGTATACACGTATTGGGATTTTTTTTACCCAAAATATGTAGCAGAGTACATATTGACCTAAAATGATGAAAAAATTAGATTTTTTATTTTTTTTCTGGGAATGTTTTATAGCTCTTTTTTTGTTTATAGCACAAAAAATAAAAATCGTACAGGTGATCAAATATGGCCAAAAGAAAGCTCTATTTGTGGGAAAAAAAATGACATAAACTTTATTTGGGTACAGCGTCGCACCATCCCGCAATTGTTCGTTAACCACTTTACCACCGGAGGATTTTGCTGTCTTACGTCCAGGCCACTTTTTGCGATTCGGCGCTGTGCAACTTTAACTGACAATTGCGCGGTCGTGCGATGACATACCCAAACAAAATTTTCGTCCTTTTTTTCCCACAAACAGAGCTTTCTTTTGGTGGTATTTGATCACCTGTGCAATTTTTACTTTTTGCGCTATAAACAAAAAAAGAGCGTAAATTTTGAAAAAATAACAATATTTTTCACATTTTTTATATGAAATTCCCCCCCCCCCCCCCCCAAAAAATGTAAAAATCAAAATTTTTTTTAATTTTTGGCCAATTTGTTTTCTGCTACCTATGTTTGGTAAAAAAAATCACAATAAGCATATTTTAATTGGTTTGCGCAAAAGTTATTGCGTTTACTAACTAAGGGAAAGATTTCTGTCATTTTTGGTGTTTTAACGAGTAATGGCAGCGATCTGCGATTTTTTTTGCGGGGCTGCGACATTGCGGCGGACAGAACGGACCCTTGACTGACATTTTTGACACTTTTCGGGGAACCAGTGACATTTCTACAGTAATCAGTGCTATAAATATGCACTGTTACTGTAAAAATTACACTGGCAGGGAAGGGGTTAATTTTATTGGAGAGGGAGGGGTTAATGTATGCCTGGTGCTTACTAACATGTGTGGGGGGAGGTGACTGAGTGACACAAGGACAGATCGCATGTTCAGCTATGCTAAACCCTGCAATCTGTCACTGTTTGTCATTGAGGAGATCCTCCCGCTCTGTTTACACAAGCGGGCGGATCTCCAAACTCGATTCCCCGACGATCGGGGAAGAGCAGAGGCGATCGCCGCTGCTCCTCCCCTGGCCCGACTCACGCTGTGAATGAATACAAGGGGAGGAGTCGCTGGAGTAGTACTACGTCGCTGGATGATAATGAGCCACTGTGCCGCAGTAGAGGCACAGTGAGCAGTCGTCAAGTGGTTTAAGTAAGGCAGTGCCGAATCACAAAAAATGGCCTGGTCATTAGGGGGAAAATCTTCTGATCCAGAAGTGGTTAAAAGCTTGTCTCTGTCCACAATAAATCACAGGCACAGATATAACTAAAGCCTATCTCTGACCAAAAATAATTTAATTGTTTTTGATTTTATTTATCAAGTTATCCTTAGCTGTTCAATTTTAGTCAACATTCTTAAAAAAATAGGGTATGGGATTTTTGAAGACTTTCTATTTGATTTGTCCTTCGCTATACAAAGCTGTGAAGTGTTCAGAGTTAACAAGAGCTTTCATAATTTAGCAGAACAATGGGAGTTGGAAGCAAACCTGCAGCTAAAACAAAATAATAGAGCTAACAGCAGCAGCAGCATGGAGTATACACTTTCTTCCTGCTGCTTCAGAAAGCCTTACCTCAGAACTGCTCCAAGTCACCTGCAGTTTTATCCACTTTTTGGTAGTAGAACTTAGGCATGCCTCAGCCATGTTCCCTAATAAAATGTCTGTTGCCTGAGCTACCTATCAGCAAGCTCAGGTATTGTTGTTTCTTCATATGCAAATAGTAAATTACTGCTACTATTGGTTTGTGGTGATAGTTTATGCTGTCCGATACCTGCTGATAGATTTGTTAGTGAGAATAGGAAGTGTTTTCAATGTTGTGTTGCTCTAGGAAATGCTCTTTGTATAGTTTTACCATCAACAGAATAAGTCTGCTCATGTGTGTTAAAATCTGACTCTCTGATTTGTCTGTTTTTAGATTAAGGAGACCATTGTTTTAACCACTTAAGCCCCGGAAGATTTTACCCCCTTCCTGACCAGGGCCTATTTTGCGATTCGGCACTGCGTGACTTTAACGGACAATTGCGCGGTCGTGCGATACTGTACCTAAACGAATTTGACGTCCTTTTTTTCCCACAAACAGGGCTTTCTTTTGGTGGTATTTGATCACCTGTGCGATTTTTTTGATCATGCGCTATAAACAAAAAAAGAGCATCAATTTTGCAAAAATAACAATATTTTTCACATTTTTTTATATGAAATTCCCCAAAAAAATGTAAAAATCAAAATTTTTTAACATTTTAGGCCAATTTGTTTTATGCTACATATTTTTGGTAAAAAAAATTGCAAAAAATGTATTTTGATTGGTTTGCGCAAAAGTTATTGCGTTTACTAACTAAGGGAAAGATTTTTGTCATTTTTGTTGTTTTTTTTTTTTAAAGCGTAATGGTGCTGATCTGCGATTTTTTTTGCGGGACTGCAACATTGCGGCAGACAGATCGGACCCTTGACTGACATTTTTTACACTTTTGGGGTTACCAGTGACATTACTGCAGTAATCAGTGCTATACATATGCACTGTTACTGTAAAATGACACTGGCAGTGAAGGGGTTAACTTTTTTTGAGAGGGAGGGGTTGTGTGTGTCCCTAGGGGCGTGATTCTAACTGTGATTGGCTGTGGCTTGAGGTGTAGGAACAGTGATCAATGGTCCTACATAGTAGAACTCCCGCTCTAACGGACGATTGCGAGTGCCCGGCGGACATCGGGTCAGCCAGGCACACGCGCGGGGGGGGGGTCCGTGACCGAGCAGGAGCGGGAGCGCGCCTCCGGCGGTGCGCGCTCGCTCCCCAGAGCTTCACAGGCTAGTGACGTACCCATACGTCACTTTGCCTGTGAGGGGCTGACCGCGCAGTATATGTACTTGCGGCGGTCGGCAAGTGGTTAAAGGTTTGTATGCCTTATGTATATCCAAATCTGTAGACCTTAATATTTGCTGACCAAAGCACCCTGGGCAAAATCTCTGTTTTTTAACCACTTGTCGACAGCTTACAGCGTATATACTGCGGCAGTGTGGCTCTCACAGGCAAACCGACGTAGGTATGCGTCGGTCGCCTGGTGGCAGCTAGGGGGCAAGAGTGCGCCGATCGTCAGTGGGGAAGCCGATGCAGCGGGAAGGCAGCTCCGATTGCCGCCTGACACCCACGATTGTTCCCCGCTGAGAGAGAATGACGATTTGCTGTTGTAAACACAGCCGACCTTCCTTCTCCCTGGGATGATCATAGAGCCCATGTGATCCTGCTATATAGAATCACATGTCTCTATGGTCATTTCAGAAGGCACGCCCCCCCCCCCCACAGTTAGAATCACTCCCCTAGGCTCACATTTAACCCCTTGATCACCCACACTGTTAACCTCTTCCCTGCCAATGGTATAATTACAGTAACAGTGCATATTTTTAGCACTGATTACTGTAGTAATTAACTGGTACCCCCAAAAGTGTCAAAAATGTCAGTTAGGGGTTCAATCTGTCCGCCGCAATGTCGCAGTCTCACAAAAAATTGCAGATCGCCGCCATTACTAGTAAAAAATAAATAAAAAGATAAAAAATTACATAAATCTTTCCCCTAGTTTGTAGACACAATAACTTTAGTGCAAACCAATCAACATACACGTATTAGGATTTTTATTACCAAAAATATGTAGCAGAAAATAAATTGGCCTAAAATGTTAAAACATTTTGATTTTTTTTGGGAATGTTATACAGCAGAATGTGAAATTTTTTATTTTTTTTTTCAAATTTTCACTCTTTGTTTATAACGCAAAAAATAAAAATCGCCCAGGTGATCAAATACCACTAAAAGAAAGCTCTATTTGTGGGAAGAAGAGGACGTAAATTTTGTTTGGGTACAGTGTCGCACAACCAGGCAATTGTCCATTAAATTAATGCAGTGCCGAATCGCAAAATAGGGCCTGGTCATTATGGGAGCAAATCCTTCCGGTCTTAAAGTGGTTACAGCTATGTTTTTTTTTTTAACAAATGTGAGTGCTCCTTACAGTCAGAACAGGGCAAATGATCACTTGTTTCAGAGTTTACCCAGAGTGGTTTGGAACAAATCACAGAGAGAGAGCGATAGTTGTTACTCCTGATTCCCGAAAACTGCTTTATTTACAAGGAGCTGCAGACACACTCACTGTGTGTTCAACAATCCTGAAGCATTTAGGGAGAACACAAAGTCTGTGCAGGGGGATGGTTCTTGCCACCTAGTGCCACATACAATTACTATATTTAAAGTCAGTGTGTGCTAGGCACAGTTGTAGCGGTCTTTGCAGTCAGCAACAGTTTCAGGTGTGGTTACACTGCACCCCTTTGCTTTGTTTTGCGTTTTGTTGTTTTATTTATATTTTTAACCACTTCATTACAGGACACTTTCACCCCCTTCCTGCCCGGGCCAATTTTCAGTTTTCAGTGCTGTTACACTTCGAATGGTAATTGCGCAGTCATGCAACGCTGTAAATAAGTGACATTTTTATAATTTTTCACACAAATAAGGCTTTATTTTGGTGGTATTTAATCAATTTTTGGATTTTTATTTTTTACAAAAAAAGACTGAAAATGTTTTTTTCATTTTCTGTCAGTTTAGTTATGTAAATAAGTAATTTTTCTCCTTCACTGATGTGCTCTGATGAGGTGACACTGATGGGCACTGATAGGCTGCACTGATGAGGCGGCACTGATGAGGTGGCACTGATGAGGTGGCATTGATGAGGAGGCACTAATATGCCACACTGATTGGCACTGAAAGGTGGCACTGATATGCAGCACTGATGGGCACTGATAGGTGGCATTGGTGGGCAATGATAGGTGGCATATATAGGTGGCACTGATGAACAGCACTGATGGGTGGCACTGATGTGCACTTAGGGGAGGCACTGATGAGCAGGCATTGATGAGTACTGAAAGGCAGCACTGACTGGAATCACTAATGGGCACTGATTGGTGTCACTAATGGGCACTAATTGGTATCACTGATTGGTGTTACTGATGGGCACTGCTGGGGCTGTACTGTAATCAGGGCACTGATGATCAGTGCCCTGATTACATGTATAGGTCTCCTTTGCAAGGAGATGCCACTGATCATCTGTGATTGGACACAACTGATCACAAGGGTAAAGAACCAAGTCATCGGCTCTTTACCGAGATCAGGGTAACGCCATGTCCTAGGAACACGGCGTGACCATGATTGCCATGCTGCATGTCCCTGTAGGAGGTCATACGACATCATCTCAGAACAAGAACTCATCCAACCCACCATCATTTTATTATATGGCGGGTGGAAATTCGTTAAGTTACCTCAATTTACCTAGAGTTTTTTTTTTTTTTTTTTTTTTTTTTTTAGAGGTCAGCTACAAATGTAAAGGCAAAATTTCCCTTATTTTGCTGCCCATCACCATGTTGAACATGTTATGAATCAGGAGCCAATGATACAGTGAAAAAACCCCAGGTGCTCCGACTCTGTACTTATTCTATACTCACACAGATATTAATTTATGGCCCACTGGAGTTGGTGCAGCTGCTGAAATATGGCCATCACCCACTTTTAGCATGTGAGTGTATTGTATATCAGGTAGTTTGTAGGCAGCTTCTGTTGCAGCTGCATTTCAGCCAAGGAAATACATGCTGGGTATGACCACCTAATATGACCACACTCATTTCTGATCTACCTCAGGACATCCTGGAAACTAGGGTACCTAACCAGGAAGTGCTGCACCACCAGCTTCAGCACATATGCCAGGCAGGATACATGAGTGAACTTTACCAGCAAAAGGGCAGCCAAAAGATTATCTGCCATCCCCCTCCCCCCCCCCCCCCCCCCGAGCTGGCCTTGGCTAAAGGTTGGGCTATTCAGTAGGAGGCAAAAAGTACAGGACTTGCAATTTATGCTGCTGAAGTAAAAATGTCTTGAGCTATAGGAAGTAAACACCACATGGGCAACAAGCATGATCTAGACGTCACTCCACTCTAAACCCCTGAGGAAGTCAATGGATGCAACATGGAGAGCGTAATCAATGTAACATTATCACATTTTGAGGAAGGAGACAGAGCATTAGTCTTAAGGGAGGCCAACATCGATGTCTGTCTTCATAGAAAGAGCTAGCATTAGGATAACGCAGGCATTTGAGTGCAAAAGTATATTTTTTCTCATGGTTTTAATAAAATTGTTTGATATTGAAAGTACTACAAATCTGCTATAGTAAAGAAAGGCAATGGCCCATTTACGCTTCATATGTATAAGGTGCCACACCCCTCAAAAATATTGCAAAACCAAAAAAAAAGCCCAGATAGCAAGCAATTGTGCTGCAAGTTTGCAAATGACTTGATAAGCTATTGCTAGACTTGCCAGGCTTCACAAGTTTGTTTCAAAATTGCAAATCCACATTGCATGACTCCAGATAAACTTTTTTTGCAAACATTCTGCAAGTCTGCTGCAAGTTCTGGTTCAGTTATGTTGTGCAATAGTCATCCCACCACAGGGGTCACTGTGGCTGAATTTCTAGGCTGGTCCGGGCACAGGCGCACTCCTACCTGCAGACTCAGAGTTGGATGTCATCACTCCCAGAAGCTACTGCTTGCGGTTTGCAGAGAGAGCGGATTGCGGTTGGTGGTGTGCGGCTTTTCACAAGAGAGAGCTATTGACGTCCTGGTTTATATCGATGTGCCTGATATTCATTTTCCAAATGTGAGTGTATCACCCTACAGCCTTTTTTTTTACTTTATAATAAACTGTGTTATGCTAGGGTGGCTGTGCGCTCTCTTCTTTTTTTTTTTTAGTGCTGTATTTTGCCTGCATGGAATGCACATGTGTTCTGTACATCCATATTCAGGCAATGCAATTCATGTCAATGGGGATACAGTGGTTGCACAGACATCTGTGTGGGTATGGGTGCATGAGGGAACCCGCTCCCACATGGATGTCAAATTGGAGGCAACTTTTGTGTCTATGCAGCCACTGCATCCTAATTTATCCGAGTGGGACTGCTTACACACAGATGCACAGAACACCTGTGTATCCCGTGCACGTAAAACATCACCCTCACAGGTGTTCACTAAAGTATGCCTGTGTGAATGAGGCCTAATGCTGCAAGTTTTTTTTTTTTTAACCATTTAATGGCCAAGCCTATTTCTGACACATGTTGTTTACAAGTTAAAATCAGTATTTTTTGCTAGAAAATTACTTGGAACCCCCAAACATTATATATATTTTTTAGCAAGACTCTGGAGAATAAAATGGCAGTCGTTGCAATATTTGTTGTCACGCGGTATTTGCGCAGCAGTCTTTCAAACGCAATTTTTTGTAAAAAAATACATGTCACTGAATTTTAAAAAAACTAAACAGTAAAGTTAGTCCATTTTTTTTTTTGTATATTGTGAAACATTATGTCATGCCAAGTAAATAGATACCTAACATGTTATGGTTTAAAATTGTGCACACTCGCTTTGACAATCGCGGCAATGTCTCACATGTGTGACTTGAACACTGTGCACATTTGCGGGTGTGACTTATGTATGCGTTTTCATTGGTGCGTGAGCTCACAAGGATGGGGACGTTTTAAACATTTTTATTTTCCTATTGATTTTATTTTATTTTTTTAACACAGTTTTAAAAAAAATAAAAAATCTGATTACTTTTATTGCTGTCACAAGGAATGTAAACATCCCTTGTGACACTAATAGGCAATGGCAGGTACTCTTTATGGAGGGATCTGGGGTCCAAAAGACCCCAGACCCCTCCACTGCACTTCAAAATATTCAAAATGCCATAATTTGCATTTTTGAATACTTACAGTCTTTTAAATCGGCGCCGTTGCCAGCTGAGTAAACCGGGAATGATGTTGTGACGTCGCTTACGTGTTACATGATCGGAGACCCGATCAAATCCGAATCCAGCTTTGTTCAGGACTCTAACCAGCCAGCTTACATCCTGGATGGTTGCTTGGGTCTCCCGGTGGGATGGGAGACCCGGTCGGAGTGGCAGAAGGCTGGGGGAGGGGGGAGGATGTCCCCTCCCACTCACTGGGATAATGGCTGAGTGGCTGCTGAACTACATCGGGTATTATCTCCAGAAATCTGACCGCCAGCTCTAAAAAACAGGACCTGGGTGATGCCTCTAGCTGCAGGCATCACCCCGGTGCAACTACTTCTTCAAGACGACGTATGGGTACGTTGGTTTGTGGGAAGTGGTAAACAAACATGAGCTGAGGATTTGTCATTTTGCAGTGGTAGAAAAAATTGAATTTACATTGGGAGGACATTGTTTACTTTTTTTTTTCTTTTTATATAAAGATCAGAGATTGGATGTTTTTGTTTGCTTTTATTTATTTTATTTTTTTTCGGAATAAGTATTTAGTAATAATGTCACCCGTATTCATTTCCCTAAAGTGAGACAAATATCGGAGAGCCTCCTTATTAAAAAGGTGAATACCAGATTCCAATAAATCCCCCATGCAAATCCTCACATACTCTTGGGGACCTGATTTATGGTCGGGGTCCTTGTCTTCTCAACATAGAGACAAGGTGTCTTGCAAAGGGGGGAGACTTTGCCACAGACACATAGTGCTGAACCCCCCACCATCTTTGGGAGCCAAATATTGTAATTTTTATGTCCTTTTTTAAGGCTTATTTCCAAATTTTGTTTAAAAAGGGGCATGGTTAGCTAGGAACTGCCATAGGAGAGCTGTACCAATGCAAAAAAAAATAAAGAAAAATTCAGTAGGAGAGGTTTTTTTTAATGTGGCTTAAAGGGCAACATTAAAAATACAAAAATCTTTTTAATAACATCTATGGGGTTGCGTTAAAGCTGCACTTGAAGTTACTGAGTGGTATAATTTAACACTTTAAATGTGACTGGTTTGTTTACAAACAGTTGCCAGGGATCTGTAATTTGGCAGTGGTAGCATTACTATTGCTAAATGACAGATGCACAACCGGATTCTCTTTGTAAGAAAACTTTCCAGGGTGACATAATTTATCAAATATCATGTTGTGAAAGCATTGTCAGTGTGGAAGCATCATCAGGGTGTGGGTCATCATTATTGACAAGGATCTACATCACTGGACTATGTGATTGACGTTGGATTTACATTAGGGGACATTGTTTATTTTTTAAAGGAATGTTTTTACAGTGTGGGTGTCTTTAATAGGGATGAGCCAACTGTAGCTAGATTCTGCTTAAGGTGGGTTCGGCAAACTTAACTGAAATTCAGGTGCTGATTCCAAGCCCCTTTGATGTAAACGCGAGCAGAATGGTAAATATCAGTAATGGCCACTTTCTAGGCAAAGATTGTCAGAGAAACGGCATAGGGTAGTGTTAAGTTGCCTGAGGAACATATATCAAAATAAACACAAAAAAAAAAAAATTCCTTTTAATAATATCCCTGCCTGTTAAGTGGTGCATCTGTATGATGTATACAACCTACTGCAGCAAAAGTGACATTCACAAAGACCTCCCAACCACTTACTTCTGAAAGAAAACAAAGTGGCTTTGGATTCCAGATTCTGAACCTGTGATGATGAGTGAAAGAAAAAATATCCCACCAAATGCTGCCACAATCTACTCATAAATCATGAGTTTCCCAGATGATGTTATTGACCAAGTATGGACATGGCCATGTCTCATAAATGTCATTGTCCAAATATGGCCATATTTGATCAGTGATGTCAGCTCTATTTCTTCCCCTTTGTTTACATTGCTGGGGATGTTATGGATGTAATCAAGGGTTATAATGAAATGCCTATTTCACTTATGATGTTTATGATATTTATGTTATAATATTTATGTTTCTGCTGCAGTTTATTTCATTTCCATATTTCCTTACCCAAAATGGCTGCTAGATTACCCCTCCCTTCGTCTGATCAAAGATGGGGACCTCAAGAGGAGAACACACCCAACAGATAACATTCCTAACATTCCTAGCTTGGAGGGAGTGTACCTTTTACATAGTTACATAGTAGGTGAGGTTGAATAAAGACAATAGTCCATCCAGTTCAACCTGTGTAGGTGTGTGTGGCTGTAATCATCTAACATAGCCCTTAATGTCCTGATCCTTGAGATGTAAGTCTAAGAGTCTTTTGAAAGTCTCCATACTACCTGCAGAAACCACCTCTTGTGGTAGACAATTCCACAATCTTGTAGCCCTAACAATAAAGAACCCTCCTCGTTGCCTGAGGTTAAAACGCTTCTCCTCTAATCGCATTGTATGTCCTCGAGTCCTCATGCAATTCCTTCGAATGAACAGCTTTTTTTCTAAGCTGAGATCCCCATTAAGATATTTATAAATTGCTATCATGTCCCCTCTCAGATGTCTCTTCTCCAGGGAAAAAAAATCGAGCGATTGCAGCCGCTCTTCATAGTTAAGGTCCTCCAACACCCTAATCAGTTTAGTTGCCCTTCTCTGGACTCTCTCCAGCTCCAACACATCCCTCCTGAGGACTGGCGACCAGAACTGGACAGAATACTCCAGATGCGGTCGGACCAGAGTTTTATAAAGTGGAAGGATTATAGTCTTATCTCTGGAATACATCCCTTTCTTTATGCATGCTAATATTCTGTTGGCTTTGGCAGCTGCCGCTTGACATTGCATGCTGTTGCCTAATCTATCATCAACCAAGACTCCCAGATCTTTCTCCATTTTTGATTCCCCCAAGGGTTCCCCTCCTAACGTGTATTGTGTTTTTATGTTTTTAGTCCTCAAGTGCAAAACCTTACACTTCTCCACGTTAAACCTCATTTGCCATGTCGTTGCCCACTCCGTAATTTTGTCCAGGTCATTCTGTAGGATATCTGCTTCATGCTGTGCAGTTATTGCCCAGGCCAATTTTGTGTCATGTGCAAAAACTGATAACGAACTACTGATCCCGTCCTCAATGCTGTTTATGAATAAATTGAACAAGGTTAGTCCCAGGACTGAGCCCTAGGACACCCCGCTTACTACCTCCGACCAGTCTGAGTATGCGCTGTTTATTACCACCCTTTGGATACGCCCTTTTAGCCAGTTCCGTATCCAAGAGCAAACCCTGCTGTCGATACCTGCAGACCTTATTTTATAAATTAAGAGCTTGTGGGGAACTGTATCAAATGCCTTAGCGAAATCCAAGTACACCACATCCACTGGTCTGCCCCTATCTAGCTCACAGCTCACCTCCTCGTAGAATGCTAAGAGATTGGTTTGACAAGAATGCCCATTTGTAAACCCGTGCTGGTTACTGCTGATGATGTTGTTGTCTTTAGCATATTCTACGATATAGTCCCTTATCATCCCCTCCAACAGTTTACATATTATTGATGTCAAACTGACAGGCCTATAATTTCCCGGGATATGCCTCTGGCCCTTTTTGAATATCGGAATCACGTTAGCCTTCCTCCAATCCCCTGGTACATCTCCTGTCCTAATACTGTCAGCAAAGATCAGGAACAGTGGTCTAGATATAACCTTACTGAGTTCCTTGAGTACTCTCGGATGTACGCCATCCGGACCTGGTGATTTGTTTGTGTTAAGTTTATCCAGTCTTTCCCTGATTTCACCCTCTGTTAGCCATAGCGGAAAGTCCTGTGTATTACTACTAACCATACAGTCATGGTCAGTGTACCCCTCCTTTTCCTGTGTAAAGACTGACGAGAAAAAAGCATTCAGCACGGTTGCTTTTTCAGTGTCCTCTGTAACCATCCTCCCATCATCGTTAATTATGTGTGCAATATGCTCTGCCCTAGTTTTTTTGCTGTTGATATATTTAAAGAAATTCTTTGGGTTTTGTTTCCTGTCCTCCGCTATTTGTCTCTCAAAGTTGATTTTAGCCATCTTGATTTCTTGTTTACTTTTCTTATTTGCCTCCTTGTATTGCTGGAAGGCCGATACTGTGCCCTCTGATTTATATTTCTTGAAGGCCAATTTTTTTCCCCTAATAAGTTTTTTAACGCTACGGTTTAGCCAGCCAGGTTTGGCTTTGTCTCTTCTAAATTTATTTCCCATAGGAATGCACTGCAAGATGCATTTGCTTAATATGTTCCTAAAGCATTCCCATTTTTCCTCTGTGGTCAGTGATCCCAGGGTTTGGTCCCAGTTTACCCTTTAATGAACAAGCTACTAACAAGCAGATGACATTATGTTTATCTACGTACTAACTGATGATCCTAATAACAATATATAAATAACACTGATGCTGTAGAATTAAAGCAGAAGATACTTCAACTCTGAAATTGGTGTCAGCGTCTGATTCTTCCGTGTGTGCACACATCTTATCTAATCAGGCCAGGGGCAGATATAATCTTGGACACTTCTGGTCCGATCCAAAACAGGGATTCCCCGGACTGTAAATGAACAGGCTCAGATAATATCACTGGTTGCTAAGGACACAGCAGATGGCAGCAGCCGCAGCTTCCAAGCAAAAAGTCTGGCATTTGCATAAACACTCAAACATGCATAGTTTGGTCTGAAATTGTGTTCAGACCAAAACCTCAAGCTCATCCCTAGTCTTTTTTTTTATATTTTTAGAGAGAATGAAGGGGTAAGGGGTATATCCTATAATTATTCTCTTAGGGGCAGATATCTAGGGCCCTTATTCCAGTACGTCTCCTTCCCACAAACTCCCACACCCCTTTTGGGGGGCAGGATGTGGGGATGGAGCCAAACCAACACACAACAACAATAATTAAATGGATGGTGTAGGGCACTGATGGGACCTGAATCATCAGTGTGTACATATGAGCATGTTGGCATGCAGTACACACATATACACTATATTGTCAAAAAGTATTGGGACGCCTGCCTTACACGCATATGAACTTTAATGGCATTCCAGTCTTAGCCTGCAGGGTTTAATATTAAGTTGGCCCACCCTTTGCAGCTATAACAGCTTCAACTCTTCTGGGAAGGCTGTCCACAAGGTTTAGGAGTGTGTCTATGGGAATGCTTGTCCATTCTTCCAGAAGGGCATTTGTGAGGTCAGGCACTGATGTTGGACGAGAAGGCCTGGCTTGCAGTCTCTCGTCTAATTCATCACAAAGGTGTTCTATCGGGTTGAGATCAGAACTCTGTGCAGGCCAGTCACGTTCCTCCACCCCAAACTCACTCATCCATGTCTTTATGGATCTTGCTTTGTGCACTGGTGTACAGTCATGTTGAAACAGGAAGGGGCCGACCCCAAACTGTTTCCACAAAGTTGGGAACCTGAAATTGCCCAAAATTTCTTGGTATGCCAACGCCTTAAGAGTTCCCTTCACTGGAACTAACGGGCCAAGCCCAACCCCTGAAAAACATCCCCACACCATAATCCCCCCTCCCCCAAATGAATATTGGGTAAAAGTATTGTGAAGGCATCTCAATACTTTTGGTAATATAGTGTACGTGGAGATAAAAAGTCCTGGATGTTAGACTGAGCATATAAATAAATGAAATGAACACAGTCTCTGACTGACACTACTGGTGGATGCAAGGCTGCCTCTGGAACGGTCTGGTAACCCGAGCGCTGAAACAGTAAAAGGAATGGGGAAGAAGAGGTGCAAAGGTTCCCTGCATCTCTTACCGTGGTGACTCTGCCCTCACAGCAACTTCAGAAGGGACTGGAATTCCCTGAGTGCCTTCATACAGAGTCTTACATGCTTGTTACCTTGGACATTTGTTACTGTATATTTACCGTACAATTATGTCTGCTTTGTAATAAACTGTGCTACAAAATTGGTGGCTTGGTGGCTCTTGTTCCCTATCCCTTTTTATGTGAGGATGGAGCCCTTGTCCCATCACCATGAAGACAAGTTGTTTTGCAAAGGGGGAGGCTCTAATCTCCCACTTCTTGCTGGATACCCTCCTGATGTTAAGGAGATGTGCCTATTATGGTTTGGGCAGAAGTGGGTGGTTGCATGCTCACTTGCTCGGTTCACTCATCCCTATTGTAGAGTTGGGCTTTAACCCTTTATATAGTCCTCCCATACTGTATACATGTTCTCACTTCACCTTATCTGAGACAACAGGAGATTGATGACAGAAGTTGTAGCATCAGCATTTCAGCATCAGTACTGTTCAAGTAAGGCCTGGGATACATGTTGCAGGGCTTGATGAATGGTGGCATCATACTGTATATGGATCGCCCTGTAAGCCTTCTCAGAAAAGTTCTGGCTTCTCTTTAAGAGCTCATTAACATGGAAATATAGGTGGTGGTAAAAGCAGGCAATTGAGTAGCAATTTTACCGCCTCCCAACTACCTAAAGAAGTTCATGCAGCAGCCCAGGGCTGTAATCAATGTGGCTGTGGCAAAAATTAAACTGTATGTTTACCACAACCTGTTTAAAGCATAACTTCACTTTTGTGAAAAAAAAAAACATTCCCCTGGGTGATCTCTGTACATTGCAGGGATTTCAAAAACTTTGTTGCAGATTCCTACCTTTTGTTATTCTGAAGAAATCACTGTTTGTTCCTCTGTGCCTCTGTGCTGAGTGGGTCAAATGGGGGTGGTTTT
The DNA here is from genome assembly GCF_965119305.1 of Pelophylax lessonae. Taxonomy (NCBI): domain Eukaryota; kingdom Metazoa; phylum Chordata; class Amphibia; order Anura; family Ranidae; genus Pelophylax; species Pelophylax lessonae. The sequence continues at coordinate 156,782,946 of NC_138768.1, forward strand.
ATAATTATCTATCAGCTGTGGAAGCTGCAGAGCTCTAATGAGAAAAGCTGCTGGGCCTGCATCCCTTTAGACGTGCTCCTATTGGGAGTATCTCACCAAAAATGAAATTTTTGTTGCAGGGGATGCCAGAAATCTGACTTGTATCTTAGGCAGACTTCTGGAAAAATTGGTAAGCCAATCACACAAGCAGCAAATGATGTTTCTGGGGTGTGGTCAGTACACATTCTGTGTACAGAACAGTTCCAGGTAGCTAAATTGCATTGCAAATATGTGATTGAAAAGGAAAGGTAATTTTTAATAACATTCAATTACAATATGATTTGTGTCGCAGATGTATACGCTATATTGTTTTTTCTTTATTTGCTGGTTTTTTTCCCCACGAAAGTGGAGCTACTTTTTAAGTGTATGGGGCTGTGCAGCAACTGCCCTGCAACTGTCATCATTGCAGCCTTGAGGTTAAGGTTTTTAGGGTTAAAATGGGAGGAAAAGGAGGGTAGGCCTGTCTTAAGGCCCCCCTTTTCCTTATGGGATCATGGCAGTTAAAACAGTCAGGGCTATTACAGTTATTAGCTAAACTAACAGTGGCATTTTTGGATAGGCTAGTCCAGGTCAGCTGATAGGGAACATTCTGGAAAGGTCAGGATTTCTAACAGGATAGGTCAGTTAGGATCAGGTGACCATGGAATTTTCTGGAAATATCCTGGGATCCCTATAAATAGGAGCAACTTGCCAAGGAATTGGACAGTCAGCTGAAGAGGATCGCCATCAGCACTAAACCGCCCTCCCTTCCCCTGTCGCGGCTTTATTATGTGGTGTGGTCCCTCTTGTACTAGATTAAGAGGGGACAGTTTTCTTGCAACATGTTATCTTATCATTTATTAATGGTTCGAGTCTTAGTGGCTGAGCTGTTCTTTAGCTCTGGTTTTTGGTATACAATTTCAATTTTCCTACTGGTTTTAATATTTATTATTATTTGAAAATACCAATAATAAAATCCACGGCCTAATTATTTCCAATAAACATTTAACATTTTTAAATACAGTGTGTGTGTTTTATTTATGTCCAAGCAAATAAAATACTGCCTACGATCCCATAGGCTGTATGTTGCCTCCTCACCGCCTGTCAAATACCCTCTGAAAAAAGGTCTAATATGGATTGCTTTTCAGAGGAACTGCAAGGGTTGGCACACGTCAGAATGACCAGAGTGATTCTATTGCTAGTTTAACAAAGATGAACAAAATGCCACCTGGCATAGAAAATTGTTATTGCTTACCCATCAATTTTTTGCTCTCTTCAAGAGTTCCCTGCTTCTAAAGAACCTTCTGCATCTGACACACTTTCAGGCATGCTGGAAATCTGTTCCCCCATTTACAAGAAGTGACGGATGTTAAAGATCTTTCAGCTAGTGTAACTCTTGTAAAAAAGTAAAGATCAATGCTGGCGGGACAGGTAAGTTTAAACTGTTTTCTTTACAGGGTGGCATTTATTACAACTGTTCTAACTAGTGATAGAGTCCCTCTAATAAACGAAGGACTATCAAGTTCGGAAGCATTTTAAAATCTGGATATCACAGTAATACTGATTGTGCAGATAAACCAGCGCAAAAAGGTTGTGACTGATAGTGAAAATAATAAATATGTAATCAATGAATAGGTATGATATACGTCTGTGATAACGCCCTGGAGTAGGGTGAAACGTGTTGACGCAATTTCTGGTCCTACGCTTGCCGCGACATCACTTCCGGTAGCGGTGGAGCGCACGCTGGGACCAAGCACAGCCCCAGGCGCACCGCGATCTGAATGACCTGCATTATCTGCTAGTGACGAACAAAGTCTGCTTTTATCAAACCAAATGTGAGTGGAACAATTATCTTCTTTATCAATAAATGGCATTATCAGTATTACACTATTGTGAGCCTTTCCTTCCCCGTATGGTCTTATTATCCTGCTGATCTACACTTTGGGAGCATACTTTATTCCACATCAGCCTTTAAAGGATATTTCCCTGGTTCCTTACTGGACTATGCCTGAGTGACCCTTACACAATATTGCCTAGGGGTCCAATCCGTCTGGTAAGTGGAACATCCTATGGGAGTGGATCTTCACAATATTACATCACATTGCTGGCATGGTTTTGCACAGATTTCTCAGCACTTAAGCACTTTTGTGGACTTTCTTTCACTGGCTACTTGCTGAAGCACCTTTTTTGGGGATTTTATGTGGAACTTTTCACGATACTTTTATTATTGTCAACTAGTTTTGTATATATTTATGGCATTATTTATATGACTGAAATATTGCACAGGTTGCACCGTACACTTTAATACAGTGCCTTGCGAAAGTATTCGGCCCCCTTGAACTTTGCGACCTTTTGCCACATTTCAGGCTTCAAACATAAAGATATAAAACTGTAATTTTTTGTGAAGAATCAACAACAAGTGGGACACAATCATGAAGTGGAACGCAATTTATTGGATATTTCAAACTTTGTTAACAAATAAAAAATTGGGCGTGCAAAATTATTCAGCCACTTAACTTTCAGTGCAGCAAACTCTCTCCAGAAGTTCAGTGAGGATCTCTGAATGATCCAATGTTAACCTAAATGACTAATGATGATAAATAGAATACACCTGTGTGTAATCAAGTCTCCGTATAAATGCACCTGCACTGTGATAGTCTCAGAGGTCCGTTTAAAGTGCAGAGAGCATCATGAAGAACAAGGAACACACCAGGCAGGTCCGAGATACTGTTGTGGAGAAGTTTAAAGCCAGATTTGGATACAAAAAGATTTCCCAAGCTTTAAACATCCCAAGTCCCAAGGAGCACTGTGCAAGCGATAACATTGAAATGGAAGGAGTATCAGACCACTGCAAATCTACGAAGACCTGGCCGTCCCTCTAAACTTTCAGCTCATACAAGGAGAAGACTGATCAGAGATGCAGCCAAGAGGCCCACTCTGGATGAACTGCAGAGATCTACAGCTGAGGTGGGAGACTCTGTCCATAGGACAACAATCAGTCTTATACTGCACAAATCTGGCCTTTATGGAAGAGTGGCAAGAAGAAAGCCATTTCTTAAAGATATCCATAAAAAGTGTCGTTTAAAGTTTGCCACAAGCCACCTGGGAGACACACCAAACATGTGGAAGAAGGTGCTCTGGTCAGATGAAACCAAAATCAAACTTTTTGGCAACAATGCAAAACGTTATGTTTGGCGTAAGAGCAACACAGCTCATCACCCTAAACATACCATCCCCACTGTCAAACATGGTGGTGGCAGCATCATGGTTTGGGCCTGCTTTTCTTCAGCAGGGACAGGAAAGATTGTTAAAATTGATGGGAAGATGGATGGAGCCAAATACAGGACCATTCTGGAAGAAAACCTGATGGAGTCTGCAAAAGACCTGAGATTGGGACAGAGATTTGTCTTCCAACAAGACAATGATCCAAAACATAAAGCAAAATCTACAATGGAATGGTTCACAAATAAACATATCCAGATGTTAGAATGGCCAAGTCAAAGACCAGACCTGAATCCAATCGAGAATCTGTGGAAAGAACTGAAAACTGCTGTTCACAAACGCTCTCCATCCAACCTCACTGAGCTCGAGCTGTTTTGCAACGAGGAATGGGCAAAAATTTCAGTCTGTCGATGTGCAAAACTGATAGAGGCCTACCCCAAGCGGCATACAGCTGTAATCGCAGCAAAAGGTGGCGCTACAAAGTATTAACTTAAGGGGGCTGAATAATTTTGCACGCACAATTTTTCAGTTTTTCATTTGTTAACAAACTTTGAAATATCCAATAAATTGTGTTCCACTTCATGATTGTGTCCCACTTGTTGATTCTTCACAAAAAATTACAGTTTTATATCTTTATGTTTGAAGCCTGAAATGTGGCAAAAGGTTGCAAAGTTCAAGGGGGCCAAATACTTTCGCAAGGCACTGTATATTTATTATCTTGTATGCACTTTTACCTATTCATTGATTACATACTTATTATTTTCGCCATCAGTCACAACCTTTTTGTGCTGGTGTATCTGCACTGTCACTTTTAAAAATCACTTGGATTTTTTGCACAGCAGCATTTTGAGTTGTTCACTTGACCATAGCGCAGCATACATTTTTTGTATTTCATAGTAATACTGATTGCTGCTCAACAAATGAATAACTAAATCGGTTTCTCTTTGAACCCTCTATCTAACTTCTGTCTAGACCAGTGGTTCCCAAAGTGGGGGTCGCGACCCCCCGGGGGGTCGCGGAGTGGGGAGCGGGGGGTCGCGAGATGCGTGTTATACGCCGATATTAAAAAAAAAAACGGCCAGGAAGCATCGCCGAGAGCAGAAGGGGCGGGCCGGGCCGAGGAGAAGGAAGGACTAGCTGTCATTAGAGCAGAAGGGGCGGGCCGAGCCGAGGAGAAGAGAGAACGAGCGAGCGCAGTCATCGGTAGTCCCGCCTATGACAGACGTCACACGTCTCGGCAGAGGAGACGGGACTTCCGATGACTGCGCTCGCTTGTTCTCCCTTCTCCTCGGCTCGGCCCGCCCCCTTCTGCTCTTACGGTATGACAGCTCGTCCTTCCTTCTCGGCCCGGCCCGCCCCTTCTGCTCTCGGCGCTGCTTCCCGGTCTTTTTTGAAACAAAATGAGGTTAGTTCCAATGGCGCTTGCGATGCTGCATATTTGGACATTGCGCTTGCTAGGCTGCATGTATGGACACTTGCTAGGCTGCATGTATGGACACTTGGTGGGCTGCTTATATGGACACTTGGTGGGCTGCATGTATGGACACTGCTGGTGGGCTGCATTCATTGACACTGCTGGTGGGCTGCATGTATGGACACTGCTGGTGGGCTGTAATTTGTTAATAAAATAGCCTGGCTTAGAGATTGTGTTCCTTTTTGTTTTAGCTCTGTCAGTATGTAACCAAATCGCAAATCTTACATACGAGGGGGAGGGGGAGGGGTCGCGGGTCGTCAGCAATCTAATATTGGGGGTCGCGGTCTGAAAAGTTTGGGAACCCCTGGTCTAGACAGATACATTTCAGATAAATTAACTCTTTTAAACCCTGTACTGCACCAATAAAATCTTTTCCCATAAACAAGCCTGTAGTTGGGAACAATGAGCTCAAACATAAAACAGAATTCAATGTGCACATTACCTGAAATTATGCAGCTTTACCGCTTACTTTTTCCTGACTGCAGTTTCTTATAAAGCTATCTGCTAAATTTATCCTATGATGCTTCTATTAGATCTTGATCTACTTCACCCTGGATACCATCAATTTAATTGTGACTACTCTATACAATGCTTGGTAGACTTAAGTACTTGTTTTTTCAAAAGTTTACTGCTGCAATTGTTAATCAGTAGAACACATAAACCTGCAGAGAGGACAAAGATTAATTATACCTGAGCCTGTATGACAGTGTTTGTGTTACAGACAAATTATATTTGCTTGCCTTTAAACGTTGCATAAATCTGATGCATGTAGATGAGCGCATGTTTAGGATGAGTGAGCACACTTGTTTGAATGTCATATTTATCCCAGCATTTTGTCAGAAAATTAACTTCTATGGAGTTTGTGCTTGAGTAGAGCATATGGTTCTTGATCTCTGGAGATGACAGTCTATCTGAGCAATAGCACCGTATGGCTCTAGATCATCCTTTCTAGCAGATGCTGTGGGCTTTTCTTCGATTAAGTGGAGATCATCACTGTTTTGTTTGAGTACTGCTGTGTCTTGTACTCTGAAGTGTTTTGTTAATCACTGTCTCTCTTCAATGCAAGCTGCCAAGGCTCTCATTATATTAGAATTTTGAGACGTCATGCTCCAGTGATGGAGTGTAAGGTTTTGTCATTCTACATGTAACGCAACCGCACCTGTGTATGAAATTACCTCTGAAAAGCTCACTGGAAAGTATCTGAATTAATGTACCTATGGCATGTTCGCCGATACTGATGCTAATTCTATAACATCAAATATATTTTGATTGGCATCATTAGATATTCACAATTAAATATTGTCATTGTGTAGTGTAGTAGCCAGTCTGTTTTTGTTGTTTTCAAAGTATGGTGTTAAACAGCATACACAAAGAAAGAGCAATATAAGTAAAGATTATGATACAAAAAAAGCAACCCTTTGATGCCTTTTGATACTTAACCCGCCTAAAAAATATTAGCTATTAGTATATTCTCCAGATGGGGTCCTCTGTTGTTTATGGTATACTGAGAGCCAGTAAAGGACAGAAACACAGCCACACTGACTGCTTTCTAGTATCATGGCAGTCCAGGTATACAGCACTTCAGGTCTGCCCTGCTTCATTTTAAAATCTGTCCCAATGCTGGAGGGTTAGGAAGACTGTGCTACTTTGAAGTGCCCTTCATAAAATGGGGCATAGTTTATCCCCCTCATGAAAAAACAAGCAATCTCACTAAAACTTCTAATTTAAACCACCTGCTACTTGCAGATCTTTGTGGCAACCAGTGTCATTCGCTAATTTGCCTATTACCACCAAGGCATCCATCTTGGCCTGGAGAACACTAAACAAGTCTGTTAACTGTCCTTTACAGGTTGATGTGATATGCTTCTTGATATGGGTACTGGAGCTGTTACTCCCTAATTTACGCACCAGTGAATGGGAGGGGCATGGCACCACCCAGGTGGAAGAGCTTTTGACTGATGACAAACCCGGCACCCCAGAAGCACTTTTGGATAGATTTAACCCACCAACCTCAATATACTTTACAATGCTTCGTATTAACCACTTCTAATCATCTTCCCCATACCAGAAATGCGCTTACACCCTAGGGTGTTGCACTTTCTATCGCATACTACTAAACCCCAAAAAGGCATTTAAATACTCCTGTATTTTCTATTGCGTAACAAAAATTAATTTGCTAAAGCTATGTTGAAGTGGGAGGACAATCTCCATATGTCCTTCACCGATGCTCAATTTCAACAGGCTATAAAATTTTCATACAATATTATGCACTGCGTGAACCACTGGGAACTAGCCCTGAAAATCTCCACTAGATGATATCTTACACCATATAGGTTAGCTAAATTGTTTCCTGACCGCTCCTCCACATGTTGGAGGGAATGTGGTCATTAGGTAACCTATTCCATGTATTATGGTTATGTGAAAATATACATGGTTTCTGGCATAAAATATTCTAAATACTCTCAGTTATCCTTATTGAATCATCCCCCCAGCCTAGCTTATATTAAACTTAGGTATTGAAGGCTTCCCCCACCCCTACCGCAAGTTAGAGGCCAATCTTTAGGGATGAGCTTCGAATTCGAGTTGAACATTGGCTGTTCGCTAGTTCGTCAAATGATGAATAAATGGGTTTTTTCGTGGGAACTTTGAGTTCCTGCATTATCATGGACTCTGACCTCAATAAATCACCTGCTGGCCGGGGGAATTGAACCCCACAGCCATGTCTTTGTAAGACTGGCATTCTACCATTAACGCCACCATTAAGCCTGCTTAAGCTGAACACACTCTCCCTAAAATGTATCTTATCTACTGTCTGTAGGGTGACATAGGAGTTAGTTAGTTAGGCAGGGAAAGTGTGTTCAACCTAAGTGTGCTTGACGGTGGCGTAGCTGGTAGAACATCCCTTGGCCAGCGGGTAACTTTTAAGTGGAATTCTATAGTTAATAAATACATTGCTGGCAGGGAGAGAGATTTTTGCTTTTCACAGTTTGTTGAGATCAGATAGTGCATAGTATACCACAATGTTTTATATATATATATATATATATATATATATATACTGTATATATGTACATATATATATATATATATATATATATATATATATATATATATATATACATATATATATATATGTATATATATATATATAGGCACTTCAGTTTATGTCAGCATTGCTGAAAAAATGGTGTGGGGTCCCCCCCAGTCCCCAGTCCATACCAGGCCCCCCGTTTTTTCATTTATCTACCTATATTGCCGGGAGCTGACAATACATTACAGCCGTGAGCAGGTTTAAATTACATTTTTTCCTTTAGAAATGTCAGTATTGCTGCAGCAGGCTACAAGCATCGCACAAATGCGCTACTTTACAGGCACATTAAGGCCCCCCCCCCCCCGGTATGATATTTAAAGGAATTTTTCATTTTTTTTGTTTCACTTTAAGCATTAAAACCACTGCTCCTGTAATAACTATTGTTTTAAAAAATAATTTGCATTGATTCATGTCCCCCAGGTCAGTACCCAGGTCCCCATACACTTTTTTTGGGCCAATAACTTGCATTTAAGCCTTTAAAATTAGGACTTTTGATTTTTCATGTTCGTGTCCCATAGACTTTAATAGAGTTCGCATGTTCGCTAGAACATTTTCCCTGTTCGAGATGTTCTGTGCTAACCGAACAGGGGGGTGTTCGGCTCATCACTACCAATCTTTTACTGGCAGCCAAACTAACTATCACAAGAAATTGGAAGAAAGAATTAGCCCCCAATCCCTAAGACACTGTCCGTATTATCCTGCAACATTATTTACATTAAAGAGCACTAGCTCTACAAACCGACACACGGCATGTTTTTGAGAGAATTTGGAAACCATGGCTAGACTGGTAAAAGACTAAACTGTGGCCCAATCCATAAGGAACCCATAGAATTATTCTTTATGACTATATTCAATATCTTATTTTATTGTAAACTCCTGATGCAAATTTTGCCATGTTTACTATCTTGCTAGCCCTATGGTATGTTATGTTTTGTTTTTGTTTTTGCTCTTATTCTTACTTTATACCATGCATCTTCACTTTTTGATGTGAGGCCTTATGCAAAACTTTAGCAGTCATTAATGTATATTATTGTGGCCGCATCCCCACTGCTCTAAAAAAAGATAAAACAAGCAAAAAAAATATGAGGACATAACAATGGACATGTAATTGTTTAATGCTGAACTCTGAGAAGCTAAAAACCCTTCCTTTGCAGTGGGGCCGCACATGCAATGCAAGCATTGACTGCTCGGTTATGCTTAAGGGACTGGGTGTAGCAGTTTTACTTACCTAATCCTTGGCTCCAACAGGGTCCTAGATTGATCCCTTCTTCCCTGCAGTCTGACATCATGAAGACCATAGACAATGTGGGCTATGTGGGACTTTAAGTGAGACACCGGCAGGTATGCCCAGCGTCTCCATCCCTGTATCGGAAAAAACAAATTGAAAAGGATTAAAAGAGGTGCATGGAAGCCAGCCAGCCCCCAGTCTGATGTACTCACCCTCCAGTCTGCCACCAACCAAGTAGACCTGTCTCGATATAAATAAAGAACAGGGGTTTAGTTGACACGCATTTGCAAACGCATGTGTAAGCTGCAGAGCCACGACACGGCACCCTCTTTTATCTGCAGTCCCTAACACTTTTAAATGTAAGTGTCTCCACTCTGGGAGCACATGGTTGCTAATGGGTGGATAGGAAGCAGGTGGGAGGGAGCAGCCCAAACTTCCCCCACCCCACTTCCATCCACAACTGGTATGGTATCTCAATGCTCTAATAGCAATTTTCTTAAGAAAACGACCAGCTGAGAAGCATACACCTCCAATCCCTTGGCGGATGCAGTGTAAAACATAGATTGGGACTTTATATGAGGCAATTTGCCTGTATAGCTCAGTGCCTCCATCCCTAATTTCATAAAATATTTGGGACTTTACATTAGACAAGCAGGTCATGCTATGGTCTCCATCCCTGTATATGAAAAAACTGGGGTCAAATTAGACTGCATCCACCAAAAACTCACAAAAATCGCACGGTGGGACTTTAAATGAAGCACCAGCCTGTAGGCGAGGTGCCTCCATCCCTGTTTACATAGACAATGTGGGCTATGTGGTACTTTAGGTGAGACACCGGCAGGTATGCCATGCGTCTCCATCCCTGTATCATGAAGACCATAGCCCTGCATTGGACGTGAGGATACCAAAGGATAGTTCCCAGTTGGAATGTAGAGGAGTGACATCTGACAGGGGTGCAGAGGATCAGGTAAGTACAAATGCTTTTGCACTGTGGCCCACAGGCTGCATGTGGCCCAGGGTGGCTATAAATGTGGCCGAACACAAAATCGTAAAGTTACTTTAAAATGTTGATTTTTTTTGTAACATTTTTGTAACAATGTCATCAGTTTTCAGCAGCTCCTATATACGTGAGCATCTATCATCCAGGATGAAGCACACGAAGGGCCAGATTAGAACCAACATGTCTGATGAGCACCTTGAGAATTCATTGAGAATTACTACTACATCCATTAAACCAGATATTGATGCATTAGTTTATCAAAAACAGTGTAAAATATCATGTTAGTTTTATGTTGTTCTCGTTTTCTTTTGTAATAAAATATATTACAAATATTTTATTGCTCAGATTGGTACATTATCTATATCAGGATTGTTAACTTGTGATCTGCTGAACTTTTTCTGCTGATCAGCTATCCTTATTGCTAGTGTATTTTATGTGTGGCCAAGACGCTTCCTCTTCTTCCAGGCATGTGGGCAGATCAGGATTCCATTGTTGCGATCTTGCCCAAACCTGGACCGCCTCTGTGATGACAGCAGACTTCAGCCCGCTGTCTGCTGAAAACAGCCCACAGGAGTGCAAAACGAAGTGCGCTCCTTTGACCACAGGAGACGTACAGCCAAACAAACTGTACTTCTCCCTTAACAATAGTTCTCTAACTGCTTCGTATTCCAAACTTATAGTCACACACTCTTTTTAGGACATAGAAGGCTTTAATCTTCTAAATTGTTTAAAGGAGTTCTATGGTCATATCATACACTTTCATTTTATAGAAAGCATTGCAATAGCAATACAAACAATACCTGATGTTGATTTTGACAATCTAATATAAACTTGCAAAATCTTCTTTCATGTTGTGAGTTCTGCTTGTCCGCTGCTTTCATCTCTTTTCACAACTTGCTGAATTCCCTGCATGTTTTGTGCATTTTCTCTGCTCATTCCTTTGGTTTACTTTCAGATTGTAAGGAATACATATCTCATGATACCTTACTGCCTGCAAGCAGTGATTCCTGTCCTGCCACTGATTCCTGAAACTTGTCCCCTCAGCACTTGTAATTCAGAATAAAGACTGTATGAAATGGGTGTCACAAACAGCACATTTTCATAGGGCACAGTGAATAATTGTGACACAGTATTGAAGGAAGCAAATCTGTGGGATTCTTTACAAGGTACATTTACAGACTTCTATGTTGTTCACATTAATTGGAGTGGGCTAGGAATAATTGAAATTATGTGTGGAAAGAAATGTCAGATTTTAAATTTTGAGCAGAGTTGAACTTTAACAAGTATTCTTGTATGTGTTTTTAACATGGATCCTAAATATGTTGGCTTTGACAAATGATACTGAAATTCTGTATGTTGGAAGGATGTACATTTTTAGATTTCAAGATTAGGTTGCCACATGGCAGGGGAAATGGACCAAAATGCAGAGATATAAAACACAGGCAGGTGTTTTTTCCAGAAGATATATAGAGACCCTGTCACTAAATAAAGGAGAAGTATGACCAAAGCTCTTTTGGCCATACTTCTTCTGTAGGTCACAGGAGTGCACTTAGTTTTGCACTCCTATGACCCAGTTTTAGCAGACAGCTAAAGCCCACTGTCGCCTGACATCACAGAGCTAGTCCAGGCTTTGCAGGAATGCCGACAATAATGTTGGGATGCCATGCCTGACTGACAGCTGGCTCAGCCTCGTAACACATCACTGAGAGCCTGAGCCAGCTGCTCCCACCTGCTCCACAGCCTGGGGATCTAGTGAGTGCTGGAGGGGCAAAGCACAGAGCCAGTGACTGACAGTCACCGATCTGTGCTCAGAGTGAACCCAAGAACTGATTAATCAGCAGTCTCAGTGTAGAGTCAGTGGCAGACAGTTGCAGCATTGAATTGATACTGAAGCCATCTAGGTGAGTATGTACATTTTTATTTTTTTCTCATTTCTGAACTTCTCTTTTAAAACTGTGGGCAAAACATGGAAAAGAATAAGTATTTGAAATGCATACTTGCAGTTTTTGCCCTTGCCATTAATTATTTATTCATGTTCAAGTGACTTTGAACTTGATAGAAAGCTAATATTCTAGGAAGCACCGATTACCTAGCACAGCCCCCTCCACCATTGCATCTCATATCCCTCCCATCTCCTGTGAGTGTTACATTTCTCTTTGTGCTAGCCCCGCACCTCTGCCTCTCCCTTCACCTTCCGACATAACTTATTATGCAGCTTCCAGGGAAGCACAGGGTGCACAGAGCATCCATAGTGTCAGTGAATTGGAAGCTGTTGTATGGGAAAGTGTGGGGAAATTTGACAAACTACATATGGAAAGATTAGCATGAGTTAGGGAACTGTACTTTTATTCTGATTGCTAGGTTTTTGGAAAATCATACCCTTTACTATTCTTTTTTGTTCCTATTATTGAGGGTCCTGTCTTTTGTTTTATCTTGTGATTGATTTTAATTTACTTCTAGCTGCTGTCCTGTCAATAGCAACTTTTTTTTTATTTGTGGCAAGGCTTTCCTTAATAAAAATGGGTTGTAATTCAGGGTGGTATTTTGGGATTCATTTATTTTGGTGTTGTATTGTTATTTATTGTAAGTTGTACATGTATTTCTTTTTTACTTCAAGGCTTTTTTTTGTGCTTGCAAAGTTTTTAAAGGGTTTGGTGCAAGTTTTTTTTTCTTTAAGTGGGCTTTTGTTTTTAGGATTGGCATTTTGGGATTATCATGTATTTTATGCTGATGCAACCTTTTTTGGAGTGCTCAAAGTGGAGCATTTACTTATCACCTGCTATATCACCTGAAAGAAGCAAAAACTAAATGCAAGAATGGGCTATACCTAAACCACATTACATTATATCACTCACATTCAACTTATCCTCATGCATAAAATAAAATTTAGGCACACACCAATTAGGTCTATTATCTCTCATCAAAACTGTCCTGCTGCTGGCCAACTTTAGAAAATTAAATGCTAACCTGTGAACTTGTCTCTATTTTAACCAATGATTGACCTATGTGGATTCCAGCTAGCTGTTGAAGGAAGGGTAGACATATTACTAATCATTGTCATTAATCATTAATACAGAGAAACTTATTCAGGTAAACACGGACCATACCGTTCATTTATTCTGGGGTCTTTAAGCATACACATTTTTGCTAACACGGGCAAAGCTTACCTTTCTCTGCAGAACATCACTGCAGACTTGTGTGGAAAAGTAGTATATACCAAAAGTACCGCATATTTTTCCCCTACTGTGATAGCTTTCATTACATTTAGGCAATCCTCTATAATTTTAGGCAATTCTCTTTATTTAAAACATCAGAGGCTGAGGTTCTGCAAGGCAGTAGTAGAGGGCAAGCGTTTTCTGCAAAACAAAGTGGTAGTCAGGACTGTACCATGTAGAGGCAGGGGAAGTCCGTCTTTTCATTTCCAGAGTGGCTTTGCTGTACAACAGTACATGCCTGAGCATGTCACCACTCCTGGCCTATTCTGGTGCTTCAGCATATAAAATGTGCCACCTACTATATCTGCATATGGATCTCAGCTACTAAATTTCTAATATTTTGTGCAGGATAAATCTTTTGTTGTGCCACAAAATGTGTGGCTTATTTCAGTACTGTGGCATTGTAAAAGTGTTAGCAATGGTTTACACACCTCGCCTCAAAGTTTGCAGCTTATTCCAATACTCTGGCACTCAAAATATTTGTGGCTATTATCTCTCAGATAATACACTCTAATGTTTATTTCAAGATACCTGCCTTGTCTTTCCCTCTAATATTCTGACCCAAAAAGCTGCTTACATACTGTCCAGCCAAAAAACAATATTTGTGGCTATTGTCTTTCAGATAATGCACTCTAAGCCGATAAAACCTGCTTTGTCTCTTTTGTTGCCTATTGACGTGCTTGTATACTATTTTGTAACATATTTGTACCAAATACATACAGTACCTGCCCAGGCAGAGCTATGTGCTGTAACATCATGACCTTCCTGGAAGTGTCCCAAGAAGTGTGTTCTATCTGCTCGATAAGTTTCAGTATACAGCGCTGTTGACTTTCTATGTATGTAAGTGCATTCATTTTATTTTAATAAAAGTTTATTGGATTTTACACTATGCAGTGCGTTCAGTCTCCCTTCTCTTTTTAACATGTGTACATACAAGTATATTGGGTGATGACCAGATATGCATCCCTTTATGCTCCTTGCCATTTACCTGGCTGGCAGATGGATGCTTGAGCCTGCCGAATAGTAGTTATGATTGTACCCTGCAATATACGGCTTATACGGGAGGGGTAATTTCAGGTGGAGAGCTGCAGATGTTGGAACATGTTACATGTTTCACCCTAAAAATGGGTGAAATGTGTAACGTGTTCCAAAAGTTACCTTACCATAGCCTTTAAATGCTCACAGAACTTAAACTTAGACCAGTTTTTGCACCAAAAACAGCCTCAGAAAAAACTGTGTAAAGTAAGATGTAAAAATAATAAACATAAAATGACAATACACAAACAATGAGCAAATACCCACAAAAAAACTCACAAATAAAAAGAAAACAAAGCTAGTAACCTAACCACTTGCCATTAAATCACTTGTACATTATTGACTATAAGTGGTTTTACCAGGGTTATGGCTGACAGCTGCAACAATATGTGCTATGAGCTGAGTGTCCAGTGTGCCCCTGTGCCTTTAAGGAGGGATGGGCTCCCTCCAGGCTCACCTGCCCTCTTCCTATCTATTATAATGCATGTGCTTTCTCTGTGGAGGCTCTCAAAATTTAGAGTTAGGACTACAAAAAATACTGGGGTTCCTTGATGGGGCTCTGTAGCTTATGCATGTATTTGCAAATGTGTGCAAACAAAACCCTTATTTTTAACGGATACTAAAAGACAGGATAATTCAGTTGGTTGCAGGCTGGTCGGTAAGTTGAGCTGGGAATTTCTTTGGTTTTGTTTTTATGCTTTGCCCTTCCACTGTTTTAGGTGAGGGCAGTGGCCATTTGTTGTTCTGTACAGGATGGGGAACCTCTGTGGTGCAATCCGCTCCTGTTGCAATGGGAGTCAGACCACTGGCGAAAGGAGTGCCAACAACATCTCCCATGCTGCTAGAGGTCGTGCCACCTATAGCAGGTACATGCTATCTGCAGGTTGCTTTTTACACTTCCGTTACTCTAGGTAACCACATGTGTCTTCACACTACTTCACTCCACACTACTGTCGTCATACTCCATTGTATTAATACTCACTTGGTGAACTATGTGTGTGCTGGTTACTTAAGATACACTTCTTTAGTAACTTCCGACCAGGCAAGGACAACATTTCAATACTTAAAGCATTTGTTACCCCAATACTTCATATTCTTGGTATGTGCCTGCTGTACCATGTACTTGTATGAAAAAGAAAGATGAAAGAGAAAGCTGTTCTCTATGTTTTGCTTCCTTTGTGTAAAAATCTCTGGTGTTCCTGCCAGTCTCTCTACTTTTCCATTAAAAACTGACCACACTTAGCAGGACAGCGCATGCCCCTGCTACACAGCCATTCACTGGGAATCTCAGTGTGCTGCTGCTACTTCTCCCCCCAGCTTTTATGCAGCTGAGAACAGAGAGAATGTGATCTCTTATAAAAAAAAAGGAAAAACGGTATTTATAGTTTTTTTTTTAATCTATACAAAAATGTGTTTCCTTTCATTTCTATTTTAAGCTGAATGGATTGTTTTACAAAGTGATTGTTTACAATCACTTTAACCACTTGCCTCGCAAGCCAATTCTGACACTTCTCTCCTACATGTAAAAATCAAACATTTTTTTTGCTACAAAATTACTCAGGACCCCCAAACATTATATATATATATATGTATGTATATATATATATATATATATAGCAGAGACCCTAGAGACCCTAGGCAACTTTTTTTATGTCACACGGTATTTGCGCAGCAATTTTTTGAACGCAATTTGTTTGGGAAAGAAATCCCTTTCATTAATTTAAAAAAACCAAAACACTGAGGTTAGCCCAATTTTTTTAGTTTAATGTGAAAGATGATGCTATGCTGAGTAAATAGATATCTAAAATTTCACACTTTAAAATTGCGCAGACTCGTGGAATGGAGCCAAACTTCGGTACTTAAAAAATCTCTGTGGGTTACACTTTAACATTTTTTACAGGTTACCAGTTTAGAGTTACAGAGAAGCTCTAGTGCTCAAAATATTGCTCTCATTCTAAAGTTCACGGCAATACCTCACATGCGTGATTTGAATGCTGTTTACATATGCAGGTGGGACCTATGTATGAGTTTGCTTCTGTGTGCGGGCATGCAGGGAGGGGGGGGGGTGCTTTAAATTATTTATTTGTTATTGTTTATTTTATTTTATTTTTTTTATTTTTACACTTTCCCTTTTTTACTTTTTTATCACCTTTATTCCTATTAGAAGGTATGTAAACATCCCTTGTACCAGGAATAGGGCTTGACAGGTCCTTTTTATGGAGAGATCTGGGGTCTATAAGACCCCACATCTCTACTCTAGGCTGGAAACCCTGAAATAAAAATAAAAAATTGATCTCAGGCTTTTGAAAAAAAAAACCTGGAGATGTCATGACATCGCTTCCACCCTCTGAGAATCATAGAGATGACCGGGGACCATCTGGCAAACATCCCCTCCCACCGAGTGTAAATATACTTTCTCTGACCCTAAGATACTGTAGGTGGGCAGCATTTGATGGATAGCCGTGGAGCTATAGCTCTTATTATTATAGCTATTTATTATTAATATTATTCTTATCATTCAGGGTTTACATTGCGCCAACAATTTGCACTGCCCAAATCTACAAAGTAAAGAAAGACAGTCCAGTTACAACTCAAAACAAGAGAATTAAGAGGGACCTGCTTGTGAGAGTTTACAATCTAAAAGGGAGTGGCAAGTGATACAAATGTAAAACCTGTGGGGGAGGAGTTGATGAAAACAGTAGAAATACAGTTTTTAGATGTAAGTGGGATAAACATCCCTGAACAGATGAAATTCCTGGAATTTCCCAAAGGCAGACAGAGTAGGAAATAGCTGGAAATATATTGGGATAGGAAGCTCCAGAAGATGCGAGAAGCTTAAAATAAAAAGAAGTCCAGAAGACAAGTATAAGATGATAAAACTAGAAAGCTGGAGAATAGGAGGAGAGTGGATGATGTGGGTGATATTTTGATATTGGGCTTGTGGAAGCCAGTAGCGGGATGGGCAAAGGAAGGTGGCAGCCACTGGTTGGCTGGCAATGTGTATGATTCTAACAGAAGCATTCATGATAGACTGAAGGGGGGATTTCCTGTGTAAATGTAAGCCAACGAGAAGGTAGTTGCAAAAGTTGAGACAAGAAATAACCAGGAAGTTAGCATTGTGGTATTGTTTGTTAGGAAGGCGGGAATGAGTAGAAGGACTGCTAATTGTGCCATTTTGATGGAAATGTTGGGGGAGGGGACATCTGGAGGAGGAAATATTATGAGCTCACTTTTTGAATGATTGAGTTTGAGAAAGTGGTGTGACATTCATACTGATACATCAGTTAATAATTTAGTGACGTGTGAGGAGACTGAAGGGGAGAGATGTGGAGTAGAGAGATAGATTTGGATGTCATTGGCATAGAGATGGTATTGGAAGCTGTGGCAGGTTATCAACTGACCCAGGGAGAAGGTGTAGATAGAGAAAATATTTAAAACTTTGGTTTGTTATGGATACTAATGAGAACTGAATTATCAGTAGATTGCAATGTGCCTTCCCTAATACTTTTGTAGAGAGGTCAAAAGTGCTCCAAAATTTTAACAAATATATTTTTTTGAGTAAGTACCCACAAAGTCACTAGGTGCAAGGGCTTTAGATAGCTACAGTTGTTTATTAACTAAGATGATCTGCTCTTGAGTGGCATTTTTTAGCTTGTAAGTCCCTTTAAGATTTAGGAACCATGAAATAAATTTTAATATAATTTCAATATGCTTTATAAATATGCTTTATAGGTTGCAGTGTGTAAATGAGTGTGGAAGGGATGTTAGATTGTGCACCCTGTTAAGGGATAGGAACTGATGGGAATGGATATTATACTCTATAAGTGCCGGGTCACACTTGTGCGATGTGGGAAGACTGCAAATTCGCAGCCTGTTCCCGCATCGCAAACGCACATCTGGCAGTTCACACTGCCATATGCGATACGCTGGGGGTGTCAATGAAATGTTAACGACACCCCCAGTTTGATCGCATATCGCAGTGCGATCTGACAGTTCGCACAGGATCGGATCGCACAAGTGTGAACCACTGTGCGATCTGATCCTGATGCGGCTGGTGCAGTGCGAAATTAGCCATACAAAGTGTATGGCTGAATTCGCACTGCACATCCGATCGCATGTAATGATGGAGCAATGCGCTCCGATATTACATGCGATCACCGCACACGCGGAAGTGTGAACCGGCACTAAAGTGCTAAAAATTATGTTGGCTCTATTTAATTAATGGAAATATATACATAGACAGATTTTTATAATATGGAAAGATATGCAGACGTAACGTGAATAGTCTTTTTTAAAAATACCTTTATGAAATACAGCAACACATATAAATATATGAATGTTTGCATTATTTCTTCACAACCTATAATATACTGCTGTCATGATAGTATTGAAATAGACACACCTATTAGTTAAATCTACAACATTTTAAAAGAAATCCTTGCCCTAAAAGGTTTTTTTTTATAATAAACATATTGAGATTGAAATATCTGACTGATCATTTGAAATTTAAAAAAAAAGTGGATGCATTTTATTCATATAAAATACCAGCATTAAGGACATTTCTTTACTGAATCAAGCATACTGTTTCTTCTATACAGTTACAAAATCTTACCTGTTACATTGCTGGTAAATAGCTATGAATATTGTCAGATGAAAATCATTTGAAGCATTTGGCACAACGCAGGTCTGGCATACAGAGACTGCCTGTCAAATGCCTTCGACTCCATACAGCAGCTAGGGACCCTATAGAGCAGCAGATGGGCCATTAAGCTAGTATTACTGTAGATGCCATCAGTTTTCAGCTCTGACTGGGACATGTTCTTTAGAACTATGAGCAGATGCTGCCATTTAGTGACAGCTTCCTACTATCTTTTGCCAACTGGCAAAATTCAATTCTTTGTACCTGAACTATTAAATGTGTGACTTCTAACATATTGCTCTTTTGTAAAATGATGTGAATGTTCTAAAGTAAAATTATTTTAAAAGAAATCTGAGACTAAGATAACTATATTATGTCAATACATACCAGTGTAAAGTGTCTTGTATTGTTAAATTTTAGTGTTTGATGAGAAATTAGATCATAAACGTTTATCTAGCATAAAATCAGGGTGTGGATATGTGTTTTTCTATGCTACCTTTGTTTATTTGTATTTTATGAAGTTATTGTCACAGTACCCATTGATATAGATGCTAACTGGAGAATTTCTCGTACAATAAAAAAAATCAAGGTTCAACTCCAATCAAAGCTTTTTTTTTGAGCTTTGTCAGGTTTTATTTGCTGACTGTGAGACATTTGGGAGATTAACCCTTACTCCCTGTCCTAGAGAAACGAAAAAAAAAAAAAAAAATGTTCCCAAAAGGCAGTTATTAAAATCTGACTGTGGGTCTAACCATTACTCAATCTATCCAAATCAAGGTGAAAGAAAATTGTCTGAGAATTTCACTTATGGAAACTGCACAAGAGAAACTGAACTCTCAAAGCTGTGGCCGAAAAAAGCAGGCAGAGGAAAAAGGACTGGTTACCAGTATTGCCTGTGGCCTCCCTGCAGCTAATCATTTCCCATTACTCACTTACCATTTCTTGACTGTGCTGTGTCTCTCTGTGGAGGTGGTCATCTTGCTAGAGCCAGGGTTTTGCTTTCTTGTGTCAAAGCCTGCAGCTACAAGAACAACACCTAGCACCATAATTATATTACTAAATCTCCCTTCCAATCTCCTGAGACTAGCGGTCAGCAACAGCATTGCTTTATATCTTACACTGCAGATATACAGGTAAGAGGCTGTAGGCACAGGCTCTCACATACTAAAACGTGCACTGTTATTTTCCAGTCTGAATCCTAGACAACATTTTTATGGTATTATCAAAGAGAAGAAAAGGTGCAACTTTTTAACCCAGTGCATTAGTATGTAGATGAATGTGGCCTCAGCCAGCGCCGCTCCAGCCACACTCCCCTGACATGTGACATGGCTTGGTCACAGAGGTGTAAACTAAACTAGACTGAACTAAAAACAATTAAAATTAAAAAAAAAAATGAGTCAGATATGCGCTGCTCTAACTGAAGTATAGTCAGGTACTGGCATAAGAACCCTTTAAGGAAAATAAGACAAGGATGAACTTCACAGAATTCTTATGGTGGGATTACAAGTCCAGGCATGCCCACTTGATATGTCCCTATTGACTCCTTATGTCCTTGCCTGATTGGTCAACATTGGACTAGGAGGGGAAGAATCATGCAAAGAAACCTTGCTAAGAAAAGGGCAGGGGGGGTTGTAGTTTCACTATGTACAGGTGGCACTGCATTACAACGACAAGCAAATAACAATTTCCAGGGGCTTATGCAGCCTTGAAGATGGAATGGAGAGTGACTCAGTGAGCTGATTAGTTAGGTTTGGGGAACTTGGTGCCAGAGCGAGGAAGGAAACAGACACTTAGGCCAAAAGACGAGCGCTCAAGGCACTCGCCTTCCAGCGCGGCCTAAGCAGCAACACCTTCAGCAGGACAAGGTTGGTTCACCAGACTTCGTCTGGATCTCCAGCAGTATAGAGTGAGTTTGCTGGAGCATAAGCCATAGATCTACAATGGGCCACTTCGCCGTCAGCAACCACAGCTGAAGGTTGATGAGAGAGTTGTCAACCCTTATACTCACTGTACAGCAGGGAATGAGACTCTAGCTAGCAAAGCCTTGTTATCCTGCTACTTAGATATTGTCTCACTCACTTAGTCTACCACCAAGTATTGCCATACCATCTATGCACAATTACCCCAGTAATTCAAGACCACCTTTACTTGTACCTGAACTTGTTGCATGCTATTTTCACCAAACACCTACTCAATACACTGTTCTTTGAAATTAAAGCAGTCGGAAACCACAAACATCACCATTTGTGCACCACTAAAAGGGCCCTAACAAAGCCAGCAGAAACTTTTTCTTTTTTTTTTTTTGGAGACTATGCCATTCGGTCTCTATGCTCTATTTCTCTATTAGTAAAGTCCTGCAGACAGGATCACTGCAGCATTTTGATGGCAGTGTAGCCTCTGGGGGATTATACTATCCTTCATGGAGCTGCCCTATAAACTCAAGGTGATCCTGTTACAGTTTAAGCTGGTTGGGGTGTATGGTAGTACTTGGTGTTGCTCCCTGCATACAATTTTGGTATAGAAGGGAATTGGTGTTATAGCACTTTGATCACAGTTCTGTATTACCTTGCTTCATTTGACCAACCTTTTCCTAATACATACAGTGTCCATCTAACCTGGGGTTGTTCATTCTATTGAGTGGGTTGTGTCATTGTGGTAAGGGCAATAGCCTAACTAATCTGAAAATAAACTTATTTTAGAGGGCCTATCAAACTAGTGGCTCCCATGGGGGTGCGATACATAAGTAAACCTGATATCATCATGTCATTTAATGCCTAACCACTTAAGCCCCAGAAGATTTCACCCCCTTCCTGACCAGGGCCTATTTTGCGATTCGGCACTGCATGATTTTAACGGACAATTGCACGGTCATGCGACGCTGTACCTAAACGAATTTGGCGTCCTTTTTTTCCCACAAACAGAGCTTTCTTTTGGTGATATTTGATCACCTGTGCGATTTTTTGATCATGCGCTATAAACAAAAAAAGAGCGTCAATTTTGCAAAAAAAAACAATATTTTTCACATTTTTTTATATGAAATTCCCCTCAAAAAAATTTAAAAATCAAAATTTTTTAACATTTTCGGCCAATTTGTTTTATGCTACATATGTTTGGTAAAAAAAATCGCAAAAATCGTATTTTGATTGGTTTGCGCAAAAGTTATCGCGTTTACTAACAAAGGGAAAGATTTTTGTCATTTTTGTTGTTTTTTTTTAACGAGTAATGGCGGCAATCTGCGATTTTTTTGCGAGACTGCGACATTGCGGTGGACAGATCGGACCCTTGACTGACATTTTTTACACTTTTGGGGTTACCTGTGACATTACTGCAGTAATCAGTGCTATACATATGCACTGTTACTGTAAAAATGACACTGGCAGGGAAGGAGTACATGCGCGGGGGGGGCGTGACCGCGCGCTCGCGGGAACGCTCCTCCGGCGGCGCGCGCTCGCTCCCTAGAGCCTCACAGGCTAGCGTCGTAGCCCTACGTCGCTTTGCCTGTGAGGGGCTGACTGCCGACATAAATCGGCGTGCGGCGGTCGGCAAGCGGTTAAATTCAGACAAAATATTTTGTTTAGTTTTGGAAAAAAAAAGGGAAGTGTCAGAGCTTCTCTCAGGTTTTTCTTGCTCCAGTATCCCCTATACTTCTTCCTCAGGACAAGAAGTGATTGGAAATATATCCAATTAGGAAAGAGATGGAAATCCACTTTTAATACAGTCAGGAAGGGTTGGGCCCTCTGACAATGTTTTTATTGCAGTCTGTGCCTTCCTGTCCATGGTGATACTATCAACCCCAATCTCTTGTATGGGCAACACAGAAACCAAGAAGAAAGGGAAAAGGGGGTTCCAGACCTAATCTCTTTAACTCTTCCCTGCCTTACTCAAAACAAAATAAAATAGTAGTTGAAGCTGAGATTTAATAAATATATACATAAATATAATATGGAATAAAATTATATTGATAGCATGTGAAACTTTTTGTATATTCTTGGTTAGCAGGTCTTTGTCAGCTAAATCAAATTACATATATTTTAATTTTCTTTCCTTGTCTTCATTCTTCTGTTGAGGTTTCAATAAAGCAGTGTCTTTTTCATAAGTCTACTTATTATTAATTTAATAAAATAAAATTGCTGTGCTAATATTTATGTTAATAGTTTGATTATTAAATTACATAATTTTAATGTAGCACACTGAAGATGTGATCAGTCCTTAGGCTTTTTATTAGCAACATTTTTCCTTCTGTGCAACAAATGAATTTATTTACATGTGAAAAATTGTATTCAGCTTGAATGATTAAACAGTAAACTATTAGAGGATCCAGTAAATTATTAGTTAAATATATTCCTTTTTCTGAATGCAATTAAATTTGATGCGATAAAGCAGACAATCATTTTGTTATAATGTGTACAAATCAGTATTGTTTAAACTAATTTTTAAATTGTTTTTGAGCAATTTTTTTTTATGTGGAATTCCAGGGTAGATCTAACTAAGCTTAAAACAGCTCCCGCCTCCTTTTTAACTGCTATACTAACTATCCTGTAAGTGGAAGATGCTTATACTTACCTATTCTCAGAGCGCTCTGGTCCGGTCACGTGATTGGCTCCCAGCTGCTGGCTTCAGGGGAGAAGAGGGACAACTAACAATGGAAGCCCTATAACAACCCGTTCTATCGACTTAGAGCACCGCTCAAAGCCCTGATGTATAATATCTGGTGATCAACACCAATAAAGGGTGGTACAGAGACCCCACACTCCCAACAGCCCAAAGTTTATTATATTTGGAAGACATCCTCAACCTCAGCTCCTTCCAAGCCACGCCCTCTTGCACATTTCACCTCACCCCTGGGGCTTAGTTATTTATATTAGGGATGTAAAGTATAGTAAGTTTATGGGTGATGTCACCACCCAGGTATTCCATCCATTGTCTGTGATTTTTGCTGCCCCCCCCCCTTAAGCCAGCTGCTGGGGAGCTCATGTGCCTGAGTGGAGCACCCTGAGAATAGGTAAAAGTATAAGTACAGTGCCTTGCGAAAGTATTCGGCCCCCTGGAATTTTGGGACCTTTTGCCACATTTCAGGCTTCAAACATAAAGATATAAAACTGTAATTTTTTGTGAAGAATCAACAACAAGTGGGACACAATCATGAAGTGAAACGAAATTTATTGGATATTTCAAACTTTGTTAACAAATAAAAAACTGAAAAATTGGGCGTGCAAAATTATTCAGCACCTTTACTTTCAGTGCAGCAAACTTTCTCCAGAAGTTCAGTGAGGATCTCTGAATGATTCAATGTTGACCTAAATGACTAATGATGATAAATAGAATCCACCTGTGTGTAATCAAGTCTCCGTAAAAATGCACCTGCACTGTGATAGTCTCAGAGGTCCGTTTAAAGCGCAGAGAGCATCATGAAGAACAAGGAACACACCAGGCAGGTCTGAGATACTGTTGTGGAGAAGTTTAAAGCCGGATTTGGATACAAAAAGATTTCCCAAGCTTTAAACATCCCAAGGAGCACTGTGCAAGCGATAAGATTGAAATGGAAGGAATATCAGACCACTGCAAATCTACGAAGACCTGGCCGTCCCTCTAAACTTTCAGCTCATACAAGGAGAAGACTGATCAGAGATGCAGCCAAGAGGCCCATGATCACTCTGGATGAACTGCAGAGATCTACAGCTGAGGTGGGAGACTCTGTCTATAGGACAACAATCAGTCGTATACTGCACAAATCTGGCCTTTATGGAAGAGTGGCAAGAAGAAAGCCATTTCTTAAAGATATCCATAAAAAGTGTCGTTTAAAGTTTGCCACAAGCCATCTGGGAGACACACCAAACATGTGGAAGAAGGTGCTCTGGTGAGATTAAACCAAAATCGAACTTTTTGGCAACAATGCAAAACGTTATGTTTGGCGTAAAAGCAACACAGCTCATCACCCTGAACACACCATCCCCACTGTCAAACATGGTGGTGGCAGCATCATGGTTTGGGCCTGCTTTTCTTCAGCAGGGACAGGGAAGATGGTTAAAATTTATGGGAAGATGGATGGAGCCAAATACAGGACTATTCTGGAAGAAAACCTGATGGAGTCTGCAAAAGACCTGAGACTGGGACGGAGATTTGTCTTCCAACAAGACAATGATCCAAAACATAAAGCAAAATCTACAATGGAATGGTTCACAAATAAACATATCCAGGTATTAGAATGGCCAAGTCAAAGTCCAGACCCGAATCCAATCGAGAATCTGTGGAAAGAACTGAAAATTGCTGTTAACAAACGCTCTCCATCCAACCTCACTAAGCTCGAGCTGTTTTGCAAGGAGGAATGGGCAAAAATTTCGGTCTCTCAATGTGCAAAACTAATAGAGACATACCCCAAGCGACTTACAGCTGTAATCGCAGCAAAAGGTGGCGCTAAAAAGTATTAACTTAAGGGGGCTGAATAATTTTGCACGCCCAATTTTTCCGTTTTTTATTTGTTAAAAAAGTTTGAAATATCCAATAAATTTCGTTCCACTTCATGATTGTGTCCCACTTGTTGTTGATTCTTCACAAAAAATTACAGTTTTATATCTTTATGTTTGAAGCCTGAAATGTGGCAAAAGGTCCCAAAGTTCAAGGGGGCTGAATACTTTCGCAAAGGCACTGTATCTTCCTCCTACATGGGTAGTTAGAATAGGAGTTACAAGGGGGAGGGAGCCAATTTAAGCTTAGTTAGAGCTTCATATTAAAATGATTTAGGCATAGTTAGAGCCTAATTCCAGGCAAGCTTAGTTAGAGCTAGCCTGAAATTTCACTTTAGGGTTTTATTGAGGAAGACTGTACTTAACAAGCTGCCAGGTGCTGGCAGCACACTGGACAACCAAACCTTTCTCACAAAGAACATATTGGTCCTGGTCTCCAGTGTTCCAGCATGCCCTTAGTACTGCAACCAAAAATAGTTGGTATGTGTTACAGCAGCGATCTGGATCTCAAGTATGCTAACATTTGGTATTTTGGTTCTAGATATGATGCAGAAAGAAGCCATTGGGGATCAGTGCAAAGGTGAGAATCAAATCAATGGACTAGTGGTCAGAGACTTTTGCACAGAAACTATTTGCCATGAATAGGGCTCTGCACACCAAATGGTAAAATCTCAATTACATATTCCTTTGAGTTCCAGGTTGTAACACAACAAAATGTAAATTATTATTTACAACACCAGTTCAGTAAAGGAAAAAACAAAGTCACACTGTAGGTCATAGTTTACAGTAAATTGGCTGAAACTATCTGCTTGTTACTGATCACAAACAAAGACAGGTTGGCAATATATTACAGTATTCTTTTGTATGTGTAACAGTCAGATGTGCTATGTATGATGTGAGTCTTCAAGATTTTAATTTTTAACTACCATTTCAGGTTCAGTGGTTTTAGTTACACAAATAAACCCATAATTCTGAATTAAAAAAAATGTTTATTCTTTTATTACACCCACCTAATGTTTGAAGCTAATTTAAAAGGTTACAAATCAAGCATGTGATAGGAGTAATCCAGTGTGGAGTATATAACAGTTTTACTAGGCTACCTCCAATAAACATCACACTGTTTCCTGCAGCTATTTCTAATTATATGCTTGTGATTTTATTGAAGCTTTGTGGACATTAAGAAAGCCATGTTTGCTTTATGTGCCATTGTATACTTGCAAATCAAAGCCCCGCAAGATCACAGCCATGTCTCCATAACCTTAATTGGAAAAACTAGCCTTTAGGGTTTTAAAATGTCATGTACAAATTAGGCCTTTAAACTAATTCATTAATTAGTGTTTCATTTTATTGTTTTCTCTATAAATACCACAGCATTGCTTTTTATTATTTAAAAACAAAGACCTGGCTTCAATCCTACAGATTTGCTAACTTGCTTTGGTGTACATAAACCATAAAGTATACAGTATCTATAGCCAAAACTTTTTTGTAGTTTGGGATAGGGTAGGAAAGGGATAGAGTCCTATCTGGAGAGCACCACTCCAAAGATGATAATTCAGTTTCATTTTATTTATCATTTTATCTATTAAAAGAAGCCAACGCACTTCTGAGTTCCAAGGGATGCCCTTCACCGGAGCATTAGTTGTGCACAAAAGGGCCTGCTACTGAATGATTAAGATATGCTTAGGAAATACATTCTACTAGTAACACCACTCTGCCTACAATTGTAAGCATGCATTAACTTATTTTACCAAATGAAAAAACAAACTTTTTGGTTCAAGGGGCAACCAATAGCACCACATCCCCCAAAACCTGTATACTCTACCACATACTATTACATCATAAATTGCGGTTTTTATAAATAATCATGCCTCTCAGCCACCAATCCACAAAGTGCTAGAAATCTCCGACAGTATATTTTAACAATATCACAATTTATATGTTATTTTATATATACTATACATAGATGGCAGCGGTGTTCATTTTGCTGTCCTCCTCAGGAAAGTGGGACAATATAAAGACTAAAAGTATTAATGGTAATTTTCTGGAGATGTAAGGAAGTCACAGATTTATCACTGCACATTTTTTTGGTCATGCCCTGCTTTGGAGTCCTTATGCTCAAAAGTCAGGAAAATATACCATAAATTCAAAGATCAAGTGCTACCTTGAGACCTTGCTTATTTTTCTTCAGCACATATCATCCAACCCAACAAAAGTGTACCAGATATCCATGTTATACCTATTAGTAAATGCAGCTAAGTTTGTCATTCCTGCATTCTCTCTACCACTTATCTCCTCCCCCCTCCTGACCCCTGACCCCTGACCAATCCCCTTCCACACTGACACCCCCATCCGCCTGTCCTTTCTTGAAGTAATAAGCTCCAATACCCATTCGGTGTGCATCCCTATCCTTACTTTTTCCCTAGACGCATGCAGGGTTGCTGGTTCCATACACTCTGTAATACTATGATGCTCTTCACGCAATGAGAATGCAACCAATATGGAAATTCTTTGTTGTGCCATTCTTGGTACGCCACTGCTATTACTTCTAACTTTGTTAAGATGGAGATGTCTATTACCCTTTATGTTGAAAACAATAGAGAAAGAAATAATAAAAACATTAAAGGTAGACAATGTGGTTCAATTAAGTCAAAGCTGTGCCCAAAAAATGATGCTGATGTCCCCCATGGGTGGGGCTGCCGGGGGAGGAGAATGGATGCAATAACTGCAGCCTTCAAGTCCCTAGAGTATTTATAAGTGTAGCATTGCTCACTTGGGAGCTGCTGATTACAGGTAAATGTACTGTAACATACTGAAGTAGAACATGATCCCCTCCCTTCAGGGACTGGGTTGCAGGGCAGTATTCCAACATGATAACAACCCCAAACACACCTCCAAGATGACCACTGCCTTGCTAAAGAAGCTGAGGGTAAAGGTGATGGACTGCCCAAGCAGGTCTCCAGAACTAAACCCTATTGAGCATCTGTGGAGCATCCTCAAATGAAAGATGGAGGAGCGCAAGGTCTCTAACATCCACCAGCTCATCATGGAGGAGTGGAAGAGGACTCCAGTGGCAACCTGTGAAGCTCTGGTGAACTCCGTACCCAAGAGGGTTAAGGTAGTGTTGGAAAATAATAGTGGCCACACAAAATATTGACACTTTGGGCCCAGTTTGGACATTTTGACTTAGGGGTGTACTCACTTTTGTTGCCAGCGGTTTAGACATTAATGGCTGTGTGTTGAGTTATTTTGGGGGGACAGCAAATTTACACTGTTATACAAGCTGGACACTCACTACTTTACGTTGTAGCAAAGTGTCATTTCTTCAGTGTTGTCACATGAAAAGATATAATAAAATATTTACAAAAATGTGAGGGGTGTACTCACTTTTGTAGAAGACTGTATGTAAAGCCTTCCTGTATTCTTAATAAAATATTGCACTCACATGTCGTAAGATAAAACAGCACTTGTCTCACTTGAACAATCAAAATGGCTTCCCGGCAGCATGATTTATATATATACATATATATATATATATGTGTATTTATATATATATATATATATATATATATATATATAAATAACTGTATATTTATCATACATGATAATGCCTTTCTTGTAATACTGATGAAGGCTTTATGTAATAATAGTTTAGCCATGATGATGGGGGACCTGCAAAGCTCCTGCTATTGCTGTCTTTTTTCGCTATTATGAATGGAAAAAGTTTAGCTGCAATGTATGTAATTTTTGACTCTTTAGTGTAGCCAGATAGCATGATCTTTACAACTCTTGGATAATGTTCAGTATCTGGGTACTGATTTGTGAACTCATGCCTGTATTTTTTATGATGTCAACACAGACAAATTGTAATGTGGTGAGAAGGTATGTAAAATGGTACTCACGCAAATTTTCTGTCTTATGAAAAATTGTGACTAAGGTAAAATGTGTGTATGCTGTCTGTAATCCTGCCCATACACAAGAAGGCAGTATTCTGGCAATTTCAGCCACTTTTAATCAGCTTTTTATAGGGAGAAGACAGAACACCTCAAAGCAGCCTACTAGCAACAGTTTACACATTTACAGTATATCTATATTGCAGGAGGTGGTGACTGTTTGACATAATCTGTATAACTGTTTTTGTTTTCAGAAGTTGGTTGAAAGAGGATGAAATTGCTAAAAACAAGTATTGTGTGTGGTATTTGGGAGATACCATCCCCCTAGCATGCTTTTGTAAATTGTTTATGACTTTCATGTTATGCAATTTGCAGATATCTCTAGACATAACTATGTTGCAAAGGGATGCATTTTGCCATAGACATGAACGATTGCCACCCAGTCCTAACATAAACAACACTCTTCTGTATGGGAAATTAGTAGATT
Source organism: Pelophylax lessonae (assembly GCF_965119305.1). Lineage (NCBI taxonomy): Eukaryota > Metazoa > Chordata > Amphibia > Anura > Ranidae > Pelophylax > Pelophylax lessonae. The sequence continues at coordinate 156,812,709 of NC_138768.1, forward strand.
TCCCAACTAACCCAATCTCTCTCCAACTTCATTTCCTGACAATGACAACAGAGGCAGCAGTTACTATATCTACTCTCCAGCTTCGGATACTCATCAAAGATCCTTCAGTATTGCTAACACAAAGAGCTCGACAGGCAACATGAGAAATCCAGCAATGCCTCTGACCCAGCATGCAACGTTTTATCATAAGCCGCTGTAGAAAGATAAGAAATGATCAAGTTTCCTGTTTTATGTTCAGCAACAAGCATTGCATACTAGTTCTCCAGTTCAACACGAATTTGATACCTCAGCTCTCTTCCCGAGTTGTGCCTGTTGTTGCTGAACATAAAATAGGGAGCTTGATACTTTCTTATCTTTCTCAATTACTCAGTGGCTTCTGTTAAAATGCTGTCACAAGATACTGCAGTACTGTATCTAGTATTAGTCATATTCAAGTGTTTTTTTTAGTGGATTTCTTAATTCGCCATTTATACCCATGAGTAACTCGGTCTCTTTGATCCATTCACAATGGTGCTGTGAATGGGTATTAATTGTTGTAAAAAAGCTGAGGTAAAAACTGCATTATACTGTGTGTGGGTGGCCAATAGTTTCCCTTTTTGGAGAAGGTTCTAGTTTGACATAGATACCTATGTGAACCAGTTGCCCTGTCTTTCCAAAATGTGACTAAAATGTGTCCCCTTCTCCTTAAGGTGTAGAAAGACTTATAAGTTATGACCACCAGAGTTCACCCGTCTATGTTGATTCATATTTTTTTGAGCTGCTGTTGTTTTTGTCTCTCAAACAATTGACAAGCATGAACAGCAGTGTACAATGTACAAGAAAGGCAAACATGAGCCTAGTAAGTTTGAAAGAACAACACAGACTTAAGAAGAGCATTGTGTATATTGTAAAACGAAGTATGGGCAGGAGCTTGAGATTATAAGGAAGGAAAGGGGGCAGAAATGAAGTAGAAAATATGTTACTATGAGAGCCAATGGGTGACTTAATAGGGGTCAGACCTCTGGTGATTCAGTGACAAATGATAAGGTAGATCATTCAGTACATATGATCATTTGAGGACTTCTATGGTCAATTAGCCAGGGTTGCCACATGACATAGAATTTAGGTAATAGGAGCATATTCAAGTTGGCTATAAAAATATGGGTAACAATAGTTTTCAATTTAGAAGGCCAGAGTTGTGAGCCCTAACTAGTAGTATAAATTGAGGGGTAGGAGAGAAGATGGTCTGAGTAACAGAAGTGATAAATTGAGCTGGATCCATTCAAAAGTTATAGAGCTTGGTACAACTCCACTAAATGTGAAATAGAGAGCCATAGTCATTGCATCTCTCCAACAGCTTGATGGGGTAGGAGGGGTAGATATGTGCCAGTTTGGCAGGGGTTAAATACCAGTTATAAAAATTGTTTTGCACCTCTTCCCAGCGTGCTTGGCAGTGGGATGCTTTAAAAGCCAAGTTCTCCTTTTGTTCACTTTTTTTTCTAAATTCCAGCTCTCCTATGTACCAACATAGCATTAATGTACTTATTTTGCAAAAAATAAAAAAGCTTTCCATTTGTTCTACATATACTTACTTCACTCTCCTCATGGATGTTTAAAAACACTGCTTGAATACTTCTGCCTTACTTCCTGGACAGACTTTAGGTCATGACACAGATAGGAGTTGACCAGCTGATCTCATTAGCGCACATCCTGCATCATCTACCTTTAGCTGATCAACTCCTTCCTGTGTCATGACCTAAAGTCTCTCCAGAAAGTAAGGTAGAAGTAATGGAGCACTATTTTTAAACAGCAATGACAGCCATGGTGAGGTCAGGGCCGTTGATAGGGGGGGGGGGCACCAGCCCTCTTGTAGGGGGCCCTAGCACACAGAGGGGCCCACACAGAGAGGGGGATTAGTGATAGACAACAATTACAGAAATCTTCCTCCAGCACCTGAATCTGATCTGTCCCTCTCCCTGCTATCAGCTTTTATCTGTTGAGAAAGAGACAGTCGTCCCTCACTAATCCCCCTCCCTTGTGTGGCCCCCCTCCCAGCACTTATTTCTGCTCAGGAGTTTATTTGTAAATTGTAACTTTGTTTCTCTCTCTCTGTCTCTCTGATCACTGAGCTCCAACTGCCCAGCCTGTATATTTTTCTCATCTCATCTTCTTTTTTATTTAACATAGTTTTTTTTTTTTTTAGATTTAGCAGGAATTATGCGAGTTATGTTATATTTGTGTTTGATAATAGTGATTTTGTTGTAATTTTAGCTAAATATATTTTTAATATTTTCTTGAGGGGGCCCTGCCCGGTAGTCTGTACGGGCCCCGCGATTTCTAACAGCAGCCCTGGGTGAGGTAAGCGTTATGGAAAGCTGTTTTATTTTTTCAAAATAAGTACATCAATGCTATACTGGTATGTAGGGGGCCTGGAATTTGGAAAAAAAATAGGTGAACAAAGGTGAACGTGTCGTTGAGCTTAAAAAACACAAGAATGTAAGGGTTGTTAGAAATTCTTCTGAGTTTTTCCAACATTCCAGCCACATACAGAATGACTATATGACATTGTGTAATATGTTTCTCTCCTGTGTTCATCATTCTGCTTTTTGCTTGACTTTGCAGATGCTTTAATAAAAGCTCCATCTTGGTTGCCTTCAACTCTCAAAATACTTCTGAGATGTCTGTATTCTGTATCCCAAGACTCTGTGTTTTTGTTGTTACAATCTCAGCTTAGGGTTGTAGAATTTTAATAACCTCCAGGGTGTATTACAGTGGATGCTGAGAGTGAAAAAGGAAAGACTAAAGCAACAAAATAGTGAGAAAGCTACAGGAAAACGTATAAAGTAACAATAAAGGTTTGTTTTTTAAATAAAAAACAAAAAAAACAAAAACATGGTTATACTTACCTGCTCTGTACAATGATTTTGCACAGAGCAGCCCTGATCATCCTCTTCTAGGGTCCCCTGCTGGAGCATGCCCCTCCCTCCTGCCTAGTGCCCCTATAGCAAGCTGCTTGGCCCCACCCCCACTCTCTCCAAATTGGCCCACTAGCCAATGAAGAGGGAGAGACATGGGAGAGCCGAGGCTCTCGTGCATATCGCTGTATTGAGATGGGGATCAGGTACGTTTTGAGGGGGGGGGGGCTGGAGGTGCTGCTGCACACATAAGTTTTCTTTTTGCATGAATGCATGAAGGTAAAAAACTTTGAGCCTTTACAACCACTTTAAGACACCCCAGATTTATACCTTAGATCAAGTTTTTTTTTTTCTCTTGCATATCCAAAGTTCCCTAAATATGTTCCAACCTGTTTTAATTCGAGCTTGAAAAAAAAGGTTTACTCATCTCTACTACATTATTGCCTAATTGGGCACATGGTTTTTTTTGCCTTTTCATTCGAGTTTTCAGATTCAATAATTGAGTATTGATAACTTAAAGACAAACATAGCCTAAATACATTTTTGTGTATCTCTAGTATCTTGTCTTTGAACCATGTCTTTCTCAAGGATAGTTTCTATTAACTGTAATCAGACAGCAACAAAGAAATCTCAAGAAATAATAGTTACAATATCAGCTGGTAAGGTAAGGAAGTAACCCTTAGATGTAAATGTATTACTTTTAAGGGGTCTTCTATATAGTTGCAAAAAAAATGTATTTACTGTGTGCCGAGTGTCCAGAAATTGTGCTGATAGCTTGCATAAAATAAGCAGAAAGAGCAGTTCAGAAGGGGCTCCAAACCTTTCTGAGCTTGTTGTTGGCCCTGGCAGATAAATGGGCATGGCTAGGTGGATCAGTTGGAAGCAGCACTGAAAAAAAATTGAAAAAAAAATTATGGAAAGCTTAGTATTGAGAACACTATTTTATAATCACCAAACTGTATTTCAGTGTGCAAAGTTTCTGTTCTACCTTGCTTTAATGGTCTTAGCCCAGCGTTTAATTGTTTGACAATTATACGTTAATAACATTTCTAGTGGTTGCATTACAATGCTCAATCTTCTAAGTTGGTTAGTTAATGTAAGTGACTCTAATATTACATGGTAGGAAGTGATTTATTAGTTACCATAAGGGATCACTACCTTGGGTAGCTTGCATTTTGTTGTGTTGCGGAAAGTTTTGTGTAATATATTTGTGAATGTTCAGTAGATTTCTTTAATGTATGTATTTTATTTCAGTTTGAATATTATATTGAATATTATGCCTTTTGAGTACTATTACATAGTGGGCATTCTTTGCAAAGTGCAATTCCACCACATTCATGAAGCTCTGGAGAAATCCCCCTTGCAAAGTACAATTTCCCTTGCAAAGTGAACAGCCTATTGGTCTTAACTAAAACAACTCCATTGGATTCTATATTTTGCATACAGATGCTGGTGTAAGTCAGAGTTATATCAAATACAATTTATTAACAAATATTTCATCTATTTAGAAAGATTCCTCTATATTATGTGGCCAGAAGCAGGACTAGAATCCTGGCTTACTGACTTCTGCCATTAAGTTGTGCCCCTTGGGTCTAGCCTCAGCCATCCACAGAAAAGAAAAAGTCCAACGGTAGAAAAGTCTAGGAATGCAGGTTCTATCAAAACACATAATGCTCATAAAGGTATCTGAATTAAGGTAAAAACTTTTTCTGTATTTCCTCTAAATGGCACCACTGGGGTCTGATACTTTAGACCAGGAATGAATGCACATAATAAAAATATTCTTAATTTAAAAAAAAGGTTAAGTAATATTTTTCCTTTTATATTAATTATTGTTTTTACACTTATAAATTACTATTTTGTAATTATTAATGTATTGTATGTATTCATATAAGTAAAAAGTATATTGTCTGTTGTTCCAGCCTAAATTTAATAGAGTAAAATGTACTCCAGTTTTTGTTCCTGCAAGCTATTTTTGTATTTTAGAAAGGTCCATTTTCTTTGCATTTAGTCCCAGTTAAGTAATAATGCTTACAGTACATGATTTACCAGCTAGAAGCAATCTTTGACCTGAAAAACACAGTGCATGAAAAAATAGGTCCTACTAAAAGGCAGAATGGCAAGGAAAGTATTAGTGACCTATGCCGGCAGTCATGTGTTTCAATTATTTTCAGGAATCCATTTGTCAAATAAGTGAAGCGATCTTAGATGTCAAGTTCAAGCTGGGGTTACTGCCTTTCTACATCTGATATGATGTATCTTCAGTAGCTGTTTAATTGAATTACTCAATTTATTTTTCAAGCAACAATGCTCTACCAAGAACCATGACATTAAACAATTAAATATGAGTTTAAAAGTCAGCATTTTGTGTAATTCATCATTTCAGCAAACCATCACAGCGGCCTTAGGGGCCTGACAATTTCTGAATGCAGTAATCAAAAGAGGATTTCAGTATCAAAAGAGTAGCAGACCACCTGTCCTAAGAACCAAGTTTAATATAGAATTTAGTTGTAATTCCCCTGCAGATGATTAAAAAATGACTGTGTTTTGGGCATAAGAAACAAAACGCTCAATTTGATAAAATACTGTAGTTAGAATATTTCTACAAAACTTCTACCAAAACGTGCAAGTAAAATGATATATACATTTTAGAAAAAAGAAAAAAAAAACTTTTTTTCTTGTTTGATTTTAACAGTTTACTGGGTTATTTCATACAATATGCTCTATTTTTATAACCATTAAATATTTGTTATTTTTTTCCATTAAAAATAAATTTTTTAACTCACTAAAATTGTTATTGCATTGCTCAGCTGAATACACTGAATGCATATTATAAATGTGATTTTTGTCCTATGCAATGTATATAGCTAATGTTTTTCTACAAAATATCTGGAACATTTGAGCTTATTTCTACTAAGCTTTGTTCAGGGGAAGGGGGGCACCTGCCTCTAAGAATGATAGCATCCATGATAATTTTAAGTAGCATAAATAAGAATCTCAGCTCACCCAGCCCAACCTGTATCTCGTGGTTAGCACTTCTACCTGGAAGCACCAGAGCCGTCAGTTTAAATCCCAACCATGGCGCTACCTGCCTAGAGTCTGCGTGTTCTCCCTGTGCACGTGTGGGTCACCTTCGTGTACTCCAGTTTACTGTAAGCTCCTTTAGGGCTGTGACTGATGTGAATGTACCAATGGCGGCTGGTGCTCCATGGGACGGACCACACCATACCCCCCCGGGACCACATCAGCCCACACATCATACCCCCCCGGTCCACCATACCCCCCCTGGTCACTGGCTCACCCACACTGAACATGTGGAGGGCAGGCAGGTAGCAGCGGTGGCGGCTTCTCCTCAGCCTCCTGCGTCTCCTCCATCCTCCTCCTCCTTGGCCAATGGCATGGCTTCTCCTTTCTGCCAATTGGGAATCGGGTCTCAGGACCCACTTCCTGATTGGCAGGGAGGAATATCCGTGTGACAATAGCGAATATTCATTTGCTATTGTCACACAACTGGGTGGGCTCAGGGCGCAGTGCTTTGCGCCCCAAGCCCACTCTTTTTTGAAGCCTATTAGAGACTCTGGCTCTAATTATGTGCTTCAAAAAAAAAAAAAAAACCCATTGGAATCCATGCGTCCGACGCCCTGCATGTAGATAAGGGGGCCGGATGCATAGATAGGTGGGGCGACGCCCCTGCGCCCTCAATGGATGGGCCGCCACTGGAATGTACAATATACTGTATATGTATAGCGCTGCATAAATTGACTATGCTATATAAGTACCTGTAATAAATAAAATATGCATATGCGGTGGCCTCAGCCAACGTGGCTCCATAGACCACTCCCTCTGAAATGTTTCACCCTCCTCCCCATAATTGCTTATGCTTAGTCATAGAGGTCCATGGTAATTTTTTTCCAGCCAAGAGTATATCAGATGGCATTGTACCGGTAATCTCCAGCACAAAAGCTAATGGGTTGAATGGAGCAGTGACCTTAGTACCCCAGTCATAGCAAGATTGGGCCAGAAAGGGAGAGAGCTAGGATGCACACTCTGCACCTATGACACTGAAATCACCTACAGTGATGACATGTGGCCAGGAGGAACATAAGGTACTTCCTAATGTGCCCTGTATTATAGTATGGAGGAGGTAATCATGTACTGACACAATATTAGTTTAGTGTTGTCTGTGTGAGGGGGAGTGTAGGGCTTGACATTCCCCTGTTTGGTTCACACCAGAACATCTCCAACAGGGGAAAAGTTCTAGCGAACATGCAAACTCTGATAAAGTCTATGGGACATGAACATGAAACATGAAAAGTCCTCATTTTAAAGGCTTATATGCAAGTTATTGCCATAAAAAGTGTATGGGGCCCTGGGCACTGCCCTGGGAGACATGTATCAATGCAACATTTTTTTAAAAAAAATCTCTTTTTTACAGGAGCAGTAATTTTACTGATGCTTAAAGTGAAACAATAAAAATGAATAATTCCTTTAAATATTGTGCCTGGGGGTCCCCTTAATGTGCCTGTAAAGTGGTGCATCTGTTCGATGTATGTAGCCTGTTGTAGCAATACTGGAATTTCTAAAGGAAAAAATGTCATTTAAAATTGCTTGCGGCTGTAATGTATTTTCGGCTCCGGGCAATACAGATAAAAAAAACAGCACCAACATTTAAAATAAAAACTGGCATGGGGTCCCCCACAAAATCTATACCAGACCCTTATCTGAGCACGCAGCCTGGCAGGGCAGGAAAGGGGAGGGGATGAGCGAGTGCCCCGCCCCTGAACCACACCAGGCCACATGCCCATAACATGGGGGTGGGAGCTTTGGGGCAGGGGGCTCTGCCCCTCCTAACCCAAAGCACCTTTTTCCTATGTTGATGGGGATAAGGGCCTCCTCCCAACAACCCTGGGCTGTGGTTGGGGTCTTTGGGTGGGGCTTATCGGAATCTGGCATCACATGATGTCATGTGATGTCAGAAGGGGGCAGTGCCACTGGGTGACGTAACTGGGTGGCCCCACCCCTTGCCTGAAAAAAAAAGAGCTGTGAAAGTTAAAGAGCGGCATACGACAGGTAGCCTAATTTTCGATAAAGGACTTGTCAAAAACTGTCTTATGTGTTTAATGTTTTTGTAAACATTTTTGGTAAAAGGGTAGGGGTACAATGTATCTGATACCCAATCACATAGGTGGGGCTCGGGATCTGGGGGCCCCCTTGTTAAAGGGGGCTTCCAGATTCCAATAAGCCCCCCACCCGCAGATCCCCACAACCACAGCCCAGGGTTGTTGGGAGGAGGCCCTTGTCCCCATCAACATGGGGACAAGGTGCTTTGGGGGGGAAGCCCAAAGCACCCTCCCCATGTTGAGGGCAAGCAGCCTGGTATAGTTCATGAGTGTGGAGGTGCACGCTCGTCTCCCCCTTTCCTGGCCTGCCAGCTTGCATGCTCAGATAAGGGTCTGGTATGGATTTTGGGGGGATCCTCGCCATTTTTTTTTTTTTTAGAATTTTGGCGAGGAGTTTCCCTTAAAATCTGTACCAAATCCTGGAAAGGTCCTAGTATAAATTTTGGAGGGGTCCCCCTGTCATTTTTTTTATTCTGTCATAGGGTTCCCCTTAACCACTTAAATACAGGGAACTTTCACCCCCCTTCCTGCCTATACCAATTTTCAGTTTTCAGTTCTCATTGGCATCTATGGGAAATATTGAAAAAACAGGAATATCGGCGCAAGCATGAATAAATAAATGGATGGAAATAAATAAAAGCAGCTGACACCAAGGTAAAAAATATGTAAAACCCAATGTAAAACTGATAGTGAAAAGTGCAGCGCTAAAACAATAAGACAATAAAACATCAATGGATAAATGAAAAGTCTATGAATGGCACGCAGTAGTCTTGTAAAAAAGAGGAGAAAACAGTCCAATAAGAAATCCCAATGAAAGTGCTCAGTGCTGATCAGTAAACAGGACACAAGTGCTTGTTCAGTGCAATCCTTCACCAGAGGTGCTAGCCTCTCACCTGTAGGCTGTGAAAAGACAGCCTTAAAAGTACACTCCCAGCAATGTGAAAATCCTGACCAGGACAGCAATCACAGAGGGCATCTCTCCTTTTTGTAAAGGTGTTCACAACGATCCCCTTCAAGGTAATGCAAAAACGAACAGTACAGCAATCCAGCTGATCTCCAGACAGAGCGGAACGCTCTGCTAACAGGGGCTACGAGTGACGTCACGATCTCCTCCCCCTTGCGCACGCGTATCGTCCGTGGGCGGGACTTCCTCAGCGTATGGGCGGAGGGGCGGACGTCACTCTTTTTATATGCATCACTCCGCTCAATTCAGCGTCGCTGCTGCCATAGCAACGTCGGAGGAAAACCAGGAAGTGCCCCAGGGCCCGCCCCACACAGGAAGCAGTACATTGACCCAGGAACATAAACAGAGTCCTCCATAAACACTGAGACAGCAATAAGGGCTAAAGGGCTAGTAACGCCCATTACTGTTCAAGAGCGGGGGGATATAGAATATCAGAACTGACATAAATATGGCAAAACATATATTAATAAAAATTACAGAAAAAACATATATTTGGGAACTAATGCCCCTAAATGTATGAATACATGAGGGGATCATGATAAGTCACTCGCAGCCCCTGTATACAAAAGAAAGCAGTAAAAAAAAAAAAAAAAAAAAAAAAAAAAAAAAAAAACAATATATAATCAAAAACATATAATAAAAACATCAAATGTAAATCCATAAATACAATAGTGTTCAAAGGTCAAAAAACATACATAAAATGGGTATATAATAGAGTCCATATCATAAAAGCCCATATGTGTAAGGGACCTAAAATTCATATGTTGATAAAAAGTATTGATAAAAAACGAGGGTAAAAACGAAGTAAAACTACCGATCTGAGATAAAACAGTTGAGGTCGAAGTCCACATTTAGACCTCTGGGGACCCCGACTTTTGTCTCAAAGATCCAGTAAGATTCACGCTTACTTATTTGCCTAATAAAATTACCCCCCCTCCAATGTTTCTTGACCTTTTCGATCCCCCAAAATTTCAAGTCCTTGGGATCTTTGTTGTGAAATTGTTTGAAGTGTTGGACAACATGATGGGCTTTCTTGCCCTTTCTTATACTACTCATATGTTCTCCAACACGGACTTGTAGCGCCCTAGTGGTTCTGCCCACATACTGGAGCCCACACTTGCACTCCAGCATGTAGACCACCCCTGTGGACGCACATGTGATCAGGTCCTTGATTTTATAGGATTCACCTGTGGTGTGGGCTACAAATTCCTTTTTCTTCTTAGTATTAAACTTAGAAGTTTTACAGGCCACACACCTTCCACATGCATGAAAACCCGAAAGAAATGAAAAAAGCTTATTTTCACCCGGGTTGGGGGGATCAATTACCCCTGGTGCCAGGAAATTTCTCATTGTGGGGGCTTTTTTATAAATAAACGCTGGTTTATTGGGTAAGGTAGGGCCTAGGATCTTGTCCTTGTCCTGGATCTTTGAGACAAAAGTCGGGGTCCCCAGAGGTCTAAATGTGGACTTCGACCTCAACTGTTTTATCTCAGATCGGTAGTTTTACTTCGTTTTTACCCTCGTTTTTTATCAATACTTTTTATCAACATATGAATTTTAGGTCCCTTACACATATGGGCTTTTATGATATGGACTCTATTATATACCCATTTTATGTATGTTTTTTGACCTTTGAACACTATTGTATTTATGGATTTACATTTGATGTTTTTATTATATGTTTTTGATTATATATTGTTTTTTTTTTTTTTTTTTTTTTTTTTTTTTTTTTTTTACTGCTTTCTTTTGTATACAGGGGCTGCGAGTGACTTATCATGATCCCCTCATGTATTCATACATTTAGGGGCATTAGTTCCCAAATATATGTTTTTTCTGTAATTTTTATTAATATATGTTTTGCCATATTTATGTCAGTTCTGATATTCTATATCCCCCCGCTCTTGAACAGTAATGGGCGTTACTAGCCCTTTAGCCCTTGTTGCTGTCTCAGTGTTTATGGAGGACTCTGTTTATGTTCCTGGGTCAATGTACTGCTTCCTGTGTGGGGCGGGCCCTGGGGCACTTCCTGGTTTTCCTCCGACGTTGCTATGGCAGCAGCGACGCTGAATTGAGCGGAGTGATGCATATAAAAAGAGTGACGTCCGCCCCTCCGCCCATACGCTGAGGAAGTCCCGCCCACGGACGATACGCGTGCGCAAGGGGGAGGAGATCGTGACGTCACTCGTAGCCCCTGTTAGCAGAGCGTTCCGCTCTGTCTGGAGATCAGCTGGATTGCTGTACTGTTCGTTTTTGCATTACCTTGAAGGGGATCGTTGTGAACACCTTTACAAAAAGGAGAGATGCCCTCTGTGATTGCTGTCCTGGTCAGGATTTTCACATTGCTGGGAGTGTACTTTTAAGGCTGTCTTTTCACAGCCTACAGGTGAGAGGCTAGCACCTCTGGTGAAGGATTGCACTGAACAAGCACTTGTGTCCTGTTTACTGATCAGCACTGAGCACTTTCATTGGGATTTCTTATTGGACTGTTTTCTCCTCTTTTTTACAAGACTACTGCGTGCCATTCATAGACTTTTCATTTATCCATTGATGTTTTATTGTCTTATTGTTTTAGCGCTGCACTTTTCACTATCAATCTATGGGAAATATTGGTCAGCTTGGCATGGCACTGCTCCCCGTTTTTAACATTAACGTTTGTAGGAAAGATTGGTCAGCTTGTCATGGCACTGCTTCCCGTCTTTACCATTGGTGTCTATGGGAAATATTGGACAGCATGATATGGCACTGCTCCCTGTCTTTAACATTGGCTTCTACAGGAAGTCTTGGTCAGCTTGGTATGGCACTGCTCACAAACTATAAGTGACAGGGACACAAAACTTGGTGAGCACCGATAGGGGACCCAGGACTACAACATATCTATACATTTTAAAAGTGGAGTATGCCTGTACACTACACTGACTGCACTAACTAACTCAACACACTGTCCACTAACTACCTGCCTAATCTCTATGATAACACACTATACATGGCTGCTGTGTCAGCAGCAGCCTTATATAGTTTGGGTGTGAATTTAGCCCCTTAACCATGATTGGCTAAAGGCACCCTGCCTTTGGCCAATCATGGCTTTGAGAGGACATTGTGCTTTAATTGGCCAAAGCATAAAGGTCAGGTGCATGCTTTGGCCAGTCATTAGCAATCAATGCACTGTAACAGCGCAATTCAATATGGGGTCCTCAATAGGGCGAACTTCCCGCCGAGCGCCCTACTTGTTCATGTGTTTAGCAAACAGCTGATGTTCAAGTCAAACTTAAGCCCCGTACACACGCGTCGAAAATTGGCAGGGAATTTTCGGCCAACGTCCGATCTGCTGCTTTTCGGCTTGCTAGTATGATGCTTCCGACAACCGACTCCGACTTTTCGGCCGAAAAAAATCTGGTGTGCAGACTATAAAATTTTTGTTGGCTGTCAAAAAACGGCCGATTTTCGTGCAGTCAGTACAGATTTCGACAGGGAAAAATCTGTTCAGAGAAGAAAGAACACAAAGAAATCAAACCAACACATGACATCACTTCTGAAGTAGATTTTTGTTGGGCGAGAAAATTTGTGTGCAGTCTAGGCACATTCCAACCAACAAAAAAACAAAAAAGTTGGACGATCGGTCGGCCGATAATAGTTGCGTGTGTACGGGGCTTTACATTTACTCAAACACACAGCCCATCCCTAGTGATGATCACTGTATACCCAATGATTTTTACACTATAAATTGCATCCATACATGTGCCATTGTGTACTATTGTGAGAGCTATGATTGGCCACAGCTATCACATGGTATATGTCTACTGTGATTTGCCCTGTACCATGTGATCACTGTGCCCAATCACAGAGATCACAATAGTACACAATGGCTGAATGAATGAATGACGCCATTATGATTGGTCACAGCGAACAAAAGAAAACAGCTGATGTTCGAGTTGAACTTAAGTTCGATTCGAACATAAAGCCCATCCCTAGTGAAGGGGGTATGGATAGTGCAATACTCGTTGTTTGATCCTTTGTGCTGTGCTATGTGCACAGTTTTACCAATTTTTTCTTGGCGTGCTGTGGACTATACAGTATACCTCCCATCAAATTTTGGAATCATAGTTTTTAGAATTTGGTATGACTTTTTTTTTTTTTCATTCAAATTGTTTAGCATGTGAAAAATGGGTGTGAAGGCGCCTGGTTCCTAGTAAAGTTAGATCACCTTGAAGTGTCTACTCTCAAAAAAGGATAATTTTGGGGGGAAGTGTTCGTAATATCCTGACATTTTAATTGTAACATAAAGCAAGGGTATGTTTTCCTTCATATTAAAAAAAAAAAAAAAAAAACTAAGTGCTACCAAAAGAAGGCTTTAGCTGTGTAGAAATGAGATACAATTCATTTGGGTAAATTGTTATTTGGCAGAGTAATTGTCAGTCAAAGTAAGACAGGGTATTACAGGCTGGTACTCAAGTGGTACTTTTTGTTTTGTATAGCGTAGGGAAGTGTTAGAACTTTTTTTGCTGTTTGTGTCTCTGCTAGGCAGATTCGCCTACTCTATTTATCCTGGTGATCATTGTCTCTGGGACTGAAAACGAAGAGAAGAGAAGATCTAAAATTTTGAGTTGTGACCAGAACAGCACTAGAGGGGACATCTTTCAATGCGGACAACTGTCTAAGAGAAGATTTACATTACATTGCAGAGATTTCTTTTTATATCCTTTTGTGTCTACAGGGCAGGAATTGAAATTAAATCTTTAGAATTGGATCAAGATGGCCAAAAAGGACAGAAGTTTAAACAAAAAAAAAAAATAGAAACAAGCTTGAGCTTTAGGTAATGGTGTTAAAAACAAGGAAAACTAATAAAATTAGTTTCCTGAATAAGCCCATAACCTGAATATGTTCCTTTCAATTACAAAAAATAAAAAATAAACCTGGCTGCATATTCTTTAGTGATACATTATTTGGCTCTGTTTTATTCACATGGCCAGAACTATTAGCAGTCACTTCAAATCCAAGCAAATTACTTAAAATCCCAGGTTAACTTTCATGGAATGTGGCTCTTGTGGGTCCATTTTTTTATAGAGCTGCTTGTCTTTATTACACAGGTGGCTTTTAGTACCCTCCAAAATGTTACATTTTGGACAAACAAAATACCAATTTTATGGAATAGGATTTATAAAATATCCAACTGTGCCCTGGAAATATTATTTGAGGCAACTGGCAAGTAAGCCACATACATCAATGTGTGTTATTTATAGAGGGAATAAGGGGAGTAAGTTACAATTAATCAATTAATGAATGCACACCAGGTGCAGAGTAAATTTAGAACAACACAAACCTGTTAATCACAATGACTTAATATTATCAACACTGAAAAAGTGTGATATAAATAACGTGGGCAGAGATAAACATTAAAACGGGATTTTTTTTTTAAAATTTCCACTGCATTTTAATACTAAAACTGATCCTTGACAATACCAAATGAACACAAACAGTAAAAAATATTTATATTATCTATTATTTTCTATATATACTCTACATTGCTCTATCTATCTATCTATCTATCTATCTATCTATCTATCTATCTATCTATCTATCTATCTATCTATCTATCTATCTATCTATCTATCTATCTATCTATCTATCTATCTATCTATCTATCTATCTATCTATCTATCTATCTATCTATCTATCTATCTATCTATCTATCCAGTATATGTACAGAGTTAAAGAGTGTCGTAATATGGGTTTGGTTCGTTGAATAAGGAGGATCTGGTAATCTGTATATTTTACTTTGTGTCTTTGAAGGTCTTTGGGGTAAAAGCAAGGAAGCATAAAAAAAACCCTCTGTAGCATATTAATGCTTTACTAAACAAAAAATGCTGTACTCACTTGTAGGAAAACCAATACACAGCATAAAAAGTATAATAAAATATGCATACAATATACACATGCCGAAACTATCTATCCTTCCCAGCAAATTAGCATGGGCAATGTATGCAATAGGTATACACTAAACAGCTATCTAACTTGGTTATTCCTGATGATGCAGTCCAGACTGCTCCTTGCTTCTTGGAGTCCCACCAAAATACTATCAGTTCCTTTGTGTCCTCAGCATATAACTATGTTCAAATCCTTTTTCTCATCCCTCTTCTTCCTGTCCTGAGCTCATAATGTAGTTCAAAAAGTTCATTAGAATACGGATAGGGGAAGCCTAGCTTCTAAAAACTTAGTACAATACTTGTCACTGTAGGCGGAATACTGTCATGCTCAGGATTTTGTTTTTGCACAACTGCCTTGGCAGAAGAATATGTTGGAAACAGTAGGAAAAATGGTTAAACAAGAAAGCCCACAAACAGTTTGCTGTAGACAAGCAGACTAAGGAGATGGATTACTGAAACCATGTCCTGTGGTCTGATGAGACCAAGATAAACTTATTTGGTTCAGATGGTGTCAAGCATTTGAGGTGGCAACCAGGTGAGGAGTACAAAGACAAGTGTGTCTTGCCTACAGTCAAGCATGGTGGTGGGAGTGTCATGGTCTGGGGCTGCATGAGTGCTGCCAGGACTGGGGAGCTACAGTTCATTGAGGGAACCATAATTGCCACCATGTACTGTGACATACTAAAGCAGAGCATGATCCCCTCCCTTCAAAGACTGGGCCGCAGGGCAGTATTTCAACATGATAACAACCACAAACACACCTCCAAAACGACCACTGCCTTGCTAAGGAAGCTGAGGGTAAAGGTGATGGACTGGCCAAGTATGTCTCCAGACCTAAACCCTATTGAGCATCTGTGAGGCATCCTCAAACAGAAGATGGAGGAGCGCAAGGTCTCTAACATCCATCAGTTCCATGATGTCGTCATCAAGGAGTGGAAGAGGACTCCATTGGCAACCTGTGAAGCTCTGGTGGGTTAAGGAAGTGCCGGAAAATGATGGTGGCCACTCAAAATATTGACACTTTGGGCCCAATTTGGACATTTTCACTTAGAGGTGTACTCACTTTTGTTGCCAGCGGTTTAGACATTAATGGTTGTGTGTTGAGTTATTTTGAGGGGATAGCAAATTTACACTGTTATACAAGCTGTACAGTCACTATTTTACATTGGAACAAAGTGTAATTTCTTCAGTGTTGTCACACAAAAAGAAATAATAAAATATTTACAAAAATGAGGGGCGTACTCACTTTTCTTAAAGACTGTATGTAAACCATTCCTTTATTCTTAAAAAAATATTGCACTCACATGTCGTTAGATTAAACAGCACTTGTCTCACTTGAACAATCAAAATGGCTTCCCGGCAACAATGTGGTGATGTCACAGCAGGCCCCGCCCTATTTTTAAATTACATTTTTCAAATTTCTTTAGGTTTATTTTATTTGCAGTGGTAAGGATGTGGCCTTATACTGCACAACAGTAATATAAGATTTTTTACTTTTTTTTTATAAATGAATGAGTAGTGTATGCATGTGGTGGTAATGGAGTCATGTACTGTGTGAACATGTTTGCTGCATCATGAGAATAAATCAAAGCCTGGCATACCTTTGAGAAATAAGGCCTTTCGTGTATTACATTAGGTCCACTGAGCATAGAGCCATAAGCAGAAGCGGATCACTGGCCAAATCTAGTAGTTATAGTCTGGCCAGGCTCTAGAGCTGGAAGTAAGCAGGACCTCTTCATAAGCCCATCACAACTAGCTGAAGCCTTTTACATACCAAAAGTGCTGTAACCATGTTAGCAAATGCACTCCCTCCCAGGCTAAACCCCAGCCACCTTTGTCACAGTGATCAGCTGGAAATGTTGCTTATTGTAACTCACTGTTTCTTTTATCCGTTCAGTTTTAGCCCCGGTTCACATTAGTGCGATTGTGGAGATCACATTTAATTCAGAGCGCACTGCTCCTAAATTACATGCGATCTCATGTGTGGTGCGAATTTCAGCCATACACTTCGTATGGCTGAATTCGCACCGCATCCGCAATAAACTCTCACATGAGGCTTTTTTTATCCTCAGCAGAATCAGATCGCATAGTGGTTCACACTAGTGCAATCTGATTCTGTGCAAACTTGCAGATCGCACTGAGATATGCGATCGCAACTGGGGGTGTCGTTAACTTTTAATTAAGAAAGGAAAGAATCAGCGCAAGATGCCTAGAATTGGTGGACCATAAAACACTGATGAATAAGTAAAAACAAATACAAAATGGATAAGAACAATAATAAGAATAACAATAAGGTGATAAAAGGATCATCACTTCTAGTATTATTTATTCTTATTCAGCACATGAGCACTTGATTGATCACCTTGGCACTTTATACATTATTTATTGTACAACTTTTCATAGAAGATTATTACTGTTCTTATCCATTTTGTATATGTTTTTACTTATTCATCAGTGTTTTATGGTCCACCAATTCTAGGCATCTTGCGCTGATTCTTTCCTTTCTTAACTATATTAGTATGTAGTGACACTACCGAATTAGCCGCAGATTTCTGGTGTTCCATTACAATACTATTTCCCCTCCTTATTTCCATTCTCTTTTACCTTATTGGTACCGCATAGGTCCATCTCTTCTTTGTTAACTTTTAATTGACACCCCCTGCGTATCGCATATGGCAGTGTGAACTGCCAGAGGTGCGGATGCGATGCGGGATCACGCTGCATATTCGCAGCGTTCCCGCATCGCACAAATGTGAACCGGCACTTCCCACAGCTTTTGTTTTAAAGCGGAGTTCCGGGCACAAAAACTATATTTTTTTTGTGCCCCTCCGCTAGGTAGACCTCACCTGAAAAGGAATTGGATAGTTATTTTTTTTTTTTGTTTACTTACCTTGTAATTGAAGATCGAAGATACTCACCTCAGAGTACTTCCTCCCTCGGAGCCGCGGCTCACCCCGTCACTTCCTGTCTCGCTATGATTCCTGGGAGCTGAACGTCATAGCTCCCAGGAATCAATGCGACGGCACCGGCCCCGCTCGTCATTTCCGGGCGACGCCGCATTCCCCTGCTAAACAGCTTCTGGGCATGCCCAGAAGCTGTGGAGGAATGTGGCGCCGCACCGGAAGTGACGAGAGGGGCCGGTGCAGGCGCATTCTGGGACAATAAGACGCGGAAGAAGACACAGAAGAGGACCGCGCCGGCTTCAGCTGCCCACAAGAGAGATGGAAACGCTGTGGAAGAAATTTTATAAGTAAGTATTTCTTCTAAAAGGTAAGTGCGAACCGGGACAGATCAGAGGCTAGCCGTTGTGGAATGTGCTAGCCCTGACTGTCCCGGGGGTATGTTTAGTAAAAGATGACTTCTGTGCCCGGAACTCCGCTTTAAGCACTTAAAAAAAAACTCAACAAAGATATCTCTTTTACAAATTGCATCTGTATAGGCCCCTTTTCCCTAAATTTTTTTTTTCAAAATGAACAGCGTTGTAGAACTTTAAATGCACTGTATGGTGTGCAAAGTGTAGCAGTATGTAGTTGTGAATCTAGAGATCAGTGCAATTTGTGAATTTATGTGCTGTACCAAGGTACAGAGATATGCATACATGGTAGCTGGTTGTGTAGATTGTATAACACTGCGCAGCAGTCAGGATCACATTAGGTAGTGCTGGTCAGTGATAGGAAAAGTTCAACTGTCTCTACTGGGAGAAAAATAAGCCCTGATGTCAGTTGTCAGTGGAAGAGAAAAGCACCGGAATAGAATGTTAGTAGTTGGGAAAAATGACCAGGTGTCCATGGTCAGTGAGAGGAAGAATGCTCTGCATTAGTGTCTGTAA
This sequence comes from Pelophylax lessonae, assembly GCF_965119305.1. Taxonomy (NCBI): domain Eukaryota; kingdom Metazoa; phylum Chordata; class Amphibia; order Anura; family Ranidae; genus Pelophylax; species Pelophylax lessonae. The sequence continues at coordinate 156,831,437 of NC_138768.1, forward strand.
GAAGAAGACTGTGCCATCCTTGGTATCAAAAATGTCCGGTTGGTGGTTACAGTGGACAAATAGAATACCCCATTACTTGTTTCATTAAGGTGGAACTGTAGTCAGAAAATTAAGTCCTGCTAGATCACTTCAGGTTGCCCCTTTTGCAGGTAAAGCTATGTAAAACATTAAAAATACATGTCTTTTGAGAGTGTTAAATTGATGTGTTTAGTTCTGCTTTATGATTTACTGCTGTTCAAGGTGCTCTGGGCATCACCAAAATGGCAGCCTTCAGCAAAAAGAAACCGGAGCAATGCTGGAGGCAATTTACAGCACACCCTAATTTTGGTGGCATAATTTTAATGTGAAATGTATGTACTTTCCTAAAGAACATTATTTTTTATCAAGTTGTTATGGGTAAAGTTCAGCTTTGAGCTCAATAATGCCCCCTTCTTGGCGTCAGTAGGAAAGCCCAACATTCTTGTGTACGCCACTCTGAGGACATCAGCACCAATTTATGTAGTTACTGGTTCAGGAGATGACTTCTCCCAACAATGCTAAAAAAAACAAAACAAGTGATGGGTGCTTAAATGTGTAGTCCAGCACCTGACACTGAAACATAGGAATCAGAGACAATTGGGCAAAAGACTTGTTTCTGTTTTGCTGATGCAGTTTTGTGCAGCAAAAATGCCCCAAATAAGTTGTCACTAGAACAAATGATGAAGGTCAATCATTCATTGGGGACACCTGTTCTGGTGACCGTTGCCTGAAAGAGGAATCCACCTCACTTTTGGAGATTTCTTTTTACTTCCTCTTGTGTCACTGGAACAGGAAATTAAGGGAAATCTTTCCTACATGAGGCAGACAGCAAAAAATATAGCCTGGCAGAGGTCTTTCCCCTTCCCTACTCTAACTAAACAAAATGCTATACATATTGTATACTTTAACAGTGGATAGCACAATAACTGTATACTGTATGTAAGAAACATGTAAGCATAAGCAATTCTTACAGATTGTCACAGATATGTTACAATCTATAGCTGTTTTTTATACACAATGTTGGTCTTCACTCTCTCTGGGTGCACCTAGTTTGGCCCATTTGTCTCAGAAACCTTTTGGGAATATGAACTGCCAGAAATACCTCTAAAATTCTGCTTCAGTTCAGGATTGTAAAGTCCATGACATTTGATCTAAATTTAATGCCATCCAAATTTTGGGATTAACTCTATAAGTCACTCTTTTACTGCATGTGCTCAGTACTGTTTTTAAAACTTACTATCTAACACACCATAACAGGGTCACCAGGAAGAGAAGAAAATTATGGGAAGTAAAATGAAACGGGTAATGCATGCAATATAAAAAACAACATTCTATTCCTATATTACCTATAATGTCATGGTGGAGTCTGGCCAGTTCTGCTCTGATAACATGGTATATCTCAATGCTCACCGATATTAAAGAAAACTTACAATAGGGCTTAAATAAAGCCTGATGAGATTATCAGACAAATAATCGTCCATTTTTTTTTTTTTTTTGCATCCTACTCTTCATATGGAAAATGAAGAGGATACTAAAGTTACAAAAATTCTCGTACGCCAGAATAAAAATTTGGAAGTGATGTAATGTATTCTACAAATGGTGTATAAATAAGAACTGAAAGGTAATATGTATACACTAGCAGCACACCAGGACCAAATGTCTAAACTCCTAAGAATTGACCAAAACTAGCCAATCCACATAATAAAGTTCAATGCAATAGTCCTCAGTAAATACAGTGAAATCCTCTTCAGTGTTTGATATATACAGGATGGTTTGCACCTCTACCGCACCTCTGTGAGCCCCCCAGGTAGTAAACACGTACCCTTAAGCCTTGTATATGGCGCTTCTTGAAAATACTACAGCCAGGCTCCCAGCACCGGTCCGCTCACATAAACACCGACCAAGGACCTCTTGTCACGGGTCGCCAGCACTCCTCCAGATGCCTCTGAACATCAACGGCGTCATAAAATCATAAGGGGGAACTCATAGTGTGAACCGTTTAAAAATAGACTTTATTGCATAAAAGTATCCGTAAAAAACAAACTCACATTTTTTGCATTTATTCACAGCTTTCAGTATGTTAAGACATTGGGCGCACTAAAGGAACACTGGACAAAAGGATTTCCGAGCATGTAGCTAATATATGCAAAGGGTATAAGGATTAGGGATGATCGAACTTTTGAAAAGTTCGGTTCGACCAGAACACCCGAACTTCACGAAAGTTCGGTTCGGATTTCAGAACCCCATTGAAATCAATGGGACCCGAACTTCTGTAATCAAAAAACACAATTTTTAAGCCCTAAAACCCAATAAATGCCCCTAAAAAGTGCCTAGGGTTCTGGGTCATGCCCCAGGGACTATTAATCACACAAAAAAAAGTTCTTAAAAATTGTCGTTTTTGATAGATAGCCAATTATTGAAAAAATTAAAAAAAAAAAAAAAAAAAGAGATTTCTTTGGATTTAGTGTCTGGGGGGTCTAAAAGTTGTACCTGTGAAGTTTCAGCTCTGTAGCATGTCCAGAACCAGAATTACAGCATACCAAACCTTCAAAAATGACTTTTTTGCTTAACCGCACCTTTCTTTTGCTCCTAATCAACGGCTCAGCCAATGTGTATGATGGGGACATAATGCAGTGCACTGGGAACAAGATTAGAGGTTTTTTTGGAAAAAGGTGCTGTCTCTTTAAATGTGCATATAATTAACGGGTGTATTTCCACAATGGGGCTTTTATTACCAAATGTTTCAAGAAGTCCAAAGATGTATGTAATTGCACTTTATTTCATGTAAAATGGTGTTTGGTGCACTTTAACTTGAAATCTCACAAGAAACAGACATATATGCACGGATACATTGAGGGTTAGGGGTAGGGGCCACAATGTAGTGCAGAGTGAACAAGATTAGAGATGTTTTGGATGAATACTGTTGTCTCTTGACTTTGAATAGAAGTAAAGGATGCTTAAAAATTGGGCATTTGGTGGTGCGGACGATGCCTTGACACCATATCCCTATGAAAGTGCTGGTAATGAAAGCAATAATTGCCTTTGTAAGGAAAAAAATTACAATGATATGCATCTGTGTGACAGGTGCGCAAAAATTGTTGTTTGGGTGTTGGCGGAGCCATACCACTGTAAGCCCAAAGAGCTGGTGTTGAAGAAGGCGTAAAAATTATGAAGGTGTGCACCTGTGGAACAGGTGCGCAAACATGGTAGTTTTGGTGTTGGCGGAGCCTCCCCACCATAACCCCAAAGAGCTGGCTTTGAAGGAGGCCCAAAAATTGTAAAGGTGTGCACCTGTGGAACAGGTTCGCAAACATGGTAGTTTTTGTTTAGCATAGCCTCCCCACCTTAACCCCAAAGAGCTGGTGTTGAAGGAGGCCCAAAAATTGTAAAGGTGTGCACCTGTGGAACAGGTTCGCAAACATGGTAGTTTTTGTTTAGCATAGCCTCCCCACCTTAACCCCAAAGAGCTGGTGTTGAAGGAGGCCCAAAAATTGTAAAGGTGTGCACCTGTGGAACAGGTTCGCAAACATGGTAGTTTTTGTTTAGCATAGCCTCCCCACCTTAACCCCAAAGAGCTGGTGTTGAAGGAGGCCCAAAAATTGTAAAGGTGTGCACCTGTGGAACAGGTGCGCAAACATTGTCGTTTTTGTTTTAGCATAGCCTCCCCACCTTAACCCCAAAGAGCTGGTGTTGAAGGAGGCCCAAAAATTGTAAAGGTGTGCACCTGTGGAACAGGTTCGCAAACATGGTAGTTTTTGTTTAGCATAGCCTCCCCACCTTAACCCCAAAGAGCTGGTGTTGAAGGAGGCCCAAAAATTGTAAAGGTGTGCACCTGTGGAACAGGTTCGCAAACATGGTAGTTTTTGTTTAGCATAGCCTCCCCACCTTAACCCCAAAGAGCTGGTGTTGAAGGAGGCCCAAAAATTGTAAAGGTGTGCACCTGTGGAACAGGTTCGCAAACATGGTAGTTTTTGTTTAGCATAGCCTCCCCACCTTAACCCCAAAGAGCTGGTGTTGAAGGAGGCCCAAAAATTGTAAAGGTGTGCACCTGTGGAACAGGTTCGCAAACATGGTAGTTTTTGTTTAGCATAGCCTCCCCACCTTAACCCCAAAGAGCTGGTGTTGAAGGAGGCCCAAAAATTGTAAAGGTGTGCACCTGTGGAACAGGTGCGCAAACATTGTCGTTTTTGTTTTAGCATAGCCTCCCCACCTTAACCCCAAAGAGCTGGTGTTGAAGGAGGCCCAAAAATTGTAAAGGTGTGCACCTGTGGAACAGGTTCGCAAACATGGTAGTTTTTGTTTAGCATAGCCTCCCCACCTTAACCCCAAAGAGCTGGTGTTGAAGGAGGCCCAAAAATTGTAAAGGTGTGCACCTGTGGAACAGGTTCGCAAACATGGTAGTTTTTGTTTAGCATAGCCTCCCCACCTTAACCCCAAAGAGCTGGTGTTGAAGGAGGCCCAAAAATTGTAAAGGTGTGCACCTGTGGAACAGGTTCGCAAACATGGTAGTTTTTGTTTAGCATAGCCTCCCCACCTTAACCCCAAAGAGCTGGTGTTGAAGGAGGCCCAAAAATTGTAAAGGTGTGCACCTGTGGAACAGGTTCGCAAACATGGTAGTTTTTGTTTAGCATAGCCTCCCCACCTTAACCCCAAAGAGCTGGTGTTGAAGGAGGCCCAAAAATTGTAAAGGTGTGCACCTGTGGAACAGGTTCGCAAACATGGTAGTTTTTGTTTAGCATAGCCTCCCCACCTTAACCCCAAAGAGCTGGTGTTGAAGGAGGCCCAAAAATTGTAAAGGTGTGCACCTGTGGAACAGGTTCGCAAACATGGTAGTTTTTGTTTAGCATAGCCTCCCCACCTTAACCCCAAAGAGCTGGTGTTGAAGGAGGCCCAAAAATTGTAAAGGTGTGCACCTGTGGAACAGGTTCGCAAACATGGTAGTTTTTGTTTAGCATAGCCTCCCCACCTTAACCCCAAAGAGCTGGTGTTGAAGGAGGCCCAAAAATTGTAAAGGTGTGCACCTGTGGAACAGGTTCGCAAACATGGTAGTTTTTGTTTAGCATAGCCTCCCCACCTTAACCCCAAAGAGCTGGTGTTGAAGGAGGCCCAAAAATTGTAAAGGTGTGCACCTGTGGAACAGGTGCGCAAACATTGTCGTTTTTGTTTTAGCATAGCCTCCCCACCTTAACCCCAAAGAGCTGGTGTTGAAGGAGGCCCAAAAATTGTAAAGGTGTGCACCTGTGGAACAGGTGCGCAAACATTGTCGTTTTTGTTTTAGCATAGCCTCCCCACCTTAACCCCAAAGAGCTGGTGTTGAAGGAGGCCCAAAAATTGTAAAGGTGTGCACCTGTGGAACAGGTGCGCAAACATTGTCGTTTTTGTTTTAGCATAGCCTCCCCACCTTAACCCCAAAGAGCTGGTGTTGAAGGAGGCCCAAAAATTGTAAAGGTGTGCACCTGTGGAACAGGTGCGCAAACATTGTCGTTTTTGTCATAACCAAAATGAGGTTCTGTGAACGTAAAGAGAATGAGAGGAGGGTTTGAGGGTGGCACCATGGTCCAGGCTTAAACTGAGGCTCAACTGCCACATCACAACGATAGCCTAGTCTACAAGGTCTGCATCAGGTGCATCAAAGCTTGATATCCACGACTGATTCATCTTAATGAATGTCAAACGGTCGACTGAGTCGGTGGAGAGTCTAGTTCGATGGTCTGTGACGAATCCTCCTGCTGCGCTGAATGCCCGTTCCGATAGGACACTGGAAGCAGGGCAGGCCAACAACTCCATGGCATACTGGGCCAGTTCTGGCCAGTGGTCTAATCTTAAGACCCAGTATGCCAGTGGATCGGATTCGTCACATGAAAAGCCCTCTGTGTCACTTTGTGCCCTCACGTAATCGTCCACCATGTGATGCAGACGCTGTCGATGCGATGTGGCAGCTGAGAGGCCTGGGCGGTGAGGACTAAAAAAAGACCGAAAGGCATCCGTCAACCGCACGCCTTCTCCAACGCTCCTCTCGTGACCACCAGTAGAATCCATGGTAGGTTGTCCCCACCCCTGCACCCTACGGGAGTCGGGGAACATGTTCACCAGATTCCTCTTGAGACTGTCCTCAAGGGATTTGATCCTGTGGACTCTATGGGTGGATGGGAAAAGCTCCGAGACTTTACACTTGTACCGGGGGTCAAGTAGGGTGGCCAACCAATAGTGGTTAGTCTCTTTAATGGCCTTGATTCTGGGGTCCTTTCGCAGGCTCTGGAGCATGATGTTTCCCATGCGTCGCAAATTAGCGAAGGCCTGAGAAGCTGACTCCTCGGGGTCACTCATAACGACATTATCTTCAACGGGCTCCTCCTCCTCCCAGCCACGTACTACTCCAAAGTGTCCCGAGGGAGTCAAACTAGGCCTTGCAGATTGCCGCATGTCTTCCTCCTCCTCCTCCTCAAACCCTGCAAAAGTTCCCGCAGAATCGTCCTCCTCCTCCTCTTCCACCCCTGGATCCTGCTCGGGCCTCTGGGAGCTAGGCATAATGGGGTCAGGATTCTCAGGATAAAGGGGGCCTTGAGAGGCAAGGAAGTCCTCCTCTTCCTCCTGCTGCTCTGCCTCCAGTGCCCTGTCCATAATGCCACGCAGAGTGTGCTCCAACAAAAACAGTACCGGTAGGGTGTCACTGATGCATGCGCTGTCCCGGCTGACCATCCTTGTGGCCTCCTCAAATGGCGAGAGGACAGCGCATGCATCCTTAATCAAAAGCCACTGCCGTGGTGAAAAGAAGCCCAGGCGCGCAGAGCCAGTGCTGGTGCCGTACTCGCATAGGTATTCATTGAGGGCCCTCTGCTGCGTGTACAGGCGCTGCAGCATAGCCAAGGTGGAGTTCCAGCGGGTGGGCATGTCACAGATGAGGCGGTGTACCGGCAGGTGAAACTCGCGCTGCACTTCGGCCAAACGTGCAGTGGCACTGTACGACCGCCTGAAGTGACTGCACACCCTTCTTGCCATCCTTAGCACATCCTGCATTCCCGGGTACGAGTTCAAAAACCGCTGTACCACGAGATTCAGGACATGCGCCAGGCATGGCACATGGGTTAACTTTCCCTGACGAAGGGCGGCCAGGAGGTTTGACCCATTATCAGTAACCACCATCCCTGGCTGCAGCTGGCGTGGTGTCAACCACCTCTGGGCCTGTGCCTGCAGAGCCCCAAGAATCTGAGGGGCAGTGTGCTGCCTGTCCCCTAGACACACAAGCTGCAGCACTGCGTGACACCTTTTGGCCTGAGACATAGAATAGCCCTTTGAACGTTTACGTGGTATCTCATCATATTCAAAGGACCATTCTGCAGAGGAGGGCATGGAGGAGGTAGAGGAGGAGGAGCAGGAGGGGGTAGAAGTGATCGATCTACCCGGATCAGCGACACCACCAGCTGTTTGCAGACGTGGGGGCAACACTGGCTGCAGCACCGAGCCCTGGCTACAATCCCTTCCACTGGCAAGCAGTGTCACCCAGTGAGCAGTGACAGAAATGTACCGTCCCTGCCCATGTTTGCTTGACCAAGTGTCAGCCGTCAAGTGTATCCTACGGCTGACTGACTTGGCCAGGGATGACACTACATTGCCTTCCACATGTTGGTATAGGGATGGCAGGGCCTTACGGGAAAAGTAATGCCGACTTGGCACCTGCCACTGTGGAACTGCACATTTTGCGAAGTCACGGAAGGGAGCAGACTCTACCAGGTTAAATGGTAATAGTTGCAGAGCCAGTAGTTTAGCCAAACTACTGTTTAGACGCTGGGCATGTGGGTGGCGGGGAGTATACATTTTTTTTCGTTCCAGCATGTGTGGAATCGAAATTTGGCGTCTAGATGATACAGCTGGTGGTGTGCTGGAGGTAGATGCGACACTGCCTGCTATATCATCATCCCTGCCAGTGGAGGCTGCCAACAGGTGACGAGTGACTATAGCAGGGCCAGGAACAGACTGATGTGCAGGTGGAGCAGGTGGAGCAGATGGAGCATGAGGAGGAGCGCGAGGAGAACTAGGAGGCCGACTGACCAATCTTTGGCCCTTTTGTGGGTTCTTTAAATGCTCCTGCCAACGGGCCGAGTGGTGGGTTGTCAAATGCCTGTTTAGGCAGCTTGTACCCAGGTGGTTGACATTTTTGCCACGTTTTATACCCTTCTTACAAATCTTGCAGATCGCAACTGTTTTATCTGCATGGGATGTCTCAAAAAAGGCCCAGCAAGATGAGGTGTGTATAGTGGCCCGGGAGACAACAGGTGCGGCCTTAGATGGAGTAGGCCGTCTGCTCTCCCCTCTTGCTTGCTCTGCCTCCTCCTCAACCTCAGACCCAACATCTGACTCCATCAAAGACTGAGCATCAGGCCTGGCCTGGGAGACAACAGGTGCGGCCTTAGATGGAGCGGGCCGTCTGCTCTCCCCTCTTGTTTGCTCTGCCTCCTCCTCAACCTCAGACCCAACATCTGATTCTATCAAAGACTGAGCATCAGGCCTGGCCTGGGAGACAACAGGTGCGGCCTTAGATGGAGCGGGCCGTCTGCTCTCCCCTCTTGTTTGCTCTGCCTCCTCCTCAAACTCAGACCCAACATCAGACTCCATAAAGGACTGAGCATCAGGCTGGAGTAGATGGCCGACACTGTGGTCAAACAGCTCAGCTGACTCCTCTGCCATGTCTGAAATTGGGTCTAAGGGAGGACATGAGGTGGACATGGACTCATCTGTATTTGTTCTGACAACTGCAGAAGACTGACCACTTTTCTCTGCCTGGGTCACTGTAGTTGCAGATGATGCCGATGATGAGGGTTTGTTCATATAGTCCACCACCTCCTGTACATACTGTGGACGTATAGCTTGGCCACTGCCGGAGAACAATCCAAATGGTGGCCTGGCTGAGGACTGACCACCACGTCCACCCCTGCCTCTAGACACCCTAGAAGCTGTGCCCCTTTCCGCAGCAGGGCCACGTATGCCTTTTCTTGGTCTACCAGGCATATTTGTCACTGATGCGTTGGCAACTGTGTGCGGTGAAAAACGCACACTGCTATGCGACCCACAGTTGTCGCTGGATACAGCACAGCAGTTGCGGTTCACGCACAGTAGCAAAGCCTTTTGCACAGTGGACCTAACGCTTTGAACAACAGGCGTTAGGTTGTCACTGATGCGTTGGCAACTGTGTGCGGTGAAAAACGCACACTGCTATGCGACCCACAGTTGTCGCTGGATACAGCACAGCAGTTGCGTGTCACGCACAGTTGCAAAGGCTTTTGTACAGTGCACCTAACGCTTTGAACAACAGGCGTTAAGTTGTCACTGATGCGTTGGCAACTGTGTGCGGTGAAAAACGCACACTGCTATGCGACCCACAGTTGTCGCTGGATACAGCACAGCAGTTGTGGTTCACGCACAGTAGCAAAGCCTTTTGCACAGTGGACCTAACGCTTTGAACAACAGGCGTTAGGTTGTCACTGATGCGTTGGCAACTGTGTGCGGTGAAAAACGCACACTGCTATGCGACCCACAGTTGTCGCTGGATACAGCACAGCAGTTGCGTGTCACGCACAGTTGCAAAGGCTTTTGTACAGTGCACCTAACGCTTTGAACAACAGGCGTTAAGTTGTCACTGATGCGTTGGCAACTGTGTGCGGTGAAAAACGCACACTGCTATGCGACCCACAGTTGTCGCTGGATACAGCACAGCAGTTGCGGTTCACGCACAGTAGCAAAGCCTTTTGCACAGTGGACCTAACGCTTTGAACAACAGGCGTTAGGTTGTCACTGATGCGTTGGCAACTGTGTGCGGTGAAAAACGCACACTGCTATGCGACCCACAGTTGTCGCTGGATACAGCACAGCAGTTCCGTGTCACGCACAGTTGCAAAGGCTTTTGTACAGTGCACCTAACGCTTTGAACAACAGGCGTTAAGTTGTCACTGTATTTTGCTGCCTAGCAAGCACGTATACCTGCTGTGATACAGCAGCACTGTGCCACGTGCTCACTAAACAGAACCCTCACACTTTCCCTACAGAAACTAAATTTTCAAATCTAACTAATGTAGTACAAAGTTCCCTAACTACACTAGATATCCCTTTCCACTAAATAGAAAGCTCCATACAGCAGAAGACTGACACTGTCCCTTAAGTTTTTTTTTTTTTTTTAACTCTAAGAACCAGCACAATCGCTGTATCTAACTACACTGGCTGTAAGCTAAATACAATTCTGCTATATGGAGCTTTAGAACCACTCGATATGTAGGAAATGTAGTGTAGCAAGCAGGAGTCAGACAGAACTGCTTCAACTCTCTTCAACAGGCTCTGGATAACTGTGCTAGGGGTTAGGCGGGGCCATCTTATATAGTGTGGGGCGTATTCACTCCTGATTGGCCTCTGGTCCCCGTAGTCACTCCAATCACGTTCCTAGGAGACTCCTGCCCCCTCATTGGCTTTTGCAGACGTTTCTGGGCCAATCACGGGCTTTTAAAGCCCAGTTCCTGTCCCAGTGCATTTTGGGCGGTTCTGGTGGCCGAATACCGAACTTTTGCCGCAAAAAGTTCGGTATTCGGCCGAATATCGAACATCCAATGTTCGGGTCGAACCGATGGTCGACCCGAACCGTTCGATCATCCCTAATAAGGATCACAGTGTCTCCTTACACTTTAAATATAAGTATAATAGGGACCCTTCAGGCTGGCTTTTCTGAGGCATTGAAAAGGTAGATCCAGTATGGAGGGGCTCTAACTTGGTGAGAGAACTATCCAAGAGGGAGACCTACTGGATCTACCAGACCAATGCACTCCATCTGAATGGGTTGAATGTCGAGTTAGACATGAATTGCTTTATAAGCAATTATTAGGATCCTGTTTGCTAATAATACATTTTTTTTATATTGCCTTTTTTTGATATTGCCTTTATTTCCGCGGTGTATTTAGGTACAATATAATATTTTATAAGGTTTTTATGAATAATTTTATTTGTTATTTTAGGCTATTTTAATTGCTCCCTAAATCGTGGGGACACTCAGTAAGGGAATGGTCATGCAACCATTATTGAGTGTTCGCCATGGTTATTGTAACTAAATATTTACGCTTGTTTTTAGGCGGCATAGGAATACCATAAATTTATGGGTGGCCTTTTTGTGCTGTTTTATCGCTTGTGCCATGGTTATGGAAATTAAACATTTAATCCTTTTATGGAAGTAGGCGGCATAGGAATACCACCAATTTATGGGGAGGCCTGTGCTTGCTTTTTTACTGTTTATATTTATTTAATTTAACATACATTTTTTTCCCATACTGTGTCTAAGAAACCATATTTATCGTGACCAGATATTTTGTATATTTAGTATGTGGACAAATGACCCTTTCCGGGTAATTATGATCTGGGGGCACTAAGTTGTAATCCATATAGGCCTAGAATAAGGCCTATATTTCTATACAAAATAGATTAACTTCCACTTGGTGCTCACCGAGTTATAAATTATGTTGTTTAATTGATATTTATGTCATTAGTATTATCCTGTTTTTTAGGGAGATGGTTTAGTCCCAAACAACTAGTGTTGTAATTATGTGGCTAATTCGATTTTCAATGTCAACATTAAGATGTTATAAATTGGACGTTGATGACATTCTGATGATAACGGCGGTTCCTGTGTGCCTTCTTACCGGCCTCGGGCCCACAAGTGGATGTATGCCACTAGATTGAAGAAGAGAAGCGTTCCTTTATAGTGGCAGATGAGTATTTTGTATTGTGTGAATATTTGCATTTGATCCCCCAGCAGTGGTGGTGATTACTATACTCCCTTGCTAGTTTCTGGTGTCACGGCCAGCCAGGGAGGATCGCACCGCCCATAAGGGTTGATTATATAAGGAGGTGACCGTGCCGCGTGCCCACGCCCTCAGTTGAAGTCCTTGATGACGAAACACGTCAGGGCGTGCGCACGCGGTCACCTAGACAAGCCGGAGCGTCTGACATCACGCCCAGGAACCCGGAAGTCCGTGAGCTGGTACCGAGCTGCGGATGGTACGAGCAACTTAAGTGGCGGTAGATCGTGCAGCCGCGAGGGTGTCTTAACCACTTAAGCCCCGGAAGATTTGGCTGCTCAAAGACCAGGCCCTATTTTGCGATTCGGCACTGCGTGACTTTAACTGACAATTGCACGGTCGTGCAACGCTGTACCTAAACAAAATTGACATCCTTTTTTCCCACAAATAGAGCTTTCTTTTGGTGGTATTTGATCACCTGTGCGATTTTTATTTTTTGCAATATAAACAAAAAAATAGCGACAATTTTGAAAAAATAACAATATTTTTCATTTTTTGAAATTCTCAAACAAAAAAATGTAAAAATCCAAATTTTTTAACATTTTAGGCCAATTCGTTTTCTGCTACATATGTTTGGTAAAAAAAATTGCAATAAGCGTATTTTGATTACGGGAAAGATTTATGTAATTTTTATTGTTTTTTTTTTACTAGTAATGGCGGCGATCTGCGATTTTTTTTGCGGGACTGCAACATTGCGGCGGACAGATCGGACCCCTGACTGACATTTTTGACACTTTTGGGAGTACCAGCGACATTACTACAGTAATCAGTGCTATAAATATGCACTGTTACTGTCAAAATGACACTGGCAGGGAAGGGGTTAACTTTATTGGTGATCAAGGGGTTAAGTGTGTCCCTAGGGGCGTGATTCTAACTGGGGGGGGGGGTGTGGCTTGTGATGTAACCACAGAAACAGACGATCCTACATAGCAGGATCGTATAGTCTCTGCACTTACATCAGGGAGAATGACAGATGGCTGTGTTTACATCAGCCGTCTGCCTTTCTCCCTCTCCTGCTGGAGATTGCGAGTGACCGGCGGACATTGGAGCCGCCGGTCACTCGGGCAGGGATGCCTGTGAACGAGCGAGGGCAGGAGCGCACCTCTGGCAGCGCACGCTCGCACCCTACAGGCGGCTGAGTGAGTGACGTACCCCTACGTCACTTTGCCCAGCAGCGGCTGCCTGCCGCAGTATATCTGCGGTGGGCGGTCGTTATGTGGTTAACATACTGAAAGCTGTGAATACATGCAAAAAATGTGTTTGTTTTTTATGGATACTTTTATGCAATAAAGCCTATTTTTAAACTGTTCACACTATGAGTTCCCCCTTATGATTTTATGGCGCCATTGATAATCAGAGGCATCTGGAGGAGTGCTGGCGGCCCGTGACAAGAGGTTCTTGGTCAGTGTTTATGTGAGCGGACCAGTGCTGGGAGCCTGGCTGGAGTATTTTCAAAAAGCGCCATATACAAGGCTTAAGGGTACGTGTTTACTACGTGGGGGGCTCACAGAGGTGCGGTAGAGGTGCAAACCATCCTGTATATATCAAACACTGAAGAGGATTTCACTGTATTTACTGAGGACTATTGCATTGAACTTTATTATGTGGATTGGCTAGTTTTGGTCAATTCTTAGGAGTTTAGACATTTGGTCCTGGTGTGCTGCTAGTGTATATATATTACATTTCAGTTCTTATTTATACACCATTTGTAGTATTAATTTTTTTTTTTTAGCACCTGCTGTAGATCTATTAGTGAGGTACTGCTTTTCTGGTAGTATACAACACTTATTTCCTTGTCTGTCCCAAAAGCACTGAGTAAGTAAGTGATAGGTTTCCTTTTTGGCTCTCTTTATTGCTCCTTTTCTTTTGATGTAATGTATTGTAGTGTGTTTATATTGTATTTTTAGACAAGAACTGTACTGACTAAATCATACAATCTGGCATTGTACAAGGAAAATTTTCATGCTTGTCCCATCAGATAAATTTTGCATGACCTGTCTTGAAAGCTGTGTACTAACGATTAGATTATCGTATGATTGCTTCAAAAACTGTATTTTTTAGACAATTTTCTGATCGTGTGTACGGGCCTTTAATCTAGGATAACTGTGAAAGCCTAAGCTGGCCATAGGTAGTGCAATTTTCTTTCCTGCGACCAGTCAGTGTTAATGAAGAAATCCCTCCCACGGAGCTATTGTGTTCTCCCACTGGAGGGGGTGGACGGGGGAACTCATCACTGCCAGGAAAACACACAGTGATTATTGCTAGTGGTTAAAGCCCCTGGCAATAATCGCATGAGTAATCTTACAGGCAGGTTGTACCCAAGTTGATTGATCAGTACAATCAGCCTGCCCATACAAGGTTCAAATCTCACCTGATCCCTGCTGAGCCAGATTCGCACCGCCTATGGCAGGCTTTACTGTCTCTGAGCCTGATACTTTAGCTAAAGGTACATGTCTCAAAGATCATGTGAAGTTTGACAGCTGCTAGCCTATTAACTGTCCTACCAAGCATGTTCAACATCCACTAGACTGTGAAAACAAGGAGTTAACAGGCCAACAAATTTCAGACTTCAGCTGACCTCTGACCCTCTAGTTACTCTATCATTGGTACCTCCAGTCTTTTTATCCCAACATATTCCTTTTACATCATGGCTGCATTGTGCACTGAAGTAATATTGCCAAATACACTGCAAAGACAGGATACCTACTTGACATGTTTCACCTCTCTTTGTAATTATTTCATTATCAATTTTGTACAGTACTTTACAATGAAAGGGCCATTTGCATTTAAGTAAATGCTAATTATTTGGGCTGAATTATTGCACAGTTTATGATCCCTTCAGTGGATTAAGGGCTTGAAGTTCTTCTAGACAGAATAGTTAGCAAATGACAAAGGAAACATATAAGACCCTTGGGAGGAATCCCTTCGCTCCATAAGCAATTAATGCCTGCCAGGTAATGGAATTTAAGTTTATACTAAATCCAGCAGTGCTTTGACATTTCAACTGCCTTTTAAACCTATTATCTTAATGAATAAAGACAAATGAACTGTTTATACACAAAGAGGAATACTTGCAACTGGGTTCTTGTTTTGTTTTAACTCGGCAACGGTCTCAATTATTGTCTTCCATTAATAATCAAAAAATGAAAGGTGGCCTTTTAATAGTGTTTATCTCAGTTCCCTGTGTTTCTTCTTGATGGATGTGTATTAACAAATCCTATTTCACAAAGAACTCTAATCTGTATGCAGTGATAAAGGAAAAGCATCTAAAAAATTACAGTATTGCTGAATAAGACACCAAACAGGTCATTCGTCTAAATCCATCTGTAGGCAAAAACATAAAAGCAATCCGTCATTATCTTGATGAGCAAGCTACAGCTTGTGCTAACTGTACAGCCCATTGCTGCTATTTTCTAAGAAATGTCCTTGAGTGGACTAGCAAGAGATCAGTCTGAGTGGATTTACAAGGCTCTTTTTTAACGTGTGATGCTTTTGCATCCATAAGGGATGTTTTTCAAGGACTCTCCAGGCATACTGCCAGGCACAAGAACGTTTTGAAAGGAAACATCGTAGCTTTTCATTTCACATTACACTTTAATGATTTTTCTATAAACATTCACTCCATTTAAGATTTTTCCTTTTGAAAACGTTGTAAGTGAAATTTGTTTTTTGAGAATTTAACAATATCACTGTATCTTTAGGTAAGTACACATAATTGCATGTGGGAACATCCTGGTGGAGGTTATTTAAAAGATTAGTTGTTTAGGCAACTGTGGGAATTTTTAAAAAAAGTCAAGCAAGGCCAATTAAGGGTCATGTGAAAGATTTATGGCTGACAATAATTATCCCAACAGTGGACATAGTACTTTAGCACTAAAAAAATGCCAAATGTAAGGTGAATACTCAACCACACAAATGATGGAGTGTTATCTTATTACATCACATTTTGACTACTGTAGCACCACCCTCTGTGGTCTCCAGAAAAAAATATTTTTCAATTGTTCAAACCAATTGCCAAACACTGATTTTTAAGGCATAATTAACATTTTTTTTTTTTCATCTAATGATATAAAAGTTGACTTAGAGAAAATTGTTTAGAAATTGGAAATAGTCTCAAAAATTCACAAATGCCTTCAGAATATTTGCAATATATATATCAGTGATGGAAACAAGCCTTCTGCATATGCAATGTTCTTTTCTGTTGATCCTAACTCTATTAATTACTTTATATTGCTTGATGAATTGGTGGCAAATGCCTGCATGTCAGGGCGCTGGGTTCAGTCTACATTGATCATAGCCTGCACTGACTCATTTCGTTTCTTCTGCTTAGAAGTCTCCTGAGCCACTTATTTCCCTTAGTCTCCCCCTTCTGGGTCCTCCTATGCTGCAGACTTCCATTCAGAGTCTGCACACTTGATGCAATTTTCCCTTTATAGTAACCCTTCTTATCTGCAGTGCCATGATCAAGCATGTCCGCTGGCTTCAGTATACATCCTGATTGGTAAAGCTGCCTTTTTAAGGACACTTTGTGCCATGTGCAAGTTACCTGCCATAGAATTTGTTAGGCTCCTGGTTGTGACCCCTCTTCACATTTCAGGCTAACAACAAATGCTTACTATGCTTGTCCTTACTTTGCTTGTACTCAGTCTGTCCTAAGCTATGTTTTGTGACTACTTGATTGCCCCTTGTTCTGGTTTTGACATTTGAGTGTAGTTACCCCTGGCAATAACCTTTTGCAACATCTACTGATTAAGCTTCATTCTTGTGCGTTGATGCTGACTTCCCCTAGCTGCTTTTTATCTTTAGTCTAGCAAAAGAATAGCTACCTACTTTGTCTGCTCCACGTATCCTTTTCCACCTTTGCTGGGGAACATTTTTCTTGTTAACAACAGGTAATATGGCAGCCATAGGTGAATCCTGCTACACAAGTAGTCAAATGATCTGAATAGAGACATGACCCTCACAGGGACTCTAGAGTGAGAGCAAAAATTAATGACAAGAGGATAAAACCCTGTTTAGTCCGACTGGACAAACTGGGGTTGATTTACTAAAACTGGAGAGTGCAAAATCTGGTGCAACTGTGCATGGTAGCCAATCAGCTTCTAACATCAGCTTAGGCTTTCATTAAATTAAAAAAAAAAAAGGAAGCTGAGTGGTTTTTATGCAGAGCTGCACCCACTTTTGTGCTTTCCAGTTTTAGTAGGTCAACCCCATTGTATTTAGTGTTCCAGTTAGTGCTGAGAATAAAAGCTGGCCATATACCAATAGGCTGAATAAAATAAAAAAAATAAAAAATTAGATTTATATACAGACTCCTCCATCCACTCTAAAGAGTGAGGCTATTGTTTTCTGACAGCCAGATACCTTAGCTGTGACTGCAGCTGATTGTTTGTAGTCACTGTTCAGCCAATAATTGTCTGCCTGGCTCCTTTGGTATTGGATCAAAGGATGTCAGGTAGTAGATTGCCAACAGGGATGCCACCCTTCTGAAATTTTAGCCAATTCATTAGAATCCAGCTAAAATTCCATCAGCATATGGCCATCTTGTTTAGATCTTATATTATGCCAGGCTTTATTTGGGCTAGAGATGAGCAAAGAGGTGGGGCACAGTAGGGAGGATTAAAGCAAATCTGTTGATTTTTGTCGCTTTGACAAAGCATTATTTTGGTTTAAGTAGTGCTGGCAAAAAAACTCCTTAATTAAGCTTCCTATGTTACCAATGCACTTGGTTGAAGCATAGATAACAGTAATTAGCCAATGTGCGGGGGAGTGAATTTACTAAAAGGAGCAATGAATAGTAAGCAAAGTGAATGCTTACTCAGGTTAAAGCAGAGATCCACCTAAAAGGGGAAGCTCTGCTTATCTGCCCCCCCCCTCTGCTGCCACATTTGGTGGCACCTTTTGAGGGGAGCGGGTACCTAGTTTTGACAGGTACATGCTCCCACTTCCGGCTCAGTTCGCCTCCTTCCCCCGCAGCCTATTTGGACATTTCACAGGTCTCAGAAGACTGCCCTTTCACAAAGCACAGCACACTTCACGCATGCGCAGTAGGAAACTGGCTGTGAAGCTGCAAGGCTTCACTGTCGGTTACCCTTAGTCAAGATGATGGCGCCAGCACCCAATAGTTGACTGAAGAATTGGCTCGAGTGAGGACACCACTGGATACCTGGGCAGATAAGTTCCCTAATATTAAAAGTCAACAGCTACAGTTTTTTGTAGCTGCTGACTTTACATTGTTTTGGGGAGGATCCTGGTGCTCCTCTCTAGAGTGTTTGCAAAACCCATTTCATATTCCTGATATGTGCCTGTTGTACCATGTACTTGTGTTAAAAAGTATCCTTTTCTCTTTGCATTGCTTCCTTTGTGTGAAATACCTGTTGACCCATCCTTCCTAGTGCAAACTGAAAACAGTAGGCATGCAAACATCCATACCAGTGTAGTTAGTACCTGTACCCTAATGGCCAAGGCTTGTGCTGGCATGCCCTTCTGCACAGCTCTTCAGTGGCAAGATCCATGTACTGCTGTTTCTCTAACTCTTGCTGACATATCCCCCTGTAGTCTCCACACCCACCTCTCTAATGCCCTTCTGCAGCTGAGAACAGCAGTCATGTGATTACTTATAAAAAAAAAAGAAGAAGAAGAAAAAAAAAGGTATTTAAAATGTTATCTATACAAATGTTTTGCATTTCTAATTTATACTAAATGGGTTGTTTTAACAGATAAGGGTTTACATATACATTACTTTGCAAAAGATTTTGAAAAGTATGAAAAATACTGTAAAGTAAGAATGCTTTCAAAAACATATATTTTAATTGCTTATTTTTTAACAATTTTCAAAATCCAAAGTGAGCAAACAGAAGAAAAATCTAAATCAAATCAATATTTTGTGTGACTACCCTTTAGCTTCAAATCAGCATCGATTCTTACACTTGTACACTTTTTACACTTGCACAAAGTCAGGGATTTTGTAGAATTAGAGTCAGGCGTATAATTAACCAATTATACCAAGCAGGTTTCTAATGGTTATCAATTTCCTACGTAGGTTGAAACACCGTTATTAACTGAAACAGAAGTGTAGTAGGCTTAAAACTGGGTGAGGAACAGCCAAACTCTGTTACTAAGGTGAGGTTGTGGAAGACAGTTTCATGTCAATGGTCATTTACCATGGCAAGACTAAGCACAGCAAGAAAACACAAAAGGGTTATACTTCATCAGAAATGTATCTCCCAGGCAAAGATTTCAAAGCAGACTGGGGTTTCAAGATGTGCTGTCCTAACTCTTTTGAATAAGCACATATAAAACAGCAATGTTGAGGACCGTACAGTGGTCGGCCAAGGAAACTTAATGCAACAGATGAAAAACACATCATGCTTACTTCCCTCCAACAGCGAAAGATGCTTAGCAGTGCCATCAGCGCAGAACTGGCAGAAACCAGGGAAACCCAGATACACCAATCTACTGTTCAGAGAAATCTGGTCAAAAGTGGTCTTCATGTTAGAATTGCGGGCAAAAAGCCATATCTCTGATGTGGAAACAAGGCTAAGCAACTCAACCATGCATGAAAACCAAGGAACTGGGGTGCAGAAAAAGGCAGCAAGTGCACGGAACTGATGAGTCAAAATTTGAAATATTTGCCCGTAGCAGAAGGTAGTTTGTTTGCTGATGGGCTGGATGTTAGTACAATATTGAGTGTGAAGCACAGGAGAGGTTCCTTGCTAGTTTGGAGCTGTTGGATATTTAGTGAAAATCAATGATGTCCTGAATGCTGAGAAATACAGGCAGATACTCATCCATCATGCCATACCATCAGGTACACATGTGACTGGCCCCAAATTTATTCTGCAGCAGAACAGTGACCCCAAACATCCAATGTTATTAAGAAATATCTTCAGTGTAAGGAAGAACAAGGAGCCCTGATCTCGACATCATCAAGTCTGTATGGGATTACATGAAGAGACAGAAGGATTTTTTGAGGCAGACTATAGCCTGTGGTTAGTTATTGAAGATGTTTGGAACAACCTATATGCTGAGTACCTTCAAAAACTGCATGCAAGTGTACCTAGAAGAATTGATTTTGGTTTCAAAGCCAAGAGGTAGTCACACCAAATATTCATTTGATTTCGATTTTTCTTCTGTTCACTCACTTTGCATGTTGTCTATTTCTGAAAGAATTCAGAATTTAGAGCATTTTTTCAAACCTGCCAAAAACTTTTGCACAGTAGTGTACTTTAACCTTCCTAGCGGTATTCCCGAGTGTGACTCGGGGTAAGATTTTAGTGCCAAAAGCGGTAACCCCGAGTCACACTCGGGGTAGCGCTAAGAAGATCGCTGGATGCTGGAGGAGGTTTTACTTACCTTTTCTCCGGGATCCAGCGAAGACTGCGAGCGGTGTGCGGCGGCGGAGCTCTCTCCCGATCGTCTGCGATGACGTCCGCCGGGGGGTGGAACCGGCGGCAAATTCGTATGTAAAATGCACCAAACACACTGATATCGTTCAAAATAAAATAAAATCACATTACATTGCCCCCCAGTGCCCTTTCCTGCAGTTTTACTGTACTTTTTATGAAAATATATGTATATATATATACATATATATATACAGTATATATATATATATATACGTATATATATACACATATACATATATATATATATATATACACACACCCATATTATATATATATACATATATATGTATGTATATATATATATATATATATATATATATATATATATATATATATACACGTAATTCTTGTGAATGAGCAGCCCAAACCAACTGTATACATTATATATATATATATATATATATATATACGTATATATATATATATATATATATATATATATAATATATATAATATATGTATACATAATATATGTATACATACATATATATATATATATATATATATATAATATGTATAATAAATGTATACAGTTGGTTTGGGCTGCTCATTCACAAGAATTACATGCTTTCAGCACCTAAAATAATGGTACCGCTTTCAGCACCTAAAATCCAAAAGAATCATACCGCCAGGGAGGTTAAAGGATTATTAAGTGCAAGAACTTACTTTGTAAAGCCCCATGCAAACTGTTGGTGCAATATATTGTATGTATATAATGATGTATAGATATGTATAATATATGTATATAATGATGTAATATTTATTATACAAATAATAATAATCATCATCATAATATACTGTAACAACAAAAATGTAATATATTGCAGTTTATTAGTACTTAGATGTGGTGATTGCATCAGCATTAACAGCTAAGAACATTTTCAGCAGGTGCAGAAAATACATGTTGATCTTCCAAAAAATGCCTGAAACAAAGAAAGCTAATGCAGCCAACACAATGGGTAAACTTCATCATATTACATTTTCCCTTTTGGTTTTAGCTACACTTCAATAAACAAAAGTGAAGCTATGGTCCACTTATATACCCAGTCATGTGCAGTGGGGTTTAAAAAACAGGATTTTTCCTTGCACATGAATACATGACCTTTCTGAGTCTGAGTGCACCAAAAATAAATGCAGAAATAAATAAACAAATATTTTTTTTTAGTACTAGAGAATTTTGTTTTGCAGAGTCCAAGAGCTCTTGTAGTGTTGTAATAGTAATTTTTTGCAGTCAAAGAAAATATATTTTAGGGTGGCTTGCTTTATCATTATATATAACATATATTTATTACTAAGCTGTGAATACAATAATATGGTTTAATAATGAAATATGGCAATGCCACTTTTCAGTTCAGTCTAATTCCTTTACCTCTTTTGACCCTAGGGCAAATGAGATGTATTCCTTCAAGTTAATGGCAGCTTTATCCTACATCATCTGATCAATAAAAAGTAAATAGCCTACACTTTTTTTCACTGTGCTTTATCGATCTACTTGGCTCTCAAGTAACATTTTTTTCCCAGAGTCTTGTGTTTTTAAACCCCAGAGACAAAAACAATTGCCATAAATTGGACAAGTTAACAAGCTCATGAAGAAGGACTTTCGTGAAACACAGGCAGTTGGCATAGTATATAAAGCAGAATCTTCTGCTGTCCTGCTTCTTCTGACATAACACATCCTGCGCGTCCAAAATATATGCAAAGTCCACTCCTTAATAGTTCTCTTTAAAATTATTCAACTTGAATATAACTGGAAAAGATATTGGAACGTTCTTCAAAAAATTTTTAATTGACTTTTCAATGGTCCCTTCTGGTAAGTGCTGAATTATGTTGATGTTATACATTACTGATGTTATTTTAATAGCTGTATGAATTAAGTAGGAAAATATCTCTTAGAGTACGTAATGTTTTGTGCTTTTACTGGTGATCCCATAAAATACAATTGTTCTTTATATTACGTGAAGAGGTAAATATTTTTTCTCCTATGTTCTTTGTAATCCCTACTTCAAAAAGAGGATGGATTGGTTGTTTTCTGTTTGAAATATGTTAGGAATTCTTGGATGTGCATTTTATTCTATCTGTCTTAAAAGCATTATGCCCTCAAGTGCCATTCAGGTAGAAAAAAAAAAACTTCAAGTTTTCTTTTTAAGCTTTTTGATGATCAAAGATCTGAGTAACAGTGAAAATGGAAGAGTGAATAATTTATATTTTATCACATGATTTAGAGGCAGGTATGTATTTACAGGATGAGATTGTGTCAAAAATTTCTAAAGAAGCTTTTGCTTTGTTTTACATTTCACATTGTTCACTGGCATGACTGCTTTTGTCTATGTTTTTTCCTGTGATCCTTACATTAAAAAAGGAATTAATATTTTTTAATTGTGGTATTAGCTTTTGAATTCGTTTTTTTAAATGTTGTTGAAAATGACAATTCATTCATGAATTTTTTGTAAATTGTTAAAAGATATTTTGTATACTAGAAATGGTATATTGTAGATAATGATGAAAAGTATACATGTTTTACTAATACAGTAATTATGATGTTGAAGAAGTCTAGTTTATTTATATTGAAGAAGTCTATTTGTTTTATATTTAATATAACAAGCAAATAAATGGTAGTTAACGGGCTGAAAGGCGTTATGTAGAATAATAATGTGCAGCATTTAATAGTGACAACAAAAGTTCCAGTCTGTTTAACCACTTCAATACAGGGCACTTTCACCCCTTTTCTACCCAAGCCAATTTTCAGCTTTCAGCACTGTCTGTCACACTTTGAATGACAATTGGGCAGTCATGCAACATTGTACCCATATTAAATCTATGTAATTTTTTTCACACAAATAGAGCTTTCTTTTGGTGTTATTTAATGACAACTGGGTTTTTAATTTTTTTGCTAAATAAACTAAAAAGGACCGAAAAGTTTGAAAAATAAAAACATTTTGTAAATAAATAATTTTTTTATAAATTTAGGCCAGACTGCATTCTGCTACATTCCTTTGGTGAAAATAACCCAAATCAGTGTTTAATATTTAGTCTGTAGGAAAGTTGTAGAGTTCCCAAAATATGTTTTATATATATATATATATGACAATTGATCAATCCTGATGTACTAGTGACCTAATTCATTTCTTGAGGTCCAAAAACAATAGGACAGAACAAATATACCCCAAATGACCCCTTTTTGGAAAGTAAACAGTCCAATGTAAGAGGTGTGGAGAGTTTTTTGAAGATGTAATTTTTTTTGTCACAATTCTTTGGAAAGTGAAGAAATTTAAAAAAAATTTTTTTTCACATTTTCTTTTTTTTTACATACTGTCACCAGTGCAGTACAGCATTATAATATACTGTAACTGGTATGGAAGTGATCAGGGACACTGACTGGTGACAGTATGTTAACAAAAATACATTTTTTCTTGTTTTTTTGTTATGTTTTTTTTTTTTTTAACATAATGTGACCAGAGCAATACAGTGTTACTCAAAGCCATTCATTGTTTACAATTGTCTTTTGATCTGCTGTGATTGGTCACAGCTATCACATGATACCAGAAGAGGGACAGGTACACTGATCAGTCATCTGGTCAGTCTGGTGGACACAGCCAGTGACAGATATTGCAGTTGTGTTCCAGGAGGACATCATATGACATCCACCCAGGGTCGACAAAGGTAGCGCCCGGCCATCATTTGAAAAAAGTCTGACAATAGGCTGGGTGGTAAGTTTTAAAGATGTCAGATAAATGAAAACAAATTCCTAAAGATAAGCTATAATGGTTTTAGATCAGTTTTTTTGCATATGAACATTGGGTGCATTCATGACACAGCGTTAACATCAGCAGTAGTGTGCTACTTTGTACACAAAAATGCCGTGCAGTATAGGCCCTTACCCCTGTTGGAGACTAGTAAAAAAACATTGGGATAGAAAAAAGATGGGGCTTTACGGGCCAGTGGGAGTAGAAGGATCAGAAACAAAACCAATTGTAAAACCAAAAATACATTTTATTGATATAAAGAGTAAAAAACAAGCATGGGCTACCATGCATATATACTGGTAACAGACTGACATACAATAATAAAATCAAACATGTAACGTCACTGGTAATATAGAAACATATCCCATAAAGGGATTATAGCCAAAACAAAGCCTGTATAAGGTGGAAGATGGGTCTCAAGCTGGATTCGGTCACGGAAGGTCCCCAGCAAGCCGACGCATTTCGCTCAAGGCTTCCTCAGGGCCTGAGAGACCATAAATGACCGATGTTTCCTTCTTAGCAGTGACTTGTGTTAAGCGACAGGGCTGTAGCGATACAGAGGCTGTCCGGAAGATATTGCTTCCGTATTCACCATACAAAATCTATATAAACATCAAAGACATATTTCTTGCACTGGATCCGGTATATTGGGTCCCAACTGTGTCATCAAGGGCAGGGCTTCTGGGGATAGCTCCACTGTAGCCTCTTGGGGTAGGTTATCCCTCAAAAGGTGGATGTCCTCTCCCTGGTTTATTCGTCCTTATATGTGTAATCATCCCCCAGATATAATAAATCTAGTATATATATTGCAATAGTTTGAGCTGGGCGCAAAGCACCTTTCTCTATGCAGTTTATCGGAAATATATCCTCAGCCTAAGGGTCCTTGATGGTGACAGAGTTGACCTCTCCTCAGTCTAAAGAGTGCTCCAGGCAGGAAAGGAGGACCTATATAAGCATATATTCCAATTAGGTGGACCAACGGTCCTGGGCTGCCCAAGCCCTCTGTATTTCGTATGCTCACCACCTGCCAGGTGGATTGCAATCGATTAGCAGGCTGTCCCTTTTTAGACTACCGTTTTCCCTTACTGTGAAGCTCTGTCAAATTTCCACATATCACTTCCCTGCCCCCTTAATGCTGGCCATTAATCACGTGAAATTTGTCAAGTGCGAATACACAATTGACAATCTGACTATACAATTTTCTCAAGCTCTGCAAACAACCTTCTACTAAAACAGGCTGCCAAATCGATACAAATTGAATAGACAGTTTAGGTAAGTCCCCATATTGCAAATCTAAGGCCCCTTTCACACAGGCGAACCGTTCAGATCCGCCTGTCTGTTTTTTTGGCGGATCTGAACGGTCCCCCCATGCATCTCTATGGGGGATCGGATGTCAGCAGAGACATGTCTGCTGACATCCGATCCGATTAGTCAAATCTGGACGGATGGAAACCCTATTTTCCATCCGTCCAGCGGATCGGATGGGATCGGATGAGAACGGGCCGACGGTCCGTTCCCATCTGATTTCCCCCATAGAGATGCATGGGGAACAGACAGCTGTGTCTCCGCACACAGCGCGGAGACACAGCGCGGAGACACAGCTGTCATCCTCCTGCTCAGCGGGGGATCGGCGGCTCGATCCCCCGCTGAGAAAAACTGAATCTGTCCGACGGACGGATAGTGTGAAAGGAGCCTTAAGGAAGTTTTACAAAGATAGTACAGTCAGATTGTAACGCATATTGTACACTTTTCTCTCACTTCCTCCTTTATAATAGTAATAGGATAGAACATTTCTACTCTTTTTTTGATGAATTTTATGCAGGGCCATAATAATCAGTTAAACATAAAAAGAATGCAGTATCATGATATAAAGCTGAATTCTAGTTAGTGAAAAAAAGATAACCATTGTATCCAATTATCTATACAATAAAATAATAAATATATTTTAAAATACTCCAGAAAATGGCTTTATATTAAAGCTATGCAAATCAGAACAGTAGTAAGGGACAATCAGTTGTACTTTATTGCACAGTAATGTCTCGCTGATAATCAGTCAGACGGATGCTCTTTCATTGTCCAGTCATTGCACCTTTATTGACCAGTCTGTATTTTTAACTGTAGTAAAAAAAGGGAAGGTACTGACCTGGCTGCCCAGTATTGCAAGGGTATCTGAAAGAACTGAAAGTGTTCAGCTGTGTACTTGGGCCTAAGCTTGAAATCAGGCTTAAGAGGAATAAATACGTTTTACTATAAATCTTGCAAAATATGTATTGCCTTTAGAAAAGGTGTGATTTTATTATTGCATGATATATGTTCCGTATTTATATAGCCCTAAGTTTTTGCACAATGCATTATATCAAGTCATTCACATTATTCTCAGCTCATGAAAATCTTATAACTTAAAGTAATAATAAAGGAATATTTTCCTTTAAAATAACAAACATGTCATATTTACCTGCTCTGTGCAGTGGTTTTGATCAAAGCAGCCCCAATTCTCCTCTTCTCAGGTCCCCAGCTGGCGCTCTTGGCTCTTCCCTCCTGCCAAGTGCCCCCATAGCAAGCAGCTTTCTATGGGGGAACCTGATCAGGCTCGATCTGGAGCTGCTGCTCTGTGTGTCCATTCACATATGGAGTGTGGCTTGACCCCACCCTCACTCTCTCCTCATTGGATAACTGGCTGTCATTGACAGTAGCAGGAGCCACTGGCTTCCGCTGCTGTCTCGGCCAATGAGGAAAAATAGAGCCGGGAGAGCCGCTGGATCGAGATGGGGCTCAGATAATCATTGGAGAAGAGCTGCACGCAGATGGTTTTTTACCTTATTGCATAGAATGCATGAAGGTAAAAAACCTTCAGCCTTTACAACCACTTTAACGTCCCTGCTAGTATCGAGCTCACAATTTTGCTATTGGACTCATATAAACTATATAACTATATAAACTCACTAAATTTATACTGAATCAGAATCTAAAAAAATAACTTCCTTATGAATGGACTGAAATCAGTTTTCAAGCCCACTGATTCGTTTCTGACTGAGAAGGTTAGGTGAAGACAATGACTGATGATGGCTCAGTTTACAACAGAGTACTACGTGAATGGTTGTTGTTAACATAACACAGAACATTCATTAAAGTAAAAAAAAAATTGTGTATATATATATATATATATATATATATATATATATATATATATATAGCCCCCTGGTCCTAAACTGGGGCTCTAATGTACCATAGTTTTTGGCTAAGCTGTAGACAGCTCAGACTGATTGTACAGTTTATCTAGTCTTTCCCTATTTTCAATTAGGTAGTGTCCTTCTCAATGTCACCAGTTGCTGTCACTGGTACCACAGGCCAGTATAAGATAGTACAACTAGGTTGAGTTATGAATATTTTTTCTTCTTCTAGCCAGCCCAGTAGGAGGTTCTTGGCCACTGGTGCATTCAAGGAGAGGATATATATTTGGGCAAGGCCATGTGCTAGCTCTCTTGCCCCAAGCCCCTCTGGCTTGAGGAGGTGCTGCTGAAATGAGCTCTGCAAGTAGGCCCAGAAGCCTGTCACGGGCATACTAATCCTGAGGTGGTCCTTAGTCTGTCTTGCCCGATGTGGAAGAAGCCAAGTCAAGCTGAGAAGATTCAGGGGAGGACCCTGGTGGGATAGAGCCAGTATTAAGGCTGGTCTCTCAGAAGGGCCTGTTGACTGTTTGGAGGACGCGCCTACATCTAAAATGTGCTTACAGTGTTGCCGGGTCGGCCTAAAGGTTCTGACACCGTGAAGCTGGATCTTGTTCTATGTTCTGAAATCTGTTTGTCGTTTCACTGGGTCAGCCTAAAAGTTCTGGTATTATAAAGCTGTAATTTTTCTGGATCCATGGAGTCTGTAAATGATCTACTACTGGTATCTGAGACCCCTAACTCTCTCTCCTACTACCTTCTTCTTATTTCAAGTTCTGCATTAAAGCTTTGAAAAAATCAAAAGTGATTGGCGCCCGATTTTTGTTCAAAACTCCCCTTTATGGCCTAGGACTCAGCCCTGGGGTAAATGCTAGCTCACTCCCTGCCTCTGGAGGTTACACCCTGCCTTCAGTAGACTACATATAGATAATAATAAAAATAAATCTATAGCCTTTCTGCCCTTTTTCACATTTTATATATGTTTTGTCTGTACTTGTGGTAGTGTATTTTGCTGTTATTTGACTTATTTTTCTTTAGACAGAGAATAGGTGCTAGTGGGCCAATTGTTGCTGGGAGGGATCCACGGTTAAGGAAGGGGTCTATCATTCCTGGGGTGGATCTGTTGTTGCGAGGCAGTATTTTTGTTGCAAGTGGTTTATAATTGTGGGGGAGGGGTCTACTTTTGGGGGGGTTATTGTTGCTGGCTGCATGGAATTCACTTTACTGCTTTTCTAATTATAATTGCCAAATTTCATACCGATTACTTAGCACCACAAAATGATACCTGGTTTTGTTTTCTCTAAAAGAGGTGGTACTGGGAGGTGGGTTGAGGGTGGAAAAAAGGTACGGTGCTTGGAGGTGGGTAGGGGGGCAAAGACAAAGGGTATCTTGGGAGAGAGGAGTTCCTGCACCTATTCTCTGAGAAAAAAAAGCCCTGGTTGTCCATACCATGTATACAGTATTTCATGTTTCTTGTCTTTTACTGATGATTCATAATAAATATTTGTTTTTATCAATTTATCTGTTATGTGTTTGAAGTGCCTATAAGTGCCCGTTCACATACGAGCGACGCTACTTCCCGGGGCGACCTCCGAGATCGCGGTGCGAGCAGCGCGCCGTGACCTCGGAGCGGCCGCCATGGACTTCATAACATTGAAGTCTATGGCGGTCGCCTCCTGGTCGCCCCGACTTGTGTCGCTCCTATTAGAACGGGTCCGCAGCTTCCCTATGGAAGGCGACCTACGACGACCTGTGAGGCGACCAGGTCGCCTCACAGGTTGCCTTAGTGTGAACGGGGGCTAAAGTCCCAAAATTGGGGAACCTCTTTGTTTACATTCATATCTAGGGATGTGGCACTTTATGGAGTCTCTGGAGTAATTTCAATGGTCCCTGTTCACATCTGATTATTCAGTCACCAGAAGTAAAGCGCCTGAATTTCAAAAAAGTACATGAGCTTCTTTTTGGCAGATTACAATCTTTTATGGCCCCATACTTCAATAGAAATGTGTAATATTTGCGCTAGTATTTTAATAATATGTGAAATATCAAGGTGTCAATCATCAAAACAAATGTGTACATATGAGTAAATTCAAGCAAATATGGGAATAATAGCACTTAAATACATTGCATGTAACAATAGAAAATACCATGCTTATCCAAAACAACAGTGCTACAAAAAAAACATTAATAGCATCAATTAAAAAAGGGTTTTTTTTACAAACAAAGTAAAATAATTAAATGAAAAGTGAGTCCATGGTGAAATAAATAGATGTTAGTGAGATCAGGTGTAGATTCACAACAACCATTTGGAGGTGATTCTTCCTGTATATATTTATAAACCTATTTATATATACCATGCTCCACTGCACACAAAAGAGGATTTGTCTCTTACCAGATGGATCAACCTTTGCAGGTCTAACACAGCCTTTTGCAGCTTTTTCAATGCAAGCAAAGAGCGCCTCATCTATGGGATGACACTTTCTTAGCAAATCCAGGCTCACAGTATGGATGAATAAATCACATCTCATTAACATCAAGCTGTGCGGGTATTCCACACTCCAGCTCGTTGTGTCATACATGACAAAGGAGGAAAAAACTCACTGCGCAAACATTCATAAAAAACAATATATTGGTATAAACATGTACTTACAAGAAAGAAGGATATTATAGACAAATCGGTTACACACAGCATCTGGGGTCCTTACAGACGATAAGATGTCACAGCTACCTCTACCACCTGACATATGTTTCGTTCTACTGAATGTCGCCACTGGAGCAACATTTTCAATAGACAGGGGCAGACTGGCAACTTTTGGCCAAGGGGGCAAGTACTAACGAGATACCAACGGTGCAGCGACTCGGCCCCTCTCCCAATTTCCCTCACCCCCCCCTCCTACTCTCCCAATCCTCCTCCTGACCACTATTCCAAGTTGATGCCCGGATCCAGATACTCTCTACTTACGGTCTGTATCCGGGTTTCCGACCTGGCCAGCAGGGAGAGGTTGTGGGGAGCTAGGACAGCTCGGTTGGAGCTGGCCGGGGCAGAAGAGTCTCTAGTGGGGCATGGAACTGGCCTCTGCTCAGACACAGTTTACATAATTAATGCTGGGGGGGCTGCGCTTTGACCTTGTCTTCAACCCACACTCAGTAGGTCAGCGGCAGGGACTTTTTACTTCTCTTCACCAGGAATCCTTTAGGCATGTCTATGGCAGAAGCAGTGCAGCCATTTTACAGGGCATCAGAGCCACCTAGGGGGCAGTTTCCCCCCTGCCCACTGGCCCAGTCATCCCCTGTCAATAGATCCGCCTGACTTGAGCGGAAAAACGCTCGTAAAACGCTTGTAAAATGCTCGTTAAACACTCGTAAAATGCTCAAATAGTAGCTCTCTACCCTGAATTTCCTCTTCCTCTCCTCCCCCTAGTGTTTTCTATTGGCTAAACAAAAATGCCTAAAGCTGTAAAAAGCTTGTAATAAACTTCCAAAACGCTTTAAAAAAGCTTGTAAAAAGCTGCAAAAAAGCTTAAGGCCCTGTTCACAAGCTCATCTCTGAAGTTACAAAACGCCCAACAAGCAAAATCACATTCATTTCAATGGCCCCTGTTCACATTGTCGCCTGAAGCAAAATGCCTGAAACTCAAAAAAGTACAGGAGCTTCTTTTTTTGGCAGATTACAAGTGTTTTCGGTCAGATGTCAATGCCTGCCTCTAAACACCTGCAAAAACGCCTGAAAAATGCCTAAAAATCACAAAAAAAAATGCCTGAAAACAATATGCTTAGGTGCGAATGGAAGCCTTAAAAAAAATGCCCCAAAAACGCCAGTAAATAGATACACTCAAGTGTGAATATATACTGTATATAACATCTTTTTTTCCTGAGTCAGCTGAAACTCTTACCCAGTGTTCAATAGGATCTTCCATTATTTGACTAGGGCCTGAAAGTCAAATAATGGAAGATCCTATTGAACACTGGGAAAGAGTTTCAGCTGACTCGGGAAAAAAAAGACGTTATATACAGTATATCTGAATACAACAAACTTTTCATAGTTACGACGTACACATGTTATATTTTCCTATCACAAGGCTTCTTTATTCTTTTCTTCTGAATTGGTTAATTTAATGATGCTAGTTAGCATTGTGGTAAAACAAAGCAGTAAAGCAATCTTTGGAATGTTTTGTCCTGCAAACACACTCCACTACAATAAAATTTATTGGAAGTATTACACTCGGAAAATGTTATCTTGTGTTTTTTTATGTGAATAAAATTGCCAGTGTAGCTTACACAAATTACAT
The DNA here is from genome assembly GCF_965119305.1 of Pelophylax lessonae. Lineage (NCBI taxonomy): Eukaryota > Metazoa > Chordata > Amphibia > Anura > Ranidae > Pelophylax > Pelophylax lessonae. The sequence continues at coordinate 156,862,893 of NC_138768.1, forward strand.
TGGCTATTGAGGCTTTTTTATTTCTTATTTTGTTCTATGATATTTTACACATATCTAAGCTTGGAAATTGTTCTATCTTAGGTTATTATGTAATCCTTAGGGTAGCTCAACTCCAGACTTGAACACTATTAATTTTCTATTATGGTGTGCTAAAGATGCTCTGCTGTGTGCGGCTCACCTGCATTATTGAGTCAGTTACCAATTCAAGACTTTCTCTGTAGTGCATTTGAGCTTAACACTGCCCTCTGGGATCTCATTTATTATTTGTAGATATTGATTTTGCAGAAAAAGAAAAAACTAAATTGTGTGATTCTTGCACTGACTTAACTTAAGCTAACACTTTACACAAAGTCAAAGAAAAACTCCAGCTTTGATTACAATAAAACAACCCCTGCTCTACTAAACATATTAGAAGGATTTCAACAAACTTTGGTAAAAGCCCCTAACAGCTTCTATTCTGGAATTAGTGTATACACCCTTTCACTGTGGGCTGCTAAAATAGTTCAAAACAAGCTTCAAAGAATGCAAGCGGTAGAGGAATGTCTGTTACAGGTAAAATGTTGAAAATTGAAATTTAGTTAGATATATAAAACATAACTTAAAGTGTTACTAATCCCACAACAGTAAAATGAGTCTGTATATGCAGTGAAACCTAAGGTGTTAATCCTCCACATTGTGTAAAAAGACTGTTTGATCCTGTCTTCTCTGATTCTCCCCTTCTTCCACTCTCCCTAATCCACCTCCTTATAGAACAGAGTATTGGGCGCACTCTGCACATGCTTTTTGCGTATGCTTGTTGCATATTGCTAGAGAGTTTTTCTTTTTTTTTCTTTCGAGGGTGCATGTGATTAGCACAGAGCCAATCAGCACTGTCCAGACAGAGGGTCAGGGGTCCTGCAGCCTCAGAGTACAGTCAGAGTAGAATGAAAACCCCCTTCCACAAGCTTTAACCAGACACTCAAAAAAGTCACAAGATTGCTATATGATGAGAAAAGGTATTTATCAGTTTATATTTACTAAAATAAATGCATTTTCATGTTCTGTGTACTGTGAGAGACCATTTATAGTAAATGCAGGGTCCTGGGTTTAGTAACACTTTAATGCCATTGTGTATTCCTTGAAAAAAAATGTTTTTACCTTTTTTATAGACAAGTAGAAGACATACTTGTATCTGTCTTGATATGAGCCTTTGTCATGTCTTGTGAGCAATTCTCTTACTGGGAGTTAATCAGGTTCTGCTGCATTCACATTTTCTAATGTGTTTTTGTTGTTTTTCATTGTCCACTCAGCATGCCGTGTGCTTGTGTGCATGTGTGTGCGTGGTATCCTAACAATGAACGTAGCGTCAGCATTCTGGCAGTGCTGTTTGGCAGATGTACATAGTATGAATCACAAATTTGACAAATTAGTCATTTCCTGTGTGTACTTAAGTGTATGTTAACCATTTTAAGACCGGAAGATATTCTTGCTTAATGACCAGGCGATTCAGCACTGTGTTACTTTAACGGAAAATTCCGTGGACGTGCGACGCAGTACCCAAATAAAATTGACGTCCTTTTTTTCCCACAAATAGAGCTTTGTTTTGGTGGTATTTGATCACCTGTGCGATTTTTATTTTTTGAGCTATAAACAAAAAAAGAGCGACAATTTTCAAATAAAAAAACTATATTTTTCACATTCTGCTATTCAACATTCCCCCAAAAAAAAGAAAATGTAAAAATCTAAATTTTTTAACATTTTAGGCCAATTTGTTTTCTGCTACATATTTTTGGTTAAAAAAATTGCAATAAGTGTATTTGGATTGGTTTGCGCCAAAGTTATTGCTTCTACTAACTACGGGAAAGATTTATGTCATTTTTATTGTTTTTTGTTTTTTTTTTACTAGTAATGGCGGCAATCTGCCTTTTGTTTGCTGGACTGCGACATTGCAGCGGACAGATCGGACCCCTTACTGACATTTTTTTATGCTTTTGGGGGTACCAGTGACATTACTACACTAATCAGTGCTAAAAATATGCACTGTTACTGTAATAATGCCATTGGCAGGGAAGGGGTTAATGCTGTTGGTGATCAAGGGGTTAAATGTAAGCCTAGGGGAGTGATTCTAACTGTGGGGGGGTTGGGCTTGTAAGATGATCACAGAGACATGCGATCCTATATAGCAGGATCGCATAGCCTATGTGATCATTGCAGGGAGAAGGAATGGACGGCTGTGTTTACATCAGCCGTCCATCCTTCTCTGTCAGCGGGGGGAGATCGCCGGTGTCAGGCGGCAATTGGAGCCACCCGATACCCACACTAGCTTCCCCGCTGATGATTGGGAGCCTCCTGAGAGCGAGTGACGTAGAACTATGTCGCTTTGCCCAGGAGCGGCTGCCTGCCGCAGTAAACCTGCGGCGGGCAGTCGTAAAGTGGTTAAACAAAACCAAAGAAAATTCCCAGCTCAACTCACCAGCCAGTCTACAGGTGAACCTGGAGGTAGCCCACCCCTCTGTAAAGGCACAGGGGCACACTAGACACCCAGGACATAGCAGCAGTGCCTCTGTGCCTTTAAGGAAGGGGGGGGGCTACCTCTAGGCTTACCTGCCCTCTATCTATCCATTAGAATGCATTTCATTCACTACACTAGGGACATTTCTAATACTAAGTGAAGCCTATGTGCCTTTAGTAAATCCGCTCCTATAACTTATGATCCAGTACAGGCAGGGGCAGAAACTATCAGAAAACCAAATAAATAAACCAAACAAATTGAAATCAATGAAAAAACATGGACAGGTTGAGTTACATATTAAACTCCATGTCACGCAGGTGACCTTGTTGATGACATCTCGGTATTATTATACAGGACAGACAAAAGAAATATGTCTCTGGCTGTATGAGCAAAGCATCGCTCCCTCACTGGTGACTGATGTTCAGCAATGTTTTTCGGCAACAATTGAGCATCGCCTCTCTCATCAGGCCAGCGACAGAGTGACCTGTGCAAACAGGAGAGTATTTTCACTGCTTTTCCATTTGTCACCAGTGAAAGGATTTCAAGTGTGACATGAACAATAATAAACCAGACCGCCATAGATGTCCAGGCACACATTTTGAAACGACATCTAATATGAAATGCTATCACAGTATTGTCAAATAAATGCAATGGCCAATAAAGACAAGCTTATCCTCCATCAGTCTTTTTATCTACATCTAAACTACATGTATAGCCGGGAGAAGGATCAATTCATCTCTAGTTCCCTTAGAAGTCTATGGGGTTTAACTTTGCACATGGAGGCAGTGAGAAGCAGAGGCCCGGCTGGCTAGAGGTAAGCATTACGGCTGGATACCGAAACTAAGTATGTTGTTAAAGAGAGTAGGTTGGATTAGATCAGCTTGGGGAGGGGTATGTGTGCATGTGTGTGTGTGTGTGTGTAGCAAAAGGGGTAGAGAAACTTTGAGCATTTTCTCAACCTTAAAGTGCATGTAAAGTCTCGTTAAAAAAATAAATAAATAAATAAAATAACAAACATGTTATACCTTCCTGCTCTGCGCAGTTGGTTTTGCACAGAGTGGCCCCATTCCTCCTCTTCTCGGGTCCCTCTTCAGTGCTCCTAGTCCCTCCCTCCTGTTGAGTGCCCCCACAACAAGCAGCTTGCTGTGGAGGTACCAGAGGCGAGTCACAGCTCCCTGTCTCCATTCAGACACTGAGCCGCCCTCCCTCTTTCTCCTCATTGGCTGACCGACTGTGATTGACAGCAGCGGGAGCCAACCACGCTGCACTGCTGTCTTAGCCATAAGGAGGGGAGCCAGGGGCAGCTAAGAAACTCCTGCAACATAGCTGGATAAAGATGGGCTCAGGTAAATATTAGGGGGGCTGTTAAACACAGAAGGTTATTTTTTATCCTACTGCATAGAATGATTAAAAAAATCCTTCTGCCTTAACAACTCCATTAAGTACAAAGTGAAAGAGCTCTTTACTATATAAGCTGTAAAAATGTGAAATATTAAAATTTAGTAGTCTTTTACCAAAAAATATAAATAGCTATTTATAATTATTCAAAATATATAGCAGAATGTTACTCTTTTATTATCTATCATTTGCAGTAGTGATAATAATATCAGGAGAGGGATAGGGTACTACAAAGAGACATAACATAATGACTCATTTGCCATATATGCTTACCATAATGCCAACTGACTATAGATGTGTCCTGCTCCTCCTTCTTTTGCTTTCTCTTGGTGTCCTTCTCCACATCCTCCCTGCCAATGGACTCCCCATTCTTGACATCCACAGCTTTAACTGCTGATTGTCCTCCTCTGTATCATTGCTACAAGGCAAAGCAATGCCACACAATAGGTGTCAATTGGTGGCCTGTGTCCTCCAGACAATCACTTGCCAGTGTTCCCTTAACCTCTTGACCTCTGAAATATTTAGGATATATTTAGGATTTACCACTCCTCATGATCGGGGCATTTTTTGCGATACGGCACTGTGTTACTTTAACTGACAATTGCTCGGTCATGCAACACTATACATAAATGAAATGTATGTCCTTTGTTTTCCCACAAATAGAGCTTTCTTTAGGTGGTATTTGATCACCACTGAGTTTTTTTATTTTTATTTTTTACGTTACAAACAAAAAAGACCTACAATTTAAAAAAAAAAAAAAAATCTTTTTAACTTTCTGCTATAAAACATATCCAATAAAAAAACGAAAAAAAAAAAAATCTTTTTTATTAAATTAAGGCCAATATGTATTCTGCTACATATTTTTGGTAAAAAAAAAATCCCAGTAAGCGTATATTGGGATGCGCCCTGAACTGGGAAGTGCCGAATCACATAACTAGCATGTGATCCGGTGCAGCAAAGTCGCCTTGCCATCGTACATGTGAGTGATACAGTCGGCAAGCTGTTAAAGTGTGCCACGAGACAGCTGTGACACCAATATGTGATTTTTGTTCATAGATAATTATGTATATATATGCTGCCAAGGCTCCCTTTTGGCTTCCATCTAGCGTGGGCCTTGAAGAAGGGGACATACCCTGAAAGCTTGTCCTAAAAAATTGTATGTTAGTGCAAATAAAAAAAAGTATCACGGACAGTACTTGATTGAGTATGATTGATTGAGTATGATTGTGTATATATAGGATTGTATGTATGTGTATGCATATGTATGTATAGAGATATGTGCATATATGTACAGAATCTCAAAAAAGTGAGTACACCCCTCACATTTTTTAAAATATTTTATTATTTCTTTTCATGTGACAACACTGAAGAAATGGCACTTTGCTACAATGTAAAGTAGTGAGTGTACAGCTTGTATAAGTGTAAATTTGCTGTTCCCTCAAAATAACTAAACACACAGCCAATAATGTCTAAACCGCTGGCAACATAAATGAGTACACCCCTAAGTGGAAATGTCCAAATTGGGCCCAATTAGCCATTTTCCCTCCCCGGTGTCATGTGACTCGTTAATGTTACAGGGTCTCAGGTGTGAATGGGGAGCAGGTGTGTTAAATTTGGTGTTATCGCTCTCACTCTCTCATACTGGTCACTAGAAGTTCACCATGGCATATCATGCTAAAGAACTCTCTGAGGATCTGAAAAAAAGAATTGTTGCTCTACATAAAGATGGCCTAGGCTATAAGAAGATTGCCAAGACCCTGAAACTGAGCTGCAGCATGGTTGCCCAGACCATACAGCAGTTTACCAAGACAGGTTCTACTCAAAACAGGCCTCACCATGGTTGACCAAAGAAGTTGAGTGCACGTGCTCAGAGTCATATCCAGGGGTTGTCTTTGGGAAATAGACGTATGAGTGCTGTCAGCATTGCTGCAGAGGTTGAAGGGTTGGGGGGTCAGCCTGTCAGTGCTCAGACCATTCAATGCATCAAATTGGGCTGCATGACTGTCGTCCAAGAAGGAAGCCTCTTCTAAAGATGATGCACAAGAAAGCCTGCAGTTTGCTGAAGACAAGCAGACTAAGGACATGGAATACCGGAACCATGTCCTGTGGTCTGATGAGACCAAGATAAACGTATTTGATATTAGATGATGTCAAGCGTGTGTGGCGGCAACCAGGTGAGGAGTACAAAGACAAGTCTGTCTTGCCTACAGTCAAGCATGGTGGTGGGAGTGTCATGGTCTGGGGCTGCATGAGTGCTGCTGGCACTGGGGAGCTACAGTTCATTGAGGGAACCATGATTGCCAACATGTACTGTGACATACTAAAGCAGAGGGTGATCCCTTCCCTTTGGAGACTAAGCCGCAGGGCAGTATTCCAACATGATAACGACCCCAAATACACCCCCAAGACGACCACTGCCTTGCTAAAGAAGCTGAGGGTAAAGGTGATGGAATGGCCAAGCATGTCTCCAAACCTAAACCCTATTGATCATCTGTGGGGCATCCTCAAATGGAAGGAGGAGGAGCACAAGGCCTCTAACATCAACCAGCTCTGTGATGTCGTCATGGAGGAGTGGAAGAAGACTCCAGTCGCAACCTGTGAAGCTCTGGTGAACTCCATCCCCAAGAGGGTTTAATCAGTGCTGGAAAATAATGGTGGCCATACAAAATATTGACACCTTGGGCCCAATTTGGAAATTTTCACTTAGGGGGTGTACTCCCTTTTGTTGCCAGCGGTTTGGACATTAATGGCTGTGTGTTGAGTTATTTTGAGGGGACAGCAAATTTATACTGTTATACAAGCTGTGCACTAACTACTTTACATTGTAGCAACGTGTAATTTCTTCAGTGTTGTCACATGAAAAGATATAATAAAATATTTACAAAAATGTGAGGAGTGTACTCACTTTTGTGAGATACTGTATGTGTGTATATGTATATATATATTTTTTATATATATATATATATATATATATATATACACATATCATTTTTTTCCTCTATTGGTTGAACTAGATGCACTTGTGTCTTTTTTTCAGTCAGTAAGCAAGTGGAGTAGTACTGCTACAATCATCTCAGCTAGCTCATAGAAAGTCAAAAGAAAATACAATTAAAGTACAACATTTTGAAAAGTAAGAAAAGAATGACCATTTCTTAAAACATACTGAGCTTTCAGTATCTAGTGAAATGTAAAAATTACTGGAGTGTGTAAGATTTATAGCATATACAAGAATGTGTTAGTATCAATTGTCTTTTCCCAAACTACAGAGTAATGCTTTCCTAGCAGTATCAAGCGGGAAAATATTGTTCTGGTGCATCTCATTGTTCATGCGAACGAGAGACAACAAACAGTTGAATACAAAAAGCAGGGTTTGTTGTGCATCAAAATTCCACAGAAATATGAGCTCTTCATGCTGACTATTGTGTGTAATGTTAGGAGCTGGGCTTAAGACTGAGAACTAAGTGATGTACACTGCCATAGAGTGCATTTGTTGGCCTTGAACGGCATATACATTTTTGGAAACAATACATATCTGGTTTAACAATAAAATATGTTATACAAGATGCCAGAAAAAAAAGTTTTGTTGAATGATTTGTTAACTGGAAGCTAAGCCTGTACTTTTGAGTATATATAAATATACTTCTGCAAATCACCTGTTTTACTATATACAACACACATGTATAACTCAGCAGTGGCACGTTAGCATGCGTATTGCATAAGCTTTAAAGCCAAATTGAATCCTGTAAATGTATTACTGTAAGGCAGTCAGGTTGCATATGCTGTGTAAAACAGGGCTCTAATTTACTTTTTCTTGTCAACTGTTGCAGCAAGGGTTAATAAACCCTATGCTGTCACATCACTGCTCTAATACACAAACTCTCATGTGGTCTGACACATCTGCAGGAAGTGACCACATGTTCTGTCCATGCCAGACCTGTTGCTGAATCCATGTCATCTATATATGTATATATACTGTATATATAAAGTCTGTCATTAGTGGTCACCTTGCTGCAAGGCGTTTTTTCTCAGAGGAAAGGTGCAGGAACTCACCCTTCCTGACCAACTCACTTCCCACAACACTGCCTTGGGGGAGAGAAGTAAAGTGGCATCAAATAATCTGTGCATTGCACAAGGTGCAAGGTTTGGGAATGTGTAACACACAAAGTACCACGCTCAGGAATGCATAACACATTTGGCTCAGGAGTACGTCTGTGCAGTGCTGAAGTGTGCACATCACACATGGCACAGAAAAAAATCAGCACAAGGTACAGTACTTGCTTATCCCCCCCCCCTCAAAGTAACCATTCATTGCTCAGCCCTGTGCCCCCCATCTACAGCTCACTCCTGTAACATTTTTCACAGCTAACCTCTGCAGCCCTTGTCCACAGCACACCTATCCTCCCCCCCCCCCCATCCACAGCTCACCTCTTCTTCCTTCATCTAAAGCTCACCTCTTCTTCCCCAATGCACAGCTCACCTCTTCTACCGCCATCTAAAGTTCACCTCTTCCCCCATCTGCAGCTCACCTCTTCTTCCTCCATCCACAGCGCACCTCTTCTTTGCACAGCTCACTTCTTCCCCCATCCCCCGTTCACCTACTCCCCTGTCCAAAGCTTACTTCTTCTTTCCACATGCCCAGTTCACCTTTTCCCCGTACACAGCTCACCTCTTCTTCCTCCGTCCACAGCACGCATCTTCTTCTCCTATCCACAGCTCACCTCTTCTTCCATCATCTACAGCTCACCTCTTCTTCCCCATCCCCAGTTCACCTGTTCCCCCATCTCCAGTTCACCTCTTCCCTCATTCACAGCTCACCTCTTTTTCCCCCATCCCCAGTTCACCTCTTTCCCCGTCCACAGCTCACCTCTTCTTCCTCCATCTACAGCTCATCTACAGCTTGTAAAACAATGTAAATTTGCTGTCCCCTCAAAATAATTCAACACACAGCCATTAATGTCTAAACCACTGACAACAAAAGTGAGTACACCCCTAAGTGAAAATGTATAAATTGGGCCCAAAGTGTCTATATTTTGTGTGGCCACCATAATTTTACAGTACTGCCTTAACCCTCTTGGGCATGGAGTTCACCAGAGCTTCACAGGTTGCCACTGGAGTCCTCTTCCACTCCTCCATGATAACATCATGGAGCTGGTGGATGTTAGAGACCTTGCGCTCTTCCACCTTCCGCTTGAGGATGCCTCACAGATGCTCAATAGGGTTTAGGTCTGGAGACATGCTTGGCCAGTCCATCACCTTTACCCTCAGCTTTTTTAGCAAGGCAGTGGTCGTCTTGGTGGTTGGGGTCATTACCATGTTGATCATGCTCTGCTTCAGTATGTCACAGTACATGTTGGCATTTATGGTTCGCTCAATGAACTGTAGCCCCCAGTGCCGACAGCACTCATGCAGCCCCAGACCGTGACACTCCCACCATCATGCTTGACTGTAGGCAAGACACCCTTGTCTTTGTCCTCCTCACATTGTTGCCACCACACATGCTTGACACCATCTGAACCAAATAAGTTTATCTTGGTCTCATCCGACCACAGGACATAGTTCCAGTAATCCATGTCCTTAGTCTGCTTGTATTTAGCAAATTGTTTGTGGACTTTCTTGTACATCATCTTTAGAAGAGACTTCCTTCTGGGACGATAGCCATGCAGACCAATTTGATGCAGTGTGCGGCAAATGGTCTGAGCACTGACAGGCTGAGCCCCCACCCCTTCAACCTCTGCAACAATGCTGGCAGCACTCATACATCTATTTCCCAAAGACAACCTCTGGATATGACGCTTAGCATGTGCACCCAACTTCTTTAGTCGACCATGGCGACGTCTGTTCTGAGTCGAACCTGTCCTGTTGAACCACTGTATGGTCTTGGCCACCGTGCTGCAACTCAGTTTCAGGATCTTGGCAATCTTCCTTTAGCCTAGACCATCTTTATGTAGAGCAACACTTATTATTTTTTCAGGTCCTCAGAGAGTTCTTTGCCATGAGGTGCCATGTTGAGCTTCCAGTGACCAGTATGAGAGAGTGAGAGCAATAATACCAAATTTAACACACCTGCTCCCCATTCACACCTGAGACCTTTTAACACTAACGAGTTACATGACACCCGGGAGGGGGAAATGGCTAATTGGGCCCAATTTGGACATTTTCACTTAGGGGTGTACTCACTTTTGTTTCCAGCTGTTTAGACATTAATGGCTGTGTGTTGAGTTATTCTGGAACAGCAAATTTACACTATTATACAAGCTGTACACTCACTACTTTACATTGTAGCAAAGTGTAATTTCTTTAGTGTTGTTACAGGAAAAGATATACCGTATATACTCAAGTATAACCCAACTTTTTCATAATTTTTATATGCTGAAAGAGCCCCCTCGGCTTATACTCGAGTCACGGTCTCACTTACCTTTTAAAAATGGTGCCACCCAGCGCCAACACGTCATGTGCGGTGACGTGTTGGTGCTGGGCGTCACCATTTTTAAATGTAAGGCGCCTCACCGACAGGTAAGTGAGACTCCTCCGCAGCCCCCTGCATTTCCTCATGCAGTGCTGCGGGCATGGTACAGGACATTCTCCTGTACCATGCCCGCAGCACTGCATCTCCTGTAACATGCCTGTACTATCACCTGTGCCATGCCTGTACCATCACCTGTGCCGTACCTGTACTATCTCCTGTGACATGCCTGTACCATCACCTGTGCCATGCCTGTACCATTTCCTGTGCCATCACCTGTGCCATGCCTGTACCATCTCCTGTGCCATGCCTGTACCATCTCCTATACCATCACCTGTGCCATGCCTGTGCCATGCCCGAACCATCTCCTGTTCCATGCTTGTACCATCTCCTGTGCCATGCCTGTACCATCTTCTGTACCATGCCTGTGCCATCTCCTCCTGTGCCATGCCTGTACCATCTTCTGTGCCATGCCTGTGCCATCTCCTGTACCATCTCCTGTACCATGCCTGTACCATCACCTGTGCCATGCCTGTACCATGCCGAACCATCTCCTGGGCCATGCCTGTACCATCTCCTGTGCCATGCCTGTGCCATCTCCTGTACCATCATCTGTACCATGCCTGTACCATCTGCTGTACCATGACTGAACCATCTCCTGTACCATGCCCGAACCATCTCCTGGACCATGCCTGTACCATCTTCTGTGCCATGCCTGTGCCATCTCCTGTACCATGCCTGAGCCATCTCCTGTACCATGCCCACAGCCCTCCATCTCCTGTTCCACGCCCGCAGTCCTTGTTTTGTGTGTCATGGTGGTCCAGTTGGGTCCAGTAGCTGCTACATTTCCCACCCTAGGCTTATACTTGAGTCAATACGTTTTCCCACTTTTTTGTGGTAAAATTAGGTGCCTCGGCTTATATTCGGGTTGGTTTATACTCATGTATATATGGTAATAAAATATTTACAAAAATGTGAGGGTTGTACTCACTTTTGTGAGATACTGTTTATAGTTATGGTTAATGTTATGTACTTGTTGCAGTAGTGCTTCAGCTTCCAACTACTTTGATTGGATTACTGGTTAGTTTCCCAAGAAGAGAAGCCACTCTGTTCACAGTGGAGGCACTGACAATTTTATTATCAAACCTTCTCTTCCACTTAGCGAAGGTTCTGGTTCTCCTATTTACCTACAGGTTTAGTGCAATATCCTGTTTAGGGAGGGACATTTCTCATACCTCTTCTCAAAAAGCTACACACCTCAGTGGGCACTGCTTTAATCAATAATGTTTCCTCTTCCTGAACAGCACTGTTCATTGGGCAGTATCCAGGGCGGGCATGACAGAGGGCTAGGCTGTTTCATGTGTGTGATACTCTTCCTATTGCCAGCACAGGATTTTCTTCCCCCTTGCTGCAGCACTTAGCATATAAAAAGAATAGACAAAAGCATATTTATTCTTGTAGAAGCATTAAAGCACTAAACTGAAAAGGTTAATTAGACTTTAAGATATTCCTAATGTTGCATGGCTTTATAAAGCTTTATGCCTCTGCAGTAGAAACAAAATTTCACTAAGCCCCTACTCTATGAATAATTGCCATCCTGCCATCCTTCCAGCCCTGCATTGTTATTTTACGTTGAGTTATGTTATTGATTTTATTATGTGTATTTTTTCTATTTGCTACATTTGTTACCCAGTTTTATCCTTTCTTTTTCATTTGGCTTTTTGTCTACGCAACAGTTGCATCACATTGTTATTAATGTTATTTGTGTTTTCTTCCTTAGTTTTGGTTTAAAAACCTGTAGAATGTTGCAGTCTTGACCCTGCTAATGATGTTTCTTTACCTGATAATCATTAAAATGCAAACATGCATGTTCATTTTTTTCCCCATCTTACTTCATGTTTTACATTTTTGTGATATCTTGGTATTTTTTTAATTACTTAAAAAATGATTATTCTTTTGGTGAGGGAAGTGTTCATTTTTTCTTCAAGTTTCATTCGAGAAAGTTATCACAATGATTTTGCAGGAATGCTTTGCATTTTTTGTACATTGTATTGCCTATTGCATCCTATTGTACTCATGCACCTGTATCCTCTGGTTATTATTCTTTGATACTGTTGAACAAACTTTACTCATTCCTATTGTTATTTTATCTACAGTATTTCAAATGCTAAAAAACATATTTCAAAAATAAAAAAATCATGATTTACCCTAGCTGTTCATTACTTGAGTTGAGGTGCTTTGGGATCTTGAAAACTAGACATTTTCTTGAGCTCTGTGGGAACATCCCTGTATATTTTTATTTGTCCCATTGTTCGGTTGTTTTTGCTATTTGCTACCTATACATGTACTTTTTATAGTAAGATTGGCTGTAGGAATGTACAAATTTACCTGGTTTCACGAGGGGTTCCGAGAATCCTGCTTGAAATCAGTGAAACCTGAACTCTGCTGTTAAATTCTAACAGGGAAGCTGTTGTCAAAAAGGAGGATATTTAAAGTGGAATTCTACTCAGAATGTAACTAACTCTAAACTTACTCTCTGCCAAATTTTAAGCCCTGTAAAGCAAAAATCGCTAAACTTACCTGTTCTGCAGCCCTTCGGGTCTGGTCCCAAGCTGAACTGTCAGCGGCGGCTTCCGTGTGCAGGAGAGGCCAAAAACAGAAACCCCATTGAAACTCTATTGGTGACATCGCTTCCCAGGCATTTCACAGCCATTGTCGGTTGTCTCCTGCACACAACATCTGCCGCTGGAGCCTGGACCAGGTCTGCTTCAGAAAAGTTAAGTATAGAAAGTGGCAGAGAGTAGGTTTTGCACTAGTTAGGTTTTGACTGAAATTCCATTTCAAGCAAGCAAAATAAATAAATAAATAAATAATTATTTAAATTCTTTACAGTGGGGCGAGGATCCTTTTAATAGGACTTCAAGGGTGACATGAAAAAATCACTAATATTTTTTATTTTATGTTTCGAAGATGCATTTAAGCTGCATGTAGTGTTACAGAACAATACAATTGTATCACATGCTTTAAAAGTGTAATTGTTTTTTTTTTACTTTTATTTGTAAAATGCTCAAACTTCTGTTATGCTTTTGGTAGAAATTGGCAGCACCGGGGCAGTATGTGAGCACTTGAACATGGAGCAATTAAAAAGAGAAAATGCAGGTTTTTATTTTGCAATAAAAATTTGGATTGTATTATAGAGAACATTAGCCAAAAATTGGTCAGTGGCTAGACAGTAAAGAAGTAGCTTGGTTACGTTGCAATGTAAGAGGGAGAGATGAGACAGGTTTGACCTTGAAATTGAATTTAGAATGCATTATTTGAGAGACAATAGTTACAAACAGTGTACAGTGGCTGGGCAGTGCAGCTCCAAGTTACAGTACTACCACTTCAAAGGGTCTGAGCCCCACTTTGTCCAAGCACTTTGTGCTGCAACCCCTCTCTTATATAATCTGATGAAAATGTCCTGGCCTGGGTTGCCCCAGACTGTCAAAAAATTTCTTTTTAGTTTTTACTTATGATATATTTTGTTTTTATTTTTATATGTATTCACATTTTTCTTATGTATATTGTTTCAGTATTTTTGGTATTGGCACTGTGGTTGGGCTGTACAACAAAGAGATCAGACATGTCTGCAATTTTGGCTGCTCCCAGGCACTTAGCAGACAGATGTATTTTTTATATTTATTTACTTCATTATAGTCAGGGCACTGGCAGCCATAACCTATGTCCATAGGATGTCAGCCCTTCTATATTGCAGGAGGAAGAGCAGGCATCAGCAAAGGAAGGGGAGATTTCTACAGTCTGGAGGAAGGAGAGGCAGAAGTATTAAACATATAATCCTACTGCCATAGGTTGCCCACCCTCCCCCACATAAGGACTGTCCAAAAAATAAAAACAGGTAAAGTCTAAGGGAAGAGTGCTGACACATAGAGGTATTTGAGCATTGCTAATGTGACCTCTCCCCCAATGACAAATGAGCCTAAAATTCTCTTATCCATTAGGCTATGTTTTTTTAACAACAGCACCCAGGCTGGACCACATGATTGCGGCCTACATTGGGCTCTGTCCTGGGACCAATTCTGTTTAACTTGTTCAAAAACGATATAGAGGTTGGTACAGATAGTTCAATCTCGTTATTTTCTGACAATACGAAGTTAAGCAGAGTAAGAACTGCAGAACATGATATTGAAACTTACAGGAAGACCTCAAAAAAATAGGGGGATTGAAAACGACTTGGCAAATGAGGATTCATTTAAAAAAATGTAAAGTATTGCACATGGGGTGCTAAAAATATGAATGCAAACTACATGCTAAAGGGAGAATCCCTAGGGGAGTCAAGAATGGAAAAAGATCTGGGGGTCCTAGTTGATGACAGACTCAGGAACAGCATGCAATGCCAAGCTGAAGCAAACAAGGCCAGCAGATTATTAGCATTAAAAAGGGAATTTACTCAAGAGATAAATCTATAATTCTACCACAAAACTCTGATCCGGCTTCATCTTGAGTATGTCTTTCAGTTCTGGTCAGTCACCAGTCCTCAGGAAGGATGTGCTGGAACTGAAGAGATTCCAGAGAAGGGCAGCAAAGCTAATATGGGGGCTGGAGGACCTCAGTTATGAGGAAAGGCTACACACATTAAGCTTATTTTGCCTGGAGAAGAAACACTTAAGAGAGGATATGATCACAATATATAAATATCTAAATAGTGTTTCTAGCATAGGGAGAAAACTGTTCAGTTTCAGGTCACTCAAGAGATCAAATGCACATATTCACCAGCACACCACAGATCGTTAAATACATCCAATATTTTTTATTAAAGAATGATCACATCACAGAAGACATAGTGAAACATTTTGGAGCCACACAAGACACCTTCATCAGACATGTGATGTCACTGAAGAGGACACGGGTAATTGACTCACTCCATTTTTCTCCTGCAGATGCAGAAAGGCTGCAGAAGGTAAATGAAGGGGATCAGTTCCTCTACATGCTGCCCTGCCACCCCTCATATCCACCTCCTGCTGTGATCAGGCTTCTGTGCTTTCTCCTGGCCCCCTTAATCACCCACAGTGCTGCTTGGTTACTCCCTCCCCTATCCTGCCAGCTGCTGCGGGGGATACTTTCAGGATGGAGAGCAGGGAAGGGACTGGTAAATGTATAATTTACCGGCCCCTTCCTTGTCTGACTGAATAGTGACTGAATAGAGTCAGTGATCTGTACTGATCACTGACTCTGTCCATTTATAACTGAAGCATAGTAAACGGTGTTCATTCATAACTGTGTTTACTATGCTTCAGTGTGTGAATGAACGGGAAGCTCTGTATAGAGCGATTCCTCTCTATGCGTTCTGTGCAGCTGAAACTGCAATCTCCTTTCTCTGTCTCAAAAGTTGAACATCAGATGTCTGTTTAGATCCCTGATATCTCACTAAAGCCTTCCAGTGGGGCTCATGAATAAAATTGTAAAAAATAAATAAATAAATAAAATGCTAAAAAAATCATAAAAAATTGCTGACACCAGCGCTGTGCAGGTTGCACTTATGAATGTGCCCTGGCATTTTATTATCAAACCATATTTTGAAAACTGGCAAAATGTAAAGAATCCCTGTCTCTTCAAGAGCACTACTACATGGTAAATCTCTGGATATACCTGTCTGTGTTGACAACATGTGTAAAGACATTTATCTAGATTCATAATTGTCATTGCTGTTATTGTGAAGGGTTGATAGGCCCAAAGCTATCTGGTGAAAATTTGGGATTTAAAGGGTTAATTGCTTAGTTAACCAAACCAAATGACAATCACTCTCAGTCTGTTGGCACGTAGATCGTGGTCCCGCAAGATGGAAAAACTTTGTGCAGGGTGAGGCTGAGGGTGTCATTGTTGCGTATCAGTGACAATGCGGTGTACGTTTGGCCAGTCATTTGTCACAAGTTGGTGAAGGTGACAGTGGGCTGACCCTCATTTGTCACACTTAGTATTCCATCTGGATGATGATGTGGCACAGTGAAGGATCATCTTCTCAGTTAGATTTGGGCTACTCAGCATTCCCCAGAATCTTACTGGAAGAAGGATGACATCACCTTCACCTAGGCACCACAGGCAGAAGCTGGGATAAAGATAAGTATATTATCTAACTTTTCTGCCCCACAGGTATTCTTTTTTACGTTATATTTAGCAACTCAGCAATAGGGGGGAAGGGGCACATTAAAAAAAAAAACAATACTTTTTAGGTGCAAGTTCTACGTTAACAAAAAACATTTGTATACTGCACATATCCAAAATAGGAGTAAATGGGCCTCATTATTTAATGTATATTTAATAATGATATGGTGAATGTAATAGAAAGCATTGTTATCATGTTTGTTAATAGCACACAATTAAAACCTATTAACATATAGACATAGAGTATGTAGGTCGTTATAAAAGTACAAAATGAGCTAGCAAATCGAAAACTCAGTTCAAAGCTGAACTCTGGACAGATGGTAAAATATTGCTATTTCAGGCTAAGTTCACATGTAGGCTTTTGGGGCGTTTTTGGGGAGTTTTTCAGCTCTAGGATCAGCTCAAAAAACGCCCAACAAGACAAATCCTATTCATTTCAATGGCCCCTGTTCACATCGGAGCATTTTAACGTTTTAAGCAAAATGCCCAACACTCAAAAAAGTACATGAGCTTCTTTTTGGGCAGATTACAGGCGTTTTTATTTTTTTCCATTGGTTACTAGTCAAACTAAAAACGCCTGCACAAAAACGCCTGTAAAACGCCTGTAAAATGCCTGAAAAAACGCCCATAAAAGCGCCTGAAAAAATGCCTAAAAAATGCCTGTAAATAGCAACGCCAAGATGTGAACGCAGCCTAAACCCTCATATTAGCTTGACTGTCTTTATTTACCTTCATGTAATGTTTAGCTTAATTTAAATGTAGTGCTGTCTGGGCTTGGCTAGGGCTGCATTCACACCTGAGTGTTTTTTAGCTCAAAGCTCGAAGACGCTCAACAAGCAAAATCCTATTAATTTCCATAGCTCCTGTTTCTGCTTAGATGTGAACAAGGGCCATTGAAATGAATGGGTTTTGCTGGTTGAGTGTCTTTGAGTTACAGAACACTCAGGTGTGAATGAGAGCTGAGAGATGTGTGCTGCTACAGAGACTTCTGTCAATGAGAGCCAGGATCATGTGCTGTGCTGCTGTTCCAGAGATATCCAGTTTCAAGAGTGTTCCAGCAACAACTGCTTTTCTGCTGCATATAGCTAGCTTGAAAAGAAGGACTTTTTCTCTGGTCCCAGAGGGACTGTATGGGACAAGAACTGGTGATATCGGTAGTGAGAGGTCCTTGGCCACCATTTTGTTCATAGTGGTCCATCTTAAGGAATCCATCTCTGGTGGGGCTGAAATAGTGTTCTGTTGACCAGTGGTTAGACAGGGTCTGCATAGTAGTACAATTTTTGGTTGTTGTTGCCTTGTACCTTTATACTACCTCTTTGATATTGTTCCCCACACTAATTTAAATGTTTGCAGTTTGTCAGTGTCTTGCATCCAGGTAAGGGCGGGTCATCACAGATGTAGGGCAGAAGGGACCCTAAACATCCAGTGGCTCCTTTGGGGTAACCACTTCAAGAAAAAGAGCAGACTGAACAGAGTGAGGAATTCATTAATGTGCTGATGCTTCCTCACTGACTAGTAAGCGATCAAGAATTTTTGCTTAACTGTAGGAAACAAAAGTGAGGCCACTGATCTGGGCTACTAACTAGCAGGAGTGCCTGAATCACAAACCAGTATTTTTTGGCACATAAAACAGTTAGAATACAGTATAGGAATTTGAACTTTATGCACCTAGAAAATGGAATAAAGCTCAGTAAGGTAAAGCTGAAGAAGAAGCTGAAAGACAGTTTTCACATTTTTTTTTAGCAGCGTGTTTGTTGCATGTGATAAAATGCACACTTTTTTCGGCTTTTGGAGTTCTAGTAAAAATTATTGGCACAAAAAGTGCAACTTGTTCATTTTAGGTGTATAAAGGTGATTATACCCTGAACAATCTGATTGTACAATTTCTGTACAATCCCCTTTAATTTACTAAAACTATATATTAGGGGACATCTAGCTATAAAATCACTCTGTATCCAATCAGGCAAGCCCTTGCACAACCTAGTTGATGGCAGATCTAAAGGAGATTATACAACCATAGTATATAATACATGGTGAGATTTACAGGCTTCCAGGGATACCCTTCTCCTGTTTTCAATACTACAGTTCTGCTCCACATAGGCTGCCAAGTGATTGCTTAGCTCCTGTACTCTCTGCCAAACAAATGATCTATGCAGGGAGAAGGAGAGATGCAAACTGATCAATTAGCAGAGGAAGACACTGGCTATGAATTCAGGGAGAATGAAGCTCACTGACAATGACTGATTTAGAGAAGCATGCACGGAGGTGGATATGCTCAATCTCCTTAAGGGGAGGGCAGGTGCAGGGTGTGTGTGTGTGATGGGACCGCTTGGGCACTCCACTTAGGTGCTTCCTTTCACCAAACAGTGCCTCCTGCCCTCCAAACCATTCCAAGCAGTCCGAGGTATAATACAAGCTCTTTTACCCCAAACATCTTACACAGACACAATGTTGAGGTAGAAGACTGGGAAGACTGTTTATTGAAACTCAGACACATACTTTATACCCCACAGGAGGACATTCCCCTCCTGATCATATTACTCTAACAATACAAACTGTAAACAGGAATATAATTAACAAAGCTAAACAACAGCCAACATATACTATCAACCTTAAGTTAACAAAACAACTAGTCATCCGGATGACTCAGTGCCCACCCAGACTATTCGGCACCAAGCCCCTTCACCGTGTATACAAAGTACAATGCACATTATCATAGGTATAAACATCCCGCAATGGTTCAATAACAAGGTACAGTGGTCACAATATTAATCACCTGTTCAAGAGATGAACAGACTGACAGAAACAATAGGTGACTTCATTATCACAATTAATAATGGTAGAAAGACACTTAGGAGGAACATTATTTGAGAGACCTACTTATAGTAGACACATTATAGAAGAAGACCCCAGACAGGTGGCTTGAGCTAATGACAATAACTTCTGCTATAAGTCTCACAGAGTAAAGCAGTCATTGTTGGTAATGGGGGAGTAGTGTTCCCTTAAAAGGCAGGGCCCATAGTTAGTGGGTAAGAGGCTTGCTTCTAGTCCTCTCCAAAAGTCCCTCCCCTGGTTAGGTCTGTCAAAGTGTGTTTTAATAAGGTCAGCTGCTAAAGTACTCCCTTTTTCTACTTTCTACAATTTTCATGTCCTATAGGATGTATACCAGGAAGTCATGGAGGAGTTTTCTATAGATGAAAGTAGAGGCTGAGGTATACCTGCCCTAGATTATCGAGAAAGCCTTTTCTTTTCAGCACCAGAGGTACATTAATGGTATATTGGTACATTAGTAAGCTGGAATTTAGAAATAAAAAGGTGTACTTAGGCTTTAAACGATTCATTACAGATGCTTAGGATTGAGAGATCGTCCATAATAAAATGGCCACCACAACCAGGCAAACAGAAGTAAAGGGATTAGTAGGAAAATATTGTTTATTATTTAACACATTAGTAATTAAAATTTGTTGACAACAACAATGTCCGACAAGGCATTTAAATTGTAATCTCTGCCACAGTGTATTGCTTCTGAACAATTGCACCAGTCTGGGATGGCATCTTGGCATGGGTAGCCATATCCTGTCTCTCTGGTACTTCTAACAGTGATAACTACATATGGCTAAGATTAAAAGACTGAAAGACTTCCTTCAGTGGTACAACCAGATGATTTGCTATCGCAGTTGCTGTAGCAGTGTGTCTGCCCTCTATTGCATTATCCTCAATATTTCTGAATTGCTGATGTATCTTTTACTTATAATGCTTCTCTATCAATAATCAAGAATAGGAAGTGCAGATCTAAAAAGGGACACTGAAAGTAAAACTACTGTATAAACTCCGTAACAATACAGTTCACAAGCTTATAAAGCCTACTGGCTTAACTGTTACAGTGCAATATTTCAGTCATGCTGTGCAACTACACGCAAACTGCTGGTTAGGCATTCCAAAAATGTATAATACCTTATTACATAGCCCTAGTAGGGTTAACATGAATACATAGACAAAATCCAGACACAGTTCAAATACTCCAAGATATGGCTACAGGAATTCCTAAAAGCCCAGAAAATATTTATATGGTCAAAAGAATTGCAGGCAAGAATATAATAGTAGACGAGTTTTGCTGTTTAAAAACAAGCTTTTCACAAATTATTTGCAAATTAAATAACAATAAGGACAATACCTTAATGCACTAAATGATTAGACTTTGTGCTTGATTTCAAGATGAAATTACAATTCTTAATCATACATTTGATATTAAAATGGTGCAATAAAAGGAAATTCATCAGTATACACAGCGTATAATTGGTCATTAGAAGATCCATCTGTTTTTAATGCTGAACGTAACATGTGTGTGTCCATTTCATGTCATTTTACAGAGAAAATGAAGTGTGCAAAGTTATTAAAGGATGATTAAATTAAGAACATACTCACACAGCACTCGTAGACTCTATTAGCCATAATGAGAGAACAAATCTCTTTTTATTCCATCCTCAGAAAGCCGGTATGCAGTACTTCTCCAATTACAATGATCACCTGAAAGGATTTGTCATTATCAACCAATTTTTGGGCCTCAGCCATTTTGGATTCATTAGTGTGGAACATTGTCTGCACTAGCCGAGTCTAACCTATTGTTTGTAGTGCTGAGGGTCAAAGGAAGGGCACAACATTTAGATTGAACTCATTTGTCAAAAAGCATGTGAATAAAATTGATTTTAGCAAGTATAAGGTGCACATTTATAGAACCGGATCCAAAGCTTTCAAAGTAACTTCTCATAGTCTTGCTAATGGCACCTTTATTCATCCGGGAATCGGGGAACAGAGCTTGATAACACAAATAAAGATTCTACAGCCAGAATACTCTGTATTTTGAGTCAGAACATTATGTGTAGGGCTCTTTTCTTCTTGACAGTTTAAAATTGCATCTTGAGCACTTGTGATAATTGCTGTGCTTTTTAGACTATAAAAGAAGAAAACAATTCAGTTGGGGACTCATTGTTTAACCGGTGTAACGGCCTAAAGTGTAGCAATTTGATATGGGATACTGGTTTTCCATGGTCAGCAGGAGCCTGTATGAACAATGGGTCATGCTGAGGTAGCATGTGGAAAATGACTTTAATACACTATATAGAATGGCTTATTGCTTTGGTCAATAGGCTGCATTGAAGATGGTGTATTTAGCCACTTGGGAAGGTTAAACCTGTCAAGGTATACTGTGACTGATATGCAGGAGCTGCTTATGAGGTCTCTAATGAAAAAACTAGTGACAAGCCAAGTTACAGAGTTCAAAACAGAGTCCTGACATGTATTTCAGCATTATATGTTCTATTAACCTTGTTTAGCTGCATTATTGAAACAAATGATTTGTATTTTTAGCAAATAATATGCTTTTTAAATGTTCCAGCCTCATCACCTTTGTAATAGTGGTTGTATTATTACATTGTCGAAATGAGAATTTGCTTATCATCCAGTTAATCCAATGTCTAGCAGTCCAGTTCAAAATATTTTAGCAACATCTGGCAGTTAAAGCTGAACTCTAGACAGATACTGTATAAAAGAAACAGTGTAACCCAGTTTTAAATTAATGAAAAACCATTAAAATGGAACTCCAGTCAGATATCAGATGCACAAATTAACACAGCTCTGTATCCATACTGTATATATCATTTAATGTAGTGCAAATTGCTTCTTCTTCTGATTGCCTCTCGGGGGATCAGGGAGGAATTTTTTCCCCTGCTGTGGAAAATTGGATCATGCTTTGCTGAGGTTTCTTGCCTTCCTCTGGATCAACTGTGGGTATAGGATTGTGTATATGGGATTGCATGGTTTTGTTTTTTCTTTTATTTGTTGAGCTAGATGGACTTTGTGTCTTTTTTTCAACCTGACTAACTTTGTAACTATGTAAAATACATAAGTACCTGAATTTGACCTGGAATCGGCCACTTGCAAGAACCTGTATAACAGTATTTAGACTGGGGGAGGGAAAAGCAACGTGTCAGGAAAGGGCTCACCTGCTAGTAGCACTGTGGCTCCCTGATCCAGAGGCTGCAGTTCAGGTGTCCACCAGCGGGTGTCTCTCAGCAGCCAGAAGAATATCTCATGTAATCAGTCATCACCTGATCATTGTTGCAGGATGTGTATTTAAAGAGGAAGTAAACCCTCCTCTGCAACTTTTACCTATAGGTAAGCCTATGATAATGCTTACCTATAGGTACTGTAAATATCTCCTAAACATGTACCGTTTAGGAGATATTTACATTGCATGCAGCCGATGACGTCATCAGCGCATGCGCTCTAAAGGAACGGCCACCCGTGCCGTTCCTTCAGAGCCCTATGCCGTGAACGGCGGCTCCCACGCATGCGCGGGAGTGACGTTATCGCGGGTCCTGCCAATCAGATGGCTGGATGCCGCGATCCCGGAAGACGGGCGACTGAACATGTCGCCCGTCATACAGGTAAGCGGGCGGCACGGCGGGGGCTCGTTCTAAGGTAAGTATTTCGTAATGAGCTAGTATGCGATGCATACTAGCTCATTATGTGTTTCTCTTTCAGGTTGGGAAAAAAAAAAATAATTGTATGAGTTTACAACCTCTTTAAACCCTGTCCATGCTCTTCATTCCTGCCTTGGTGTTGCCTCCATGTGTCCCTGACCTGCTCTCTCTGTCTCCTGTTCCCCTCTCCCTGTCCTGTCTTGCTCCCAGCTCCCTCTGCTTGATCTCCCATGTATGACCTTGACTTTGCTTCGATTATGCTTTACATTCCCCATTTGCTGTATATATTTGGTTTAGGCAGTTGTTCATCGTGTGTCACTATTTTTTGGTTTTCTGGTTTGTTTTACTTAGTTTTGTATATTGGAGGTGCGTTTATGTTTATGTTGTTCACTTTTCTTTTAAATAAATTATATTCTTTTAAAATTTATTTTTGCCTGATATTCTTTGTGGCAGTCCACATAATTCTGGTCACACCAGCAGCTGACATAACACCAAGGCCAGTCCTGACCAGAAGTGGCTGCACAGAGAAGCCATCCTGGCTCTGATGTTCTTTGTTGCAAGGTGCATCCTGAGGAGGTTATATACTTTTGTTTGCTAGTGACAGAGGAAAAGGAATACTTCTGCCAGATATTGAAGGAGTGGGCCAGAGATCAGATATTAGAATGTATTCATCTTGCTCCTTTCCTAGTTGATCACGGCAGTTACAGGATGTTGTTTGGAGATGTTCAGCCATTGCTTCAGGTTTGCGCATTACTGGCTTTGTCCAGTATTCCTAAAGGCAGCAATGACTTTTCTCTCCCCTTCAGCATGGTTCAGGTAGAATCACTGGTATGGTTATTGGAGGATGACTCTGCTTATTTCTTTAAGCACTATTCAGCATGTTACCAACAGGTGCTAGTAGAGTGTATTAACACAGTGCAGTCTCTTGTCAGAAAGGCAGAGTGTACACTGAGTTTTGTTCAACCATTACTGCAAGCATGGTCAGATATATTTCACTAAGCCTTAGTCAGCTTGCAACAACCCATTCCTGTTGCTAGATACCCAATTTCTCAAGTATCTCCCTCTCCATCACCCTCAGCAACCACAGTTACAGCTCAGTATACCCTGCTATACACTATGGTGTCAGTACCCTGTTCCTACTTGCTGCACCTAACCCATTGAACATGACCTCTTCATCACTGCCTGCGACAATACCACAAAAACCCTCTTTAGCAACGGCTCCCTCTTTTTCACCATTCATCAGCTCTTTTCTTACATCATCTGCTCCCCCTACTCACAGCTCTGCGTTCACATGCAGAACCTCAGTGGCTAAAACCAAAAACAAACAAAGGTTTTTCCCAACTCGCACAATCCTTTCATTATCCAATCCTGCTTCTACGCCAGCCCGCCTGCTCTGATGTGCCTCTGCCTGCTGCCCAGCCTGATGTGCCTCTGCTTGCTGACTGGCCAGATGTGCCTCTGCTTGCTGACTGGCCAGATGTGCCTCTGCTTTCTGACTGGCCAGATGTGTCTCTGCTCACTGCCTAGCCTGATGTGCCTCTGCTTGCTGCCCAGCCTGATGTGTCTCTGCTCGCTGCCCAGCCTGATAGGCCTCTGTTCACTGCCCATCCTGATGTGCCTCTGCCGGCTGTCCAGCTTGATGATCCAGTGCCTGCTGCCCAGCCTGATGACCCGGTGCCTGATGCCCAGCCTGATGACCTGGTGTCTGCTGCCCAGACTTATGACCCTATGCCTGCTGCCCAGCTTGATGACCTTGTGCCTGCTGCCCAGCTTGAAGTTCCAGTGCCTGCTGCCCAGCTTAAGGATCCAGTACCTGCTGCCCAGCCTGAAGATCCGGTGCCTGCTGCCTAGCTTGATTACCCGTTGCCTGCTGCCCATCCTTATGACCCAGTGCTTGCTGCCCAGCCAGATGACTCGGTGCATGCTGCCCATCCAGATGGCCAGGTGCTTGCTGCCCAATGCCCAGCCTGCCTCTGGATGTCCTGTCCCCAACAACTTGTCTGCCTCTGATGGTCTGCTGCTCGATGACAAGTATACCCATGATGACCTGCTGTCTGATGACCTGCCTTCCTTGGCCTTCCTCTGATACTTGAGAACTCACATATTGCTTGTTCAGAGTATCTGCCCTCACTACTACAGCTAGAGAAGTTAATGCTGGTGCTAGTTATTTAAAGGAGAAGTATACTTCTCTTATGGATCACAGGAGTGCCATTCCTTCTACACTCCTTTGACCTGTTTTCAGCTGACATCACAGAGGCCCTCCAGGCTCTGAAAAGATCCCGGGGAACCAACCAGAACCCTTGACCGGTACCTGACTCAGCCTCTCAGCACTCTGCCGAGAGCTAAAGCCAGCTCTTATGCCACATGATAGAGCAGTCCTTTGTCTATCTTGAACTTCCCCCAATCTCTTAGGAACTGACCACAATCGGTCAGTAAGGCACTCCCCAACATCTCTGGGTCTTTGGCACTCATGGTCTTTAACAGAGGGCCAATTAGGGGGACTTTTGATTCCTGATTATCTGCTGTGGAGATATGAAGCATTTCTCAAATGACCCCAATGCTGCAGGGTAGGCAGACATGTCTAGCACAGCTTCTGGTTATTCTCCTATGGAGTTTACCAGCCGCATTTTAGAAAAGGCCTCTTGATCTTCACTTGTTGCAGCCATAGCAAACAGATTCCCAACACAGTGGTGAAGGCACAGGAACTCTTACTGTTCAAAATGATGACCTGGTCTTTCATGTGGTATAGTGTCTGGCTTAGATCGTTCACATCTTTTGGTGCTATCCTCACTCTGAAGAGAGTTGCATCAGTTAGTCTAAAATAGTTCTAAGCACTCTTAGCACGACCTAAATCCATATCATCTGTAGAGCACACCCCCAGCAAAGAGTGCCTTTCTCTTTGAGGCATCTCCAGCATGTTTTTGGGGACTTCTGAAAATATTTTGTGCAAGACCCCTGGTGCACACATAGGTGAGAGGCTTAGTTTCTATGTTTCTATGTTTCTATGTTTCTATGTTTCTATGCTTTGGAAGAGGTCAGGTATTGACATGGGGTGCTGGATTTGAATAGAGTATCAAAGGCCATGAGACATATAGTGTAGTGTTACCTATTTTCTAGGGAATTTCAAATGTATGAATGTATGTGCACAAGAGTATTCTGCCTTCCTTGAAGAGAACATTCAGATCAGCGTGGGCAAGAAATTCACCTTGTTCGAAAAGCATTGAGCTGACAAAGTGGGTGAACTAGGCCAAAAAACTGTGGGATGTGCTTGGTTGAAAGTTTGGATTCATTGTCAAAGGTCTGAGGAGGCTAAACTGGAAAAAATATAATGTTTTCCCTCAATATATAAATGGGAGTTTTGTAAAGTGGCCTTGATCAGGGAGTAGATACCTGTGTTAGTTGGGACATGTTTCCTAGTTATCCAAGGTGTGGAACACAGCAGGAAGAGTGAAAAACATGCTCAAGAGGGACTAGTATTTAGAGAAAAAGTGGACATTCCAATCAACTATATTGGTCATCTGACATATATTGTTGTGAATTTCTGGTAGCAGACTCTGTCGGTTCCAGAGGAAATTTCAGAATATATCTAAGAAAAGAAAGAAAGAAATGGGGTAGTGCAATGATAGATTCTCTGAAAGACACTCACACTCAAGAATCTAGGCAGAGCATTCATTTTCAGAATTGCTGTCCTTCCAAGCCAAGAAAATTGGGCCCTAATACATTGCTTTAAATCAGTTGGAATTATGTTAGTGATCTGTTTGTAGTTTAATGAATATAGATCAGGTGTGTAGGGAGTTAAGTCCCTATGTATTTATTTATTTATTTTTGTACAATATTTTTATTGAGTTTCAAAAAGAAATATACAAACAAGTAGGTTGTGCAATACAAATAATACCTTATTGCAACTTTGCTGCATAACTAAGTACAAGAGATATGCAGGAGGTTCATAAAGTATTGATACATAGAACAGAGATGAAAGAATATCACATACATTTGACATAAAATTTTCTATCAGTCCATGGTTTGCTCTTTTGGTGAAATTTTTCACCTTGTGTTGTTGTTTAGTAATACATTCTTTTATATGCGAATTGTGTGTTTGTGAGATCTATTACTTCTGATGGGTTAGGTGCCATATTACGTGTCCAATGTCTCGCTCCTACCGTTTTGGCTGCCACTAGTATATGTACTACAACGGTTCTGAAATTGCAATGGAAGTTGTCTATACTCATGTGTAGGATTGCCAGAGCAGGGCTTGGTTTTGTTTGTACACCTGTGGTTTCTGAAATAACTGCAAAAACCTTCCTCCAGAAGCTGGTAAGGTTCTTGCAGGACCAGAAGACATGTATTAAGTTACCAATTTGCCCACATTCCCTCCAGCAGAGAGGGGTGTGTTTTTTAGAAAATGTTGACATTTAGTATGGTGTCAATTACCACCGAGTAATCAGTTTTTTGTGACTTTTCCCTATGAGCGACACAGTGAAATGCTGTGTAGGTGCTTTGAATGGCAAACAGCCATTGGGATTCATAAAAGGATGATTGGAGTTCTTCTTCCCATTTAAGCATAGGGGTGTTTTTGAAAAGGCCATTTTGTGTTGAATGGAGTTATAGAAGAGACATAAACCCTTTTGGGTGGGGTTTGTGGAGTGGCAATATGTCCATAAGTTACTCGGTATCCGTATTTGTGGGGGAGAGTTTTTGTATAGGAAACTGGAAATTTTCATATAAGAGTACAAGGCAGTTTTGTGGAGATTGAATTTTATCTGTAAGGTTTCAAACGATTTAAGTTGGTTGTTGTGATATAGGTGATCTATGAGTTGGATGCCCACTTCTGCCCAGCGTTAGAGTGAAAGACAAAGTCCCTATGTATTTGATAGTTGTAGCACTCCATATAAAGGATAAATGTTGGTTGAAAGTTGTTACTGCTTCGGAGGGTAAGGTAATATTCAAAGCAAAGGACTTGGAATAATTCAACTTAAAGTTGGAGATCAAGTGAAATTGGTTGAATGCTTTTAGTAAATTAGGGAGTGTGGAGACGTCACAACAGGCATCATCACGCTCACCCGGAAGTGCAGTGTTTTTACCCGACCCTGTAATTTTATACAGCAATGTCTTGGTATTATTGTCTGTAAGTGTAATTTTAGTCATTTTAACCACTTCCCACAAACCGACGTACCCGTACGTTGGCTTGAGGAAGTGGTTTTATCGTGGTGATGCATACAGCTAGATGAATCACCCCGGTTCAGCGACCAAGAACCACTCAAACTGGAAGTGACGTATTGATGCAAATCTCCGCCCTAAGCGCTTTGTCACTACGACGTCATCTGGAGCGCACCGCGACCGCTGTATACAGACTGCCTAAACTGTAAGTTGCTACATTTGCACAGCATAACTACGTAACCCACGATAGTGGGTCTGGTCATGAGTCACAGGAGCTGATGATCAATCAGAAATTCTCCTTAGTTGTGCTGTGCTTTAAGTATGGCTTTAGGCACCAAAATCCAGTACTGGACGTGCATGGTACTTCACACTTATGCACACAGCAGCCTTGACTTTGCACTGGAGCACGATCTGCACTATGCACACAGGCAGATCTGACCAAGCACTTTGATCTTCCTGACAAATTATCTTTTAAGCTACACTTACCTTTTTTTCCATATCATATACAATCTGCACAGTGTGAGATAAAAAAGATGGAGCATGCTGTGCTTGCCCATTATATTTCTGGAATGGTTGTTGTGAGGGTATCACATTGATTGGTCATCTATAGACAACAATGTTTCCATTGATGACTGTAGGCAGAATCCATCTGGAAATCACCAAATTGAATCAACGTCAAGTGGTTCTAAAAGTTTAAAATTTAATTTTATGCATTAAGGTAAAAAGCCTTCCAGTATCAGCCCCCCCCCCCCCAAAAAAAAAATACTTACCTTACTCCTCATTCCATCCAGTGCTGTGCCCTTGAGTAGCATCCCTGCTCTCTCTCCTCACAGGCAGAGAGCCAATAGATCCCGCTGCTGTCAATCGAATCCTGTGAGGAGGGAGCAGAGTTGCAACATGCCTTGTGTTTCTTTGGACACACAGAGCCCGGCTCAGGAAGGAGCCTGCACGTCTGCCCCTATAGCAACAAGCACCTGCAATAGGGTTAGACACAAAAGTGAAGGATCCAAGAGTGGGAGCAGGGGAAGCCCAGAAGAGGAGGTTCAGGGTTCCACTGTGAAAAATCATTGCACAGAAAAGGTGAGTATAACATGTTTATTATTTTAAAAAATTGCCTTTAATACCTGTGTCTTGATATGATGACAACCTGAGAATTGGCTTTGTTCTAGTGTTATTTCTGTTGTTTCGAGATCTTTTCAAGAAAATATTGAAATAAAAAAAACTGCCTTTAATAATGTGTTAACATAATCCTGTCACAAACCCAGACAATTCAAACTAGATATTCAAAGGCTAAGTTCACTTTTTTTTTTCTAAATTACAGCTCCCCTATGTACCAATATACTATTAATTCGGTAGCAGAAAAAAAAAAAGCTTTCTTTGATTTTAAAAACAAGGCCTTACCTTAGCCCTTGCTGTATTTCTTTGAAAGCTTCATCACTTGTTGGTATGTAGATTTGGAAAAGAGAAACTAGTAAGACACAGGAAGGAGTTTACCAGCTGATCTTATTAGCACACACCCTTCACCCATTAACTATGTTTTATCACGGGGCTTACCTTTGTTGGAGTCTGTAACACAGAGATGTACGCTCACCCTTGCAGATATCCACAGTCCAAGGTGACCAGGTAAGAAAGCCACCTGGGCTGTGAATCTGTGCACGGGGGCTTGGCAGGGTAGGTGCTCAAATAAGCAGGACAGGCAGGAATACAATGGGAAGGGAAGGGAAGTCCAGGAATAACTGTAGTCACTGGATGACACAAGTCCAGATAAGGATCAGGAGATGAGAGGAAGGCAAGGTCTCAGGAACAGCATGGAGCGAAGGTAAGGACGGAAGCCGGAGTCAGTCTGGAACACACGCTCAGGAAACAGGAACAGGGGAACAAAGTCTGTCAAACAGGCACAATCTGGAACAAAGATCCGCAACACAGGAACAAAGTCTGTCAAACAGGAACAATCTGGAACAAAGATCAGCAATGAACTGATACTTCTCTAAGCGAGAGGCAGTGTTTTATAGCTTGCTTAATGAGCAATTAGCTTCAGGTGGACAATGAGAGACAGGAGTATACTCAGGTGAAGTCCAGCCCCCTAGTGCTGCAGGCAATACCAGATTAACAGGACTGGATCCATATGAGCTGAAGTGTGGCTCAGAGGTAGGATAACAGGACAGAATGTTAAAGTACACAGGTTCAAATCCCATGTCAGGTACTTAACGGCGACCACACCTGGCTGTCTGTAAGCCATGGCGAGAACCGTGACATGTTTGAACAGGACCCACGGAATCTCTCATCGCATGCATTTGCCTGGCTTCGCCAGCATCCCTCCAGACAGGCCCCGGCCGCATGCTAAACTCCTTGGGGCTGCATGCAGCCCACAGTTTGACCACCCTTGATGTAGTGCAGGAGCCTGCCTGATTAGATACAGAGTGAATGGATAGATAGGACTTTGCACAATCAGATTGTATAGTGTTTGGCAATTTTTCTACATGTACATAGGAGGGAGTGGATGGAGACACTCACATCTTTGTATGTGTTTTTTGGGGGGTGTTTTGGAGATTTTCTGCTCATCATGTATAGGGGAGCCACTTCACTTGAATGGACTGCCCTACGCATGACAAATGCTCCAAAGAAGCTCCAGAACTCCTTTTTGAGTGGAGCATGGTGCATTTCTTCACCTGGCTTTTTGGTGCGTTTTCACCACGTGTGTCATGTAACACAATGCATGGCAAACAAGTGCCTGCTAACCATGCTTCTTGTGCCATTAACATTTGCATTTGCAGCACATTTCTGAAACACATGGCAAAGTGTGCATTTTTTGTTCAGAAACACTCAGCTGTTAATAGAGCCTCGTTGTTCTTGTGTAAACACACAAATTTCAATTTTAGGCCCTCTTCACATCTAGCATAGTGGGATCATACATTTTTTTGGCTCATTTTTTTCTGTGACATGCAAAGCACAGCCCATTGATTTCAATACCTGCCTTACATCTAGCAAATTAGCTAATGGGACATTTTGGCGTGTTGTGCTTTGCAAGTTTTTTAATATGCATTTTGCTGCATTTGATGCTTGCTTTTTCACGCAGTAAAATGTGTGTTTGCTTCCAACAATTAATGGCACTGAAAGCATGACTATTTCATTTTAGGTATATAAAGGTGGCCATACACTGTACAATCTGATTGTACAATCCTCTTTAGATCTACCATCAACTATGTAGTGCAAGGGCACACAAAACACAGACACAAACACACATCATTCCACATGAAATAACAGCAAAACGCACAGAAAAAAGTGCAACTCGCATAAGTATGAGTACTCGTAAAAATGCTCCGATACCTGAAATTTATACTTTCAAGCTCAGTTCTTTCAGCTGTCAGTGGGGCAATACCAAATGTAAACAAAAAAGAAAAAAGCCATTACAGGTTGTTAAAGAGCGGGCCGCCACATCCTTAACAACTAATTACTCATTCAGCTGTCAGTGGGGTTCCCATTTGACAGCTGAAGTATAAACAAAGTCTTGGCATTTAGATCTGTCGAAAAAAAAACAAAAAAAAAACAGCCTGATAATGTTTAGCAACATTGCTCAGGTGCTAAAACTGAAAGATAAAAAGAAACGTTGTTTAATTTTGTATCTTTCTGTTAATTCATCTACAGCTGAACTTCGATCTGTAGATGAACAAGAAAAGCAACCTGTCAAGTAAAAAAAAAGTGTTTTTTTTTTTTATTTTTTATTAAATGTTCCTCTGTTCAACCACTTATTAACCCTTAATTTACTATAATTAGCCCTTTATAACTCTTTATTCTCCTTTTCCATTTAATTATTATTTTCCTGATGATTATTTTTTGTTCACTTCTATTTTATAAACAAAACTATTATTAATTAAAACTTTTTTTTGTTTTTGTTTGCTTTGTTCGGTAATATTTTTACACCTTTAACATATATTTACGCGTTTCACACTGAAAAAGTGCAACATGTAAAAAAAATATATATATATTTATTTCCTTTGTAATTAATTTTTCAGTGCTTCGTACCATTGCTGACAGCTGAAGTGTAAACAAAAGTAGGTATCGGTAATTGGTAGTGGCGAGTACTAAAAAAAAAAAAAAAAAAAAGTATTGATACTCATACTAGCTGTAAGTATAACATGTTTGTTATTTCTAACTAAAAAGAAACAAGACTTTAGTATCACTTTAAGACATGGGGGTGGGGTGAAACATGCTGTGGGCGTGGCCTGGAGGAATCAAGCTGAGGCTGCTTTAACCTGCGTGCTAACCACTTAGGCTAGACGAGGTGTGCGGTGGCTGGGCTATCTCTTTTTATTTTTACTACTGTATTTTTGTTGAATAATAAAAGCGCAATAAACATTTATTAGAAGTGAAAAGGTGCGGTAAAGAAGAGCAATTGTACAGACTGCACAAAGTATAACCTGCTAATGTAATAGGCAAAGATAATAAGAATGCCCTTATGTACATAAACAAGTACAATTATAGGAACACTTTTTTTTCAACATATCAATAAGATTATTAACATCGAGCTGAGATCTTTTACAGGTTCCTCTAAAAAAATCATTGAGAAGTCTTTACATTCACTTTAAATACTATGCCTAACATAGTCTGTAACTCTGAAATGTTATGTACCACAGATAAAATGGTGGAATATATATTTGTAGTTGAATTCTTTTAAATAAATAAATAACACATCTCCACTGAGACTCAATTTATATCATGCAAGGATGTTACTCGCTTGAGACATATCTACAGACAGCTGAAGATGGCAGAGGAGGATAAGAGTTTAAGTGTAGTTAATTTAAACAATTACATGAGAAAATATCTATCTTACTGTGAATGTACTGAAATGTGTGCTTTTCCCTCTAAAAAATGCTTTTTATTAGCAGATACACTATATTATCAAAAGTATTGGGACACCTGCCTTTACACGCACATGAATTTTATTGGTATTTGTGAGGTCAGGCACTGATGTTGGACAAAAAGGCCTGGTTCACAGTCTCTGTTCTAATTCATTCCACAGGTGCTCTATCGGGTTGAGGTCAAGACTCTGTGCAGGCCAGTCAACTTCCTCCACCCCAAACTCATTCATCCATGTCTTTATTGACCTTATTTGTGCACTGGTGTGCAGTCATGTTGGAACAGGAAGGGGTCATCCCCAAACTGTTACCACAAAGCTGGGAGCATGAAATTGTCCAAAATGTCCTGGTATGCTGACACCTTAAGAGTTCCCTTTACTGGAACTAAGGGGCCAAGCCCAACCTCTGAAAAACAAACTCAACACCATAATCCCCCAGCCACCAAAAATTTGGACCAGTGAACAAAGCAAGGTCCATAAAGACATGGATGAGCGAGTTTGGGGTGGAGGAATTTGACTTGCCTGCACAGAGTCCTGACCTCAACCCAGTAGAACACATTTGGGATGAATTAGAGCGTAGACTGTGAGCAAGGCCTTCTCATTCAATATCAGTGCCTGACCTAAAAATGTGCTTCTGGAAGAATTATCAAACATTCCTATAGACACACTCCTTGTGGACAGAAGAGTTGAAGCTGCTATAGGCTGTCAAGGGTGGGCCAAGTCAATTTTGAACCCTATGGACTAAGACTGGGAGGCCATTAAAGTTCATATGCGTGTCAAGGCAGGCGTCCCAATACTTTTGACAATATAGTGTATATAGGAGCAGAAACTCACACTTCTGTCTGCATGAACTACTTACAAGGATGACTACAGTTCAAAGTCACTTTTGCATAATATTTTTCTATCTACTGTAGGGGAACATGTGTCTTTCTGGGAAACACCTTCACAGGAAGACTTTTGTATGGCTATAGGAAATCCTAAAAAAGAGAGCATAATAGAAGAATGTAGTCTTCAATTATATTTCCTGTCTAACAAAACAGAATTTGTGATTTAAAGTAAGTTTAACCACTGCAATACAGAGCACTTTCACCCCCTTCTTGGCCAGGCCAATTTTCAGCTTTCAGCGCTCTCACACTATGAATAACAATGGTCATGCAACCCTGCAGCCATGTGAAATTTTGTTTTTACACAACTAGAGCTTTCTTTTGGTGGTATTTAACCACTTTAGCCCCGCTCACTGTGCCTCTACTGCGGCACAGTGGCTCGTTCCTGTCCAGCGACGTAGACCTACGTTGCTGGACTCCTCCCCTTGTGGGCGGCGCTTGCGCGCCGCCGGAGGCTCGCTCCCGCTGTATTCAGTCACAGCGGGAGTTGGGCCAGGGGAGGAGCAGCGGCAATCGCCGCTGCTCTTCCCTGATCGTCGGGGAATCGAGTTTGGAGATCCGCCAGCTTGTGTAAACAAAGCGGGCGGATCTCCTAAGTGACAGACAGTGACAGATTGCAGGGTTCAGCATAGCTGAACATGCGATCTGTCCCTGTGTCACTCAGTCACCTCCCCCCACACACGTTAGTAAGCACCAGGCATACATTAACTCCTCCCTCTCCAATAAAATTAACCCCTTCCCTGCCATTGTCATTTTTACAGTAACAGTGCATATTTATAGCACTGATTACTGTAGTAATGTCACTGGTACCCCCAAAAGTGTCAAAAATGTCAGTCAAGGGTCCGATCTGTCCGCTGCAATGTCGCAGCCCCGCAAAAAAATCGCAGATCGCCGCCATTACTCGTTAAAATTACTAGTTTTCTGCTACTTATGTTTGGTATTCAGTAGGAGGCATGGCGAGTTTTTTGAAGTTGTCATTTGTTTTGAAAAATAAAGAAATTAAAAAAATATATATTTTTTTCACAATTATTTTTTTTACATATTGTTACCAGTGCAGAACAGCATCATCATATAACTGGTGTGGCAGTGATCAGAACCACTGACTGGTGACAGTATGTGAAAAAATAATAATCCAATGTTTTTCTTTTTTACATTTTTTAATGATTTTTTTTTTAACATACCATGGCCAGAGCAATACAGTTTTACCATAGTGACATTGTACTACTCTAATGAAGTGATCAGGATTTTTTTTTTTTTTTTTTTTTTACACAATCTGATGGCTTTTTCCAGTGAATTTCAGTGGTATTTGCAACCCTTTTTACTTAATGAAAATGATTTATTCAGTGTTTACTAGCACAATGATTGGTCACAGCTAATCACATGGTACAGATGGGCTGTGATTGGCCCTGTCTGTACCATGTGATCACTGTGACCAACCACAGCAAGCAACACAATTGAACACAATTAATGGCATGAAAGGAAGCCGTCCATTGTGTACAATTGTCATGTGATCTGCTGTTATTGGTCACAGTGATCACATGGTACCGGCAGCAGGTGGGTACACTGATCAGTCATCAACTGTGTCTGACGTGACATCCACCTGGAACAAATAATGTTCCACCCAGCTGCCATGATACAATAGGCGGGAAGTGATTAATATACATAAACTATGTCCCTAAAAGCCTGTTTGCCCTTTAATGTCAATATACATTTTGAATGGTTTAATATTGTTTGTATTGCATTTTCTAATTTCTTAGTGCTATATAAAAAATGACAATAATAATAAACTTGAAGTATATGTGAACCATCACCTTATTCTCTCCTTAAGCAGGGAAATTCCTAATCCTTATAACGAAAAGAAGGAGGGCACAAACGCCTAACCACCATTTTAAATTTATTAAAAGAGCATTGAGAATGTCAAGTCACCATAGTTGGAAAGCTGGCGCGTTTCTGGAGACATGCTCCTTTCCTCATAACTTGTGGCATGTCTCCCGAAAGGCTTCAGATTTTCTACTATAGTAACTTGACATCCCCGAAGCTGAAATTGTGTTTTTTATGCTTTAATCTTCTCATTTTTGTGAGTATGTTTTTGGAGTTTTTAATACATTTAAAATGGTGTTGAAGGTATGACACTAGGAGTTTGGACCCTCCTTCTTTTCGTTCTAGTGATAAATAGTTTGTCCCAACCCACTAACTTTCACTTTTGCAGGAAAGCTTGTTCTATTAACCTCCATGGCGGTCTGATTATGTCAGAATTTGTGATCTAAAAGCCGTACATTGTTTTGCATGGAAATCTGTTGTTTTATGTTTTAGACCTGTAATTCTTAGGAATAACTCACTTAAATCTATCCAAACAAGAGTCTAGTAGACATCCCAAGTATGATAAAGTTTGAAACACAAAATCATAAATTATAATATAATACATTGTATTCAATAATATAATCAAACCAAAAACTCTGAAATGTGTACAAACAAGGGGTGCGATATTACTAGTCACTGCAATAATGGTTTAGTAAACATCTCGGATATGAAAGATTTTGAAACATGGGACTGCACAAAGTCTGACGTCACAATTGGGACAATAGAATCTGGTTTCCTTTCTTATTTTCCTTCCACTGCCATCTCTCTTCGAGCAACAAACCACGCAAATCCTTGTAGGCGCTGACTTTTTCTCAGTTGGCGGGATTTAGTCAATGAAGTGAAGACCAGTCAGGCGTTCCGGGTTGACAACACCAACACCACAACGTCCAGATCTATTCCCAGCCATTGATAGTGTTTGGTGATTCAGAAAGATACCTTCAGCAACTTTCCAAATGAAGTCCAAATGAATCACAGGCTTGTCACTCTGTTTCTTGAGCAGAATGTAGGCATTCTGCAAGCATTGCTCAAGAAGATGTCTGAAGATCTTCTTATAGTACTTTTTTGCTATTTCCTCATTGCTGGTTAGAATGTCAATGCTTGGTCAGCTCTGTCAACACCTCCCATGGTGTTGTTGTAGTCTATCACTACTTGTGTTTTCATTACTTCTTTTCCACCTTTCATGCGTACCCTAACAGTGGAGGTATTATGCACTGTACTCATTAGGCACACATCTTTCTTGTCCTTCTATCGCAGTGCCATCATTTACTTTCTGCCAGGCAACCATTTCTCCTGTCCTGAGCTTCATTTTGCCAAACATTGGCGGCATGTCATGTCGGTTAGCCCTTACGGTTCCATAGGCATCAGTTTTGTTTTGCAGTAGAACCTCATAAAGTTCAGGAGATGTATAAAAGTTGTCAGTTGTTACACAATAGCCCCGATTTAGCAATATCTCAATAAGTGAAAGAACAGAAGATGTTGTCATTCCATATTTGCTGTATTTTTGATCAAATGTTGTTCCTTTTCCAGTGTATATCACTGAATTCCAAATGTAGACAGTTGATGATTCGCACAGCTCGTAGGATTTCATGCTAAATCGTGCCCTCTTTGATGCAATGTATTGCACCCAGCTGAGCCTTTCCTTGTAGGCCATTAGACTTTCATTTATGCTGATGTCTCTTTCTGGAACATAGCGCCGTTCGAAATTCTGTAGGATGATTTGATATACTTCCTAAATTTTCTTCAGTTTTGGTGCGGGATGAGTAGTTTCATCAAACTCTTCATTGTCATTGTTTTCGAAGTGGAGATATTTCATTATGAGGGAGAATCTGTAATCTGACATGATTGTGCCAAAGAATGGAGTGTCAAGTAATGTAATGGTTGTCCAATACCACTTCTGCAGGGGTTTCCCCACCACTTCCTGAAGAATTATTAGGCCCAGAAATTTCCAAATGTCATCTTTGGTCACTGGTTCCCATTTTCTGCATCTTGAAAACTTCTGATCCGTAGCCAATTGTTGCTCTTTGTACCGTTTTTTCTCGATAACTATTTTTTCAATAACCTCATTGGTCAGAAATAATTGTAGGTATGCCAAGGGATTGTCATGGTCAACTTCAACTTTCATACCATGTGCTCCAGTATATGGGAATCTTGGGGGCGCTGCCTGATCCATACTGCAGTCAATAGAGCACCACGTTCTCACATCGCTGAGCTCAGTCGCAGAATAGTCGCTGTCGTCACTTTCAGTACTTGATGACGTATTTTCCCACGAATCACTATCGCTCAGTTCTTCAAATAATTCTGATTCATTGTTGCTGTTTTCCAGTTTGTCTAAAAGTTCTTTTGAGCTAAAGGAACGCTTTTTGGATGCCATGGACGTTCTCAATTTTTCAGGCACAAAGAACCACAAAAGTGAAGGCAGGGCACTGGAAAAGTCACTAGGTGAAATCCTGTGGCAAAATGGCTTGATATAAAGTTGTAATCCTAACAGATTACACTGTGTCATGTATTTTGTTTTTATTTATTTTTTTAATCTCCCGACAGTTTCACCCCACTGCGTCACGGCACTCGCTGGGAAGGGAACCAGAAGACAGGTGACGGCATTGGCCGGATCACACAGTGAGGACAGCGGGAGGATGGCTGGAGAACAGCAGGGGAGGATGGTGGGGGATTGTAGTGGAAGGTAAGCTTGATTGTGGGGTAATCCCGAGTGTTGCTCAGGGTTACCGCTTTTGGCACTGTAAATTAACTCCCAGCCACACTCTGGAATACCGCCAGGGGGGTTAAGGAAGGAAAAATAACAGCATGATCAACAGGTAAAAAAACTAGTAGTGGCAGAATATTTTGATTATGATTTTGCTTTTGGTACGTCTTTAATTCTCACAACACAGGCATTCAAATCTTCTATTGAAATACAATCTTGGCAGTCGGCCAGCCCTCTATTATAAACAACCAGCAGGAGTTTCTGAGCCGGTAGGCCCATGAGCACTTTGCTGCACGTTTCTCTAAGTGCGAACTAGCTCAACATGAACATTATTATTTTCAATAGTGCCTGATCACACAAGCAAAAATAATATACACGTTTCTTCTCGCTTATTTTTCTGGTAGTAATCTATTTTCCTTCTCTTTTCTGAGGGTCAGTTTGAGTTTCTCCTGGATTCCCGAGAGCCCTGAACACAAATGTTGGTGGGTAAGTCAACTTGTCTACAGCTATCTTTATCCTTTGCCATGTCCAAGTTAAACAACTCCACTGGAACCATGCAACTGTTTTTTTATAATGTTCAGGGACTGGGCTCACCCTCTAAGCGCATTAAAGGATTTAATTACTATAAATCACTAGGTGCTGATATTGTAGCTCTTCAGGAAACACACTTTACTACCTCTTTCACTCCCCGCTATATAGCACAGCCACTTATGAATACAGACAGTAAAGGGCTGCAGATCTCTATACCTGTGATGGCTGATGGCTTTTTGCATGTGGATGCAATACTTGTAAAATTAATTATCTACAACTATGGCAGAACATGTTTTCAACAACATCATATACCTGAATATCAACTAACCCTTATACAGTGTGAACCAGCGATGGTCCTTGCCTCATGCCTTTTGATTAGTAGTCTGCAGTCAACTGCTGTAAATTGATTTGCTACTGTATAGGTACCGCTGTTTGCAAGCCAAAAATGAAAGGTAATTTCAACACAACCCAACACAGCGCATGATTACTGGCAACTTGTATCCTGATTGTAGTTCTCCTTTTACTCTGGATAGAACAATCTGTAGATAACACAATCTGTGTTCTAGATGCATAATGCTTCAAAATGCTGAAATGTGATGGAACTGTTGCTTCTAATATATGAATATACTATTAAAAGAAAACAATTTATATTTAATTTATAAATCAGTATAATCACTTGAAGTAAAGGGACAACATGGGGAAACATTGTATTTGTAGTCATTAAGTCCTCCTACAGAACAATAGTTTTTCAGAATATGATATAAGCCTTTTTAAACATTTTAATATGAGACCTGCTTTAAATTGGCCATGAATTAATTTGTGTTGTTTTTTCACAGTGTGTTAATTTTTCCTCATCTTCATTATGACTCCATCCTCTTCGGGGGATTTTTAAAAATCATATTTTATATAGACATTGGAAGTTTAGCTGTCTTAGACGTATATAAAATATATATGGTTTTTCTTGTCTAAAAAATAGGATGAGATTTATGTTTCTAATATTATTTTTCTAGTAGAGTATGCATCAAGTTTGTAGCAGAAGCCATGTTTTGTTCTAATGACTGTTAAAAAAGACAAAATAACACTTAGCAATATGCAATTTCAAAGCCTGTCTTAGCTGGGTATGTTTTATATTCTAATGATTCTGCATGTAATTTACTTTTACAAGGGTACTGAACCTATTGTCTAGCGACCCACCCAGTATTTATCTTTTTGTATTTTTTTTATGCTTATTTACCAGTAATACATTATGCAGAATTCTACAGAGAACTTTACTCATCCACAAGCCTCAAGGGAGCTTACATTCTAGTGTCACATTCATAGACAAACATATAACAATCAATAAAATAAAGCCCAATAAACTACTAATCCTATTTTTTCAGACTGCAGAAAGAAAGAAGAAGGTGCAATGTAAATGAAGTGCTTAGTATGAATCAAACCTGCCACAGTTGTATGCATGCCACTGCTGTATGTATGGTGTGAGTATAAAGTTATTGATCCAGGGATTGTTAAACGAGGATGTAACGGGTATGTTGTCATTTTAGAGAAGATCCTGTTAGGCTTCAGCAGGTCTTTAGCAAGCTTTAGCAGTACTTTAATGGTGGTTCAGGTTAAATGTTACATTTTGAAGATTATCTCCATTATAATGTGGCTGCCTGCACACTGTAAGTTTTTAATACTCATTTATGTCTAAGGTACTGGAAAAAGTGCAAGGCAACCACACTGCAAGGCAGGATTTCTGTTTTCTCTGAAGTTCAGCTTTAAGATTTAGGTTAAGATTTAGGGTGAAATGGTTAAAGGGTCAAGTTTAAAGCAGCACTAAAGTTAAGAAATAGCTAATAGATAAAGTTTTTGTTGGAAGAGATATTCACCTAGTAAAAGAATATGTATCACATTGTAAAGAGCTGCGCAAACTGTTGGCACTATATAAATCCTGTATAATAATAATAATATGTAAATTTTCCCAAGTAAGATTTGATGGGATTCTCCCAGCATTTTCTATCCAAATTATCCTATATGTAATATGACATTCCCTGGGTAATACTTGTTGGAATTAACACTGCCACAGCAACTTTTGATAGTACAAAAGAGGCTATTTCTCATCATTTAGGCAAATCTTTTTGGCGGATCTTGTTAAATGACCAAAGTCCATTTATTCATTCATATGTTGATCCTTGAGATCTATAGTGCTAAAACTGTATGTAAGCACCAGCGCCATGCATAGCAAATGTTGGCTCCATATCTTTTTTTTTTTTAAGAAAAATGTTATTCCTCCTCCCACCCCCAATAGAATTATACAGCCCAGCACACCAGGCATACAGGCTAATATTGCACTCTGGTTATCGGTGTACCTCTCTCAAAGCACTGCTCATTGCTGTAGGGCATTTAAATTGGTATTAGCATAGTGGTGGAGCTGCATGCTTCCTTGTGATGGGGATACCAGGCTGCATGCACTTGAAGGGGAGGGAACACAGCTTTCTTTTTAGTTATAAAAAAAAAAAAAACTACTGAAAAGTTTATATAAGTCACATGTTCAGCTTTTGTCATGGACAAAAAATAAATAAAAAATTCCTAGATCTAAACCAGAGAACCACTTTAACACATATACATTCCCCATTATAAACCAGACAATAGTTTAAATATTTCGAAAAGCAAAAAAATGGGCAAATGTTGAGTTAAACTACATTCCCTGAGTGATAATTTGGATGAATAGTACAGTAAAATACTATTTTCATTGAAGAACAAATATAGAAAAATATTTTTAAT
Organism: Pelophylax lessonae; assembly: GCF_965119305.1. NCBI lineage: Eukaryota > Metazoa > Chordata > Amphibia > Anura > Ranidae > Pelophylax > Pelophylax lessonae. The sequence continues at coordinate 156,904,640 of NC_138768.1, forward strand.
GACATTTTTAATGTGGGAATCCTATTTAAATGTGAAAATAGCTGTGATAAAGAGTGAATGTGAAAAATCTTATCTTGGTCTAAAATATAGCAAACATTGGATGAATTGCCCATTGAATAAGTAACAAAAATACCCCTTTGTATGTCTCTTGGGCAACAAAACAATGACAAGCATCACAGAAAAGGAAAGAATTTCATATTTTTTCATGTTTGTCGAAAATATTGGATAATTATTCTTCTTATAATGAATCTTTAAATCATGTCTACTATTCTTACAAAAACAAATGAACATGACCTTTATACAAAGCCAAAAGGTGCACATGTATATACATATATGCTCACACTCAAACACACACAGACACATCTATGCACACATACACACACACACACACACACCATACTATAGTATATAGAGTGAGCAAATATGAAGGGCAATTACTCAGTACAAATGCAAGTCGGTGCATTGTGCCTGTAATTACATCATCTAATATCTTTTCCCTTTACAGATATGTTAATACATGAAAAAGACCCTCCTTTTCCCATTATCACTATAATCTCTGCAGCCTAAACCATTCTACATCTCAATGTGACAGAAGATATGTGCAGGATTCGTTTTTTCATACTTCATTACAAAATGTACTTATTGTTAACTGTTATCACCTACGAATTAGTATTTATAATTCAACATTATATGCATGTGTTTAATTTTACATTGTATAGAATTACAAATGAGAATAACACATGCTGGATAATAACACAGATCTTTTATTGGATTTTTTTTTCTTTTTGCAATGCTCATATATGCAAGAATCTGTTTTCTGGCCAATTTTTCTCTATTACATTTTTCTTTTTATATTTACCTTATATGGATACATAGAAATATTGCAACATTAGCACTTAAAAATAATGCATTGTTTATAGAACTTGTTTGTTTGTAATTTTTTATGCAATTTTTTAAAATATCTTATTTGGCGTTTAATAACCCCATGGCGCCGAGCGCATGCAAATATGCAACCTGTTGGCGGCCAGGCCTTGGCGCTGAGCAGTTGCATATTTGCGTGCATTAGCGCCGACAGAGGTGTGTCAAATGTGCGCACCCAGTACGCTCCTGGCCCGGTGAGCAGTGGCCCACAAAAAGCTCACGATCACTCCTTGCGATCGGGAGTTTTTCGATCATGTGACCACCATGACAGCCAATCATGTCGGTCACATGGTCACATGGTCACAAGCTTCCACCCGCCTCCTGGAATTCTAAACCCCTTAAAGGGCCAAAAGGTAATAATGGATATTTTCAGAGTGATTTATTTCCCTAGAAATGATAGTTGGGTCTTTGGTGCCCATTATAGGATATCATTCCCACATACAGCTGTGCTACTAAATTTCAGACTTCCTTAGGCCCCTTGCACATGGACGCCATAATTTACTGATGTTTACTCAGGAACTTGTGATGCCTGTTTGCAAGGGGCCAAAAACGGTGTGTAAAGACCTGAGTAATATTGAGTATAGGCGAGTAAGGGTATAGACAAGTATAGACAAGTAAAAATTTTCTTCATTGTCAATATTGAAATATACTCATTTATATACGCGTAAACATTAATCCCTTTGCGCCAACCACCTTCCCGCTCTTTATGAGTTCTAAAAGCCGGAAGGTGGAAGCAGAGGCTGGAATTTTGGTCATGCGACTGCTGTGATTAGCTGTCACAGCGGTCACATGATCGGAAAGCTCCCAATTGCAAGCATGCAACAGGAGCTTACCGATCCCCGTCGGCTACCGTGCTGGGAGTGCATTCAGGAAGTGCGCTCTGAGCACGGTAAGTGGTTTACACAGGGCTGCATATATGTGGCTGCTTTGCATTAAGCCCTGCATCAAGAAGCTAAATACTTGGGTAAATTACTGCACTCAAATGTAAAATTTTCTATTTTTGTTTTACTGCTCTGTACTCAACATTGTATTACTGATCTTTACTCTCTGTGCAATGTCCCATAGACAACAATTATTTTATTCAAGCATATTTTACTCCCATGGTAATCTCACTTGTCCCTTTCAAAGACCCCTCTTCTTTCCCTAAAAAATTGTGTGTCGACAGACAATGAATGTTAAACATCATGCCTGAATATGAACCTTGATCTCACCCAAACCTCAGCAGGCCGACTCAGACATATTAGGGCCGAGGCTGGGGGCGGCCAAAAGGTGTGTAGGCGCCAGATGTCGCATTGACATCCACCCAGTGGAAGGGACCACTGGTTGAACCTGTAAGGGTCAATGATTTAGAGAGGCCCCCAATGGACAGAGCAGAGGACGGTGCAGCTGGCGTAGTCGGGCGACGCACTGGATGCAATGTCACCAACGCGGAGCAATGTTGGACCGACCCACAACGAGGCTTGGGATGGAACACAGATGTAGTGGAGCAGACTGAAGGCTGTCAGCAGGCTGTAGTCATGACGATGTATTTCCGGCATGGCCTTTTATCAAACCATGTGACTTGGACAGCCTGGAAAGTTTAACCCCCTTAGCGGTATCCCCGAGCGTGACTCGGGGTGGATTTTTTATGCTAGGATCGGTATCCCCGAGTCACGCTCAGGGTAGATGTGCAGAGCCTGCAGCGGGGTTCCTTACCTTATCCTGGCGATCCAGCGATGATCTCCCATTGCTGTGATCGCCAGCCGAGATCCCTGCCGCTCGTCCGTCGGTCTGATGATTTCCTGGTTCCGTTCCCTGCAGCAGCAATGGTGCATGGGAGCGGAACTGGTAGGGAAAATCAAATGTTGCACAAAACACAAACACATAACATTTATATTATATATATATATATATATATATATATATATATATATATATATATATATATATACATACACACACACATATATCTATATATATATTTATATATATACACACACACACACATATATATATATATATATATATATATATATATATATATATATATATATACACACACACACACATATATATATATATATATATATATAGATTTATATAAAAAATATGACGCATGAATTATAATCTAATCAATAATATAATTTATAATAATATAATGTATGTATGTATATAAATATATATACATATATATATATATATATATATATATATACACATATATATATATATACACATATACACACATATATCTATATCTATCTATTTATATATATATATATATATATATATATATATATATATATATATATATATATATATATATATATATATATATATATATATATACACATATACACACACACATATACATATATTATATATATATATATATATATATATATATATATATATATATGAAATATAACGCATGAACTATAATCTAATCAATTATATAATTTTATTATATATATATATATATATATATATATATATATATATATATATATATATATATATATATTATATAATAAAATTATATTATTGATTAGATTATAATTCATGCGTTTGTGTTTCAAATTTATCACATCTGGGATGTTTACTAGACTAGAGTCTTGTTTTGGTTAGGTTTAAGTCAGTAATTACTAAGAATTGTAGGCCTATAATACATAACGCCAAATTTCCATGCAAAAAATTGTACCGCTTTTGGTACATAATTCCTGACATAATCATACCGCCAGGGAGGTTAAACAGGAGTTAGGAGGGCATGGAAATTAGATATAAAGGCACAAAACATGCTTTTGGCTCCTGCAGCACCGAGCTCCATAAAATTATCTTTTGTACAAATTACCATCTTAAAACAAGGCAGACAATAAAAAGTAAAATAATTAAAAATTATAATGAAAAAAGATAAAATAATGAATTCTATAATTATATTATCCTATCGAAAAGACAAAAGCTTTTTGGAGCCCATTATGAGCATACCATCACACCAAAGAATATTAGTAATGGCCAAGGGTATACTCTCTTCTCAAGAGTGTTTACTTTTGACCCCATGGTGAGTCTGCATATTTATTCATGCATATGTGTATATCTTTGTAATTCTCTCTCTTTGTATTTTTCTCTCTATCTTATTTGTATCTCTGTGTATCTGAGAATAGTGGAGAAAAATGTACTAGGTTGGCTCATGCCACTGGCATTGGTGGTGTGTGTCACATTATGCAGATAGACCTGTTTGGGTGTAGAGTATCTGTGCTACCTGTACCAGTTTCTATTTCAGAGTTAAAATGAAAATGAAAGATGCTGAGACCCCCATTCTTTTGGGGGTGTATTGACACCCATGTTTTTGTATTACACGAAGTTTAATACAATATATTTAAAATAAAATTAAATTGGCATTGGTTTGATACATAATTACCTAAGAGGTTGCAACAGTTTTAATAAAAGCAAGGGCCTGTTGCTCTTGTCCTGCAGTGTCTGCAGTGCATGAAAGAAGACATGGCATCCCATTTATTAATTAGGAGCGGTATCAGTGACCACATAAGAGTATTTAACTACCACCTTACTTGTGCAAGACGAATGGTGGAGTGTGCATTCAGAACATGTTGTGGAAAATGCAGAATTTTACTATCAACAATGCAGTTTGATGTGGAAAATGTTAAAGCATTCATGGCAGCAAGGTGAGCACTGCACAATTTTTGAAATTTGAAAATTGTACTGTTTCAGATGCACACTGCATTTCTATTGATGTCCTTAAAAATGTGCAGTCTCTGGCCCACAGATCATTCACTTGCTATCTGAAATCAGTTTGCAGATTTGTTTTTTTTTTTCCACAAATGGAATTGTTCCATGGCAAGTTGACCACAAATAGAATTGTTCCATGTTAATTTGACCACATTTTTTATTATAAATATTTTATTAATTTTCAAAAGTCCTGTTAACAGCAGTTAAAAAAAAAGCAGTTAAAAAAAAAAGAAAAAGAAAACAATAGACATAAATATACATGTCATGAAAAATTACAAGTACAAATTTATCCCATATTCCATCCACCTGCCTCCCCCCTATCCCACTCCCCTCCCCCAACTACTAATCAATTTCCCTTTTTCGATGTTGTTTCTAATCTAAACCAAATTCTAGTGTTTAGCCTATATTATCCAGCAAGATTTCCATATATTTATCAGTATTTTTTTTAAATCTTCCAATTTTTCCAACATATTTTTAGGTTGATCTCCTTCCCTATTTCCCAGATATTCCATATTATAAATGTAATCTACTATATTACACCATTCCTTTAGGGTTGGGCTTTTTACCTCTGACCAATTACTCGGTATAGCTCCTTTAGCTGCATTTAATAAATTTGGGACCAATGTAATTTTGTATTTTTTGAAGGGTATTTTTGTTCTGTGGAATAAACACAACCAGGGGTCATCTAAAACTTCAACTCCTGTAATTTCAAGGATCTTACACCTAACTTTTGACCAGTAATCTCTAATTTTGGGACATTCCCACCATATGTGATACAATGTCCTCTTATTCCCACATCCTCTCCAACCCTGATTTGTTTTTTTTCCGGTTGATATTTATGTGCTGTTGTTGGGGTTATATACCATCTAGATAAGCATTTATAATGTAGTTCTATAGTACCAATATCTATAGCTGAGCAGTATGCGGCTCTCAATACCATATTTATTTTGTGATTTGACAGTGATTCACCTATTTCCTTTTCCCATTTTATGACGAAAGGAGGGGTCTCTTTGCCGAGGCATTCCGTCAACATTTTGTATACTTGAGATATACCATGTTTAACCTTTTTAGTCAAGTTGCACAGTGTTTCTACTGTGTTCATCTCTTTCTCCAACCTAATTGGTTGTGGTAATGAATGCCTCAGCTGGAGATACCTCCGTTGAGTTTCATGGTAGTTTTGTCTGAATTTAAATTGTGATAAGTCTTAATCTTACCTTTGTGAACAATATCTTTTAATAGTGTATTCCCTATCGAATTGTTGGGATATTTCTTGTTTCCTGGTGGAAAGTAATTTGTGCCATTTAGTGAGATCAAAGGGGAATTATATTCCAATATGAGCTGTTTTGTGACGCGACCCCAAATTTTATAAACTACCTTTTTGAATTCAGGGATATCCTGCTGTGTATCTCTATATTTTGGTGGAATCCATATGGTTTTATCTAATTGAGTGTTATTCTGTGTATTTTAAATTTCTAACCATCTTTTCCCTAAATTCCCCTTTGTCCATTCTATCATTCGTGAAATTATTGCCACTCTGTAATAGCTTTCCATATCTGGTAGTGGCAACCCTCCTTGTGATTTATTTCTAGTAAGAACCGTATACTGCACCCAGGGTTTCTTCCCTTGCCATAAGTATTTCATTAACATTGTTTTAATAGTCCTAAAGAATGCAGCTGGAATATCAATTGGTAACATTTGAAATGTATACAAGATTTTAGGTAACAAGAGCATCTTGACCATGATAACCCTTCCAATCCAAGATAAGCAATAATTTACATTTTTTCTAATATTAATTTTTATCTCATTGAATAAGGGTAAATATTTTGGCTTGGTAAAGGTCTTTTATTAAAGGAGTCGTAAAAATCCCTAGATACTTTCATTTTGATTTCACCCGTGTGAAGGGAAAATAATTTTTCAACCCTTGTTCCTCTTTCTTATTATGTTCATAATTTCAGATTTTATGGGGCTAATCTTAAAGTTCAATAACTCACCATATTCTTTAAGTACTTTTAGAATATTTGGGAGGGAAATTCTGGGGTTAGTAATATAGAACAGAATGGCATCTGCATATGCAGGGAATTTATGTTCATATTCTCCCACTTTTATTCCACTTATATCTTTATCTTGTCTTAGTTTAGCCAACAATTGCTCTAGTGTTAATATAAACATTAGGGGCTAGAGAGGGCATCCCTGTCTCGTCCCGTTGTTCATTTCAAATTTTTGTGATAATTCCCCATTTACTTTAACCATAGCTGTAAGATTTTTATATAAAGCACTTATCCATCGTACCATCTTAGGTCCTATACCAAGTTCTTTTATTGTTTCTATCATAAAGTCCCAGTCAACCCTATCAAAAGCTTTATCAGCATCTATAGACAGCAGCATGGCCGGGACCTCTGAATTTTTGTTTTTTTTCAGCACCATAAGGGTTCTTATTGCATTATCCCTTCCCTCTCTTCCCGGGACAAAACCTGTTTGGTCTGCATGGATCCATTCTTCTAATATATCTCTTAACCTAGTTGCCAGTATTTTTGCATATAATTTCATATCCACATTTAATAGGGCGATTGGTCTATAGCTAGAGCATAAGGTCAGGTCTTTACCTTCTTTTGGGATTACTGTTACCTGTGCAAGCACAAATTGACCACATTTATATCTTCTTTTGTAAGTGTATGACTGTTTCTTTATAATCTGTAATAAAAAATGGGTATTTTGACTTATAGCAAAATCTATTTCTCTGATGTTCATTGACAAACATAGCTCCTTAGATTGACCAGTGGGGTATACTGAACTCTAGTGTCCTAGTGTCTAGGACACTAGACAGCAAAAATAACTTGACTACGCCTATGGGCAGTCCCAGGAGGTATATTCCCCCTCTCTGCTATAGGTACTCAGTTTTGTTAGAAGCAGTGTCAGAAATATTACAACTCCATAGAAGGGCGGGTGCTGTGTCTGTCAATGAACATCAGAGAAATGGAGTTTACGGTAGATTAAAAATCCCATTTTCTCTTTCATTCATCGGCAAACACAGCTCCTTAGATTCTTGACCAGTGGGACATCCCAAAGCAGTGTCACACATGAGGGGTGGGAACAGAAAAAAAAAATTCCAAAGGCTAAACCGTAGCCAACCAGATAACAGGAGCTCAACAAAAAACAACAGGAGCCTACCTGAAACATTACTCCCCCAAAGAGAGAACATACCCTCTAAACAGAAGCCTGCAAAACCTTGCGGCCAAAAGAAGCATCAGCAGATGCCAACACATCTACTTTATGGAATTTTGTGAAAGTGAGTACCGACGACCAAGTGGCCGCCTTGTCACCATCTGTCTGATCCATCTCAAAATGGTTGCAGAAGAAGTGGACAGTCCTTTTCAAGCCCCATCCATGAGCACAAATAGTGAGTCTGACTTCTGAAAAGATTTCATAGCTGCAAGAGACACCAGAATTGCCTGAACCACATCCAAGGCATGCAACGCAATTTTCTTAGGATGTTTTGGCTTGGGGCACAGGGAAGGCAACACAATATCTTCATTCAAATGGAAATCAGAGACTACTTTAGGAAGGAACGACGGACAAGGGCGAAGAACCACCTTATCTTTGTGGACCATCAAGTTAGGGGTGTGACAAGATAACGCCGCCAATTCTGACACCCTGTGCACACCAAAAAGGCCACCATTTGAGACAGTGTAAGCAGGGGAATCTCCTGAATATTTTCAACAGAGGCTTCCAGAGAACTGAAAGCAACAAGTTCAGATCCCAAGGTGGTAGAGGAGACCGCACTGGAGGTAAATGTCGAACCCTCTAAATAAAGATACGCTCCAGGGAGTGCATGGCCAGGGGTCGTTGAAAGAAGACCGCCAAAGCAGAAACCTGGCCCTTGATGGTACTCAAGGCCAATTTCTGCTCAACCCCTCATTTAAGGAAGGTCAAGACCCGAGCCACCGAGAAAGAGTGAGGGTGAGCACCAAATAATTCACACCAAGAAATGTATGCTTTCCTTGTATGATGGTAGATCTTCCTAGAGGTAGACTCCCTAGCTTTCAGCAGTGTTGGGATCACCGACCCAGGCAAACCTCTATCCTTCAGCACCTGGCTTTCATCAGTCAAGCCATCAAAGCAGCTGACTGTAAAGCTGGATGGAGGAGTGGCCCTTGAGACAACAGGTCCTCCCTGAGAGATAGTCTCCAAGGGACGTCGGTGTACCAAGACCTGCAAGGCCAGTCTGGGCCACTAGATTGACGGGAATTCGTTCTGCCGCGATCCTGCACAAGTGTCTCGGCAGAAGCCTGAGAGATGGGAAGGCATTTATCAGATGATACTGGCCCCACGGAACCACCAATGCATCCATGGCATCCGTCAGAGGATCCCGTGACCGTGCCACAAACTGCTAAGCCTTTATGTTGAGCTGAGATACCAACAGATCCACCTCGGGGGTGCCCCACCGGAGATGTAACTGATGAAGCACATTGAAATGAAGGGACCACTCCCCTTGGTCCAACGCCTACTGACTGAGATAATCCGCCTGTCAGTTTTACACCCCTGAAATGTGTACGGCGGAGAGGTCCGGAACGAAGCATTCTGCCCACCGTAGAATGCCGGCTACCTCCAGAGCTGCCAACACACTTCTTGTTCCACCCTGGTGATTGACATAAGCCACTGCCATGGCGTTGTCCAACTGAGTTCAGACTGGACACCCCTGAAGATGATCCATCCAGTGAGCCAGGCACAGCCTGATCACTCGGAGTTCCAGGACATCGACCGGGAGTCTGGACCCTTCCAAAGTCAAAACACCCTGAGCTGAGCTCCGACCCAGGACCCTCCCAACCCAGACATAATGGCATACGTGGTGACCACTGTCCAATACAAGGGGAGAAAGGATTTGCCCTGTTGAAAGAGCAGGAGAGTGAAGCCACCAGTCCAGAGACCCCTTTGTTTCGTGGCTCAGCCGGATCTGATTGTCCAGTGTACAGGACACTGAGAATGTGTCCTGGATGGCAGGTACATTTCCCCAATATTTGAGTTGTGGTCCCTTTAATGAGGACTAACTACCAGTACTTTGGTCACAAAGGAGTTAAGTCCCAGGTGAGGGAGGCTTGAAAGGCAGCAGAGAGAAATCAGCACCTGTGTCAAGGAAGTGAGTGGAATAGAGAGAGAGAGACTAACAAGCCATGTAGCAAGTGGAAGCTCTCAGACAAGCTGAGACACAGGCTTCTACCACCCTGTTTGGCCTGCCTGGCACCCTTACATTTGGAGGAGCCTGACCCCTGTATGGGACCAAAGACTAGTGGTGAGCCTGCTGCTTTATTACCAATACCAGGATTTGGACTGTTTATTTACTTTGGGTGAAGTAAGCTGTCTTTTGTTTTGCTGCGATTAAAATAAATGAATGTTTTTGCTTTTACCAAACTGGTTGGCAGTCATTCCAGAGCTACCCCAGATTACACCAGAGACTTCGGACACCTGTCCCATTTGGCCAAGATCTCCCTTTGCAGGGACCTTGTATGGAACTGTGCAAATGGAACTGCCTTGAAGGTAGATACCATTAGGCCCAGCACTCACATGCAAGTCTGGAGGGATGACCATCTGCTGGACAGCAGGAGATAAATTGCAGCATGCAATTTCTGAAGTTTTTCCAGAGGAAAGAACACTCTGGCTAGAGCCAAGTCCAGTGTCAGACCCAGATAATCCAATTTTCTGGAGGAAACCAGAGTAGACTTCTGGTAATACAGAAGCCAGCCAAACTCCCTTAGAGTTTGCTTAGTGATCTCCACGTTGCCCACCAGAGCAGCAGAGGATTCCGCTCGCAGGAGGAGGTCGTCCAGGTAGCCCAGTACTGCAATAATCCCCCAGTGACGTAGCAACGCCAGAACCAGGGCCAACACTTTTGTGAACACCCGAGGAGCGGAGGCGAGACCAAAGGGTAACACCACAAACTGATAATGCTCCTCTCCTACAGCAAAGCTGAGGAAGTGCTGGTGACTGGCACAGATTGTAATGTGCAAGTAAGCATCCTTGATGTCGATAGAGGCAAGGAAATCCCCCTGATGCAGGAAGGCCACTACCGTGCAAATGGACTCCATTCTGAACTTCTGTACCCACACAAAGCAGTTCAGGGCTTTGAGATCCAGAATTGGATGCACCTTGCCCTCTTTCTTTGGAACCGGAAACAGGTTAGAAAAGAAACCCTGAAAATGTTCTGAGATTGGAACTGGGACAATTACACCCTGAAGCAGCAGGTCTTGCACCGCCCCAAAGAGAGCTTGCAAATGATCCGGGGACAGATGCACATTGGAATGAAAGAACCTTTCTGGAGGGTAAGAACGAAACTCGATCTTGTAGCCAGATCGTATCACTTCGTGGATCCACTTGTCTTGCACCAAGGAGGTCCACAGGCCCAGAAATCAAAGACGACCTCCCACCACCTCAGGCACGGGTGAGGATGCACCTTCAAACTTAGGGAGCCTTATCCGCGGGTCTGGAAAAACCCGCTCTTGGCTTGCCAGACCAAGGCCGCTTGGATCCTCCATAAAAGGCCTTGAAAGGTTTTGAACAATTATCTGCGGACCCTGAATGACGAAAAAACTTCTTGTGAGCCGAGAAGGACGGGCCACATCTACCACGATCTGTAAGTTCTTTACCCTTACCATCCTGCGGACGAAAATAACTCTTCCCCCCGTGAGACTCTTAATGATATCATCCAGGTAGCCCCAAACAGGTGATCTCCCTGAAAAGGAAAATCAGTTAAGGTCTTTTTAGAGGTCTGGTCCACAGACCAACACTTAGGCCACTAAACACGCCTAAGTACCACTGCCAAAACAGACAGCTTAGAAATCAGGGGTGCTGCATCCAAAGAGGCATCCCACATAAACTTCAGGCCCCTGGATAAACTTGTCCGCCAGCTCAGTAAAGGCAGAGGGGAGCTGCTCACCCTCCAGGTCACAACGTAAAAGTTTTGCCCACTCGGTCAGAGTCTGCAACACCAGGGCAATGGTGAAGACCAACCTAAACGCCGAACCCACAACAGTGAACATATTGCAGGCCACAGTCTCCACTTTTTTGTCAGCCGTATCCTTGAAGGCCTTAAAATCATGGTCGCTTTATTCAACCTTGAAATTGGGGGTCCACCATTGGTTTAAAAGTCCACTTTTTAAGGAGGGACTCTTCAAAGGAGTACCTCATCGCAAAGTGTTTAGAAACCACAAGGGTTTTGGACCTTCCCACTCTTTTGTGACAAATCTGTCAAAATAAGAGGGAAAAGGAAACACCTTTGCGACTCTCAAAGGTTTGTGAGTGCCCAAGGGGACTGGCGTCTCCACTGTAGCTTCAACTGCATCCTCTATCTTTGAAGTTTCACACACAGACACAATCAGTGCATCCACCAGCGCCTTTTCGTGCAAAGCTGCAGGAGTAGAGCAATCGTGTTTACTACCTGAAAAGTCAGGACGCGTGGCCATAAACACCCCAGGGTGGGCTATGTATGCAGCAGCCAAATCAGATTCAGGATCTGAGTAGAAAGATGAGGCAGGGGAAGGCAGGGGGGCGCTTTTTGCTAGACTGCCACACAAAAGCTACCTCCAACTGGGACACAAAGGACTCCAGGACCGCCGTCAGTGCATCAATGGATGGTTGGGACCAGGAGGGCCCCACAGCCTCTGAGAGGGGGTCAGGTGGGGAAACATGCTTGAAAGACTCCATAGGTAAATAAGAGGACCCTTACAAAAATGCCACCACTAAGGGACAACCCCACCTCGCTGGTAACACCCCCTGGTCACCAGCAACAGAGCACCCCACAATCCTGCAGCAGAGAGAGGGAGGACCCCACCAGACTCACCACCCAACCAGACATGCACTGGCAGCACCAGGATAAATTGCACTCCATGTGCGGGGTGCAGGAAAGGGAGATACCCAGGAGTCAGCACCAGGGAAAAAGGAGAGGCACCCATAGCCAAAATTGCCACCCAGAGGCTCCTCTGTAATGGCCTCCGCTTATTGCTATGCTGGACCAATGAAAAATGGCCGCCGAACTACACAAACATGACCCCTGGCCTATGCACAACATAGGCCACAGCAAAATGGTGGCCCCGCATGGCTCCACGAGGCTCCTAGGGACCCAGTAGAGATTCCTTGGGCCCAGGAAAGGCACCAGAAGGAAGAGGGGAACCAGGCAGGAGCTCCCACCAGGTACAGCCCTATCCCTCAGCCGATAGCTCAGTTGTATCCCCCTGCCCCCACCACCAGTAGAGCACCATGCCCCAGCCCCAAAAAAAACAACCCAAACCACCACACTACCCCAGAAAGGAGGGGGGTGGGGGGGCTGGATGACCCACAGGGACCACCAGAAGGCAGGAGGGTCTAACGGAAAGGAGGAGAACATAGGGGTCCGACCATCCCAGGAAAGTGGCCTGTGTCCACCCCAAAACCCTCCAGGGGGAGAGGGGGGAAAGCTACTCCCCATACCAGGAACAAGACAGGCACCGCTCCAGACATAACTCTGCAGTCTATGCACGCTTGCTGGTCAGATTGGGGTGACCACTGGATCTAGATAATCCAGCCAGTCACCCAGTCCGGCAGTTGATTGTAGATCTCACCAGAAAAAAACGGGGGAAAAAAGCTATTAAAAAAGAAAAAATTGCCAGGACCAGAGATCCCAGCAAGGAATTAGGTCCTTACTCCTGGCAGAAAAAAACGGAATATAGCAGAGAGAGGGGATATACCTCCTGGACTGCACATAGGCGTAGTGGAGTCTGCCTAATGTCCTACTCCTGTAGGGGGCAGTATAACCCACTGGTCAAGAATTTAGGGAGATGTGTCCTTCAATGGACGAAAGAAAAATTTAAATTTATGGTACATGTTTTCTTTTTGTTTTTTTTCTCAAGTCAATGCACATTTGGGTACAATGACAAATAAATTACATCACACTGGCAATGTTTGTAGATCAGCCTTTATCAACCAGAGTTCTGTGGAACCCTTTGGTCCCTTCTGAGGTGGCTGGGGGGGGGGGGGGTAATGGGGAACTGATCTTCCGTCTACACTGACCATTAATGCAAAGGGGTACTTCTACACTGACCACTAATTTTAGGGGACACAAACATTTTTACTGTTTGCAATATATCTAATATTCATTTCATTTCAAGATCATCACAAAAAAATGTTGTACAGAGCAGGAGGGTGTCCAGGTCTGGACACAGCACTACAAGGCTACTGTGTGAATATAGTAACTCACCCAAATAGCTATAAAAAAAAGTTCACTGTGTTCATTCATAACTGAAGCAAAGTAAACTGTGTTCAGTTTGTGAATGAACAGAAAGCTGCCCAGTACAGATCACTTCCCATTCATTTACTGTCCTGTGCAGCTGAGGCTGCAGAGAAAGGTATGTGTGTTTCGGTTTTTGGATGCACACCCTAATGCAATAGGCTGTGCACACCTTTGGCTGGGTCAACCAAGAGCACATAAAGGTAGATACACTGGTGGTATGTTTTAACCTCCCTGGCGGTATGATTATGTCAGGAATTACATACCAAAAGAGGTACAATTCTTTGGCGTTATGTATTATAGGCCTACAATTCTTAGTAATTACTGACTTAAACCGGACCAAAACAAGACTCTAGTAGACATCCCAGATGTGATAAATTTGAAACACAAACGCATGAATTATAATCGAATCAATAATATTATTTTATTATTTAATATATAATATATATAATAAAATTATATTATTGATTAGATTATAATTCATGCATTATATATTATATATAGATATATGTGTGTGTGCATATATATATATATATATGCATGCATATATATGCATGCATATATATATATATATGAATATATATATATATATATATATATATATATATATATATATATATATAATATAAAATGTGTTTTGTGTTTTGTGCAACGTTTTTTTTTTGAATTTCCCTCCCTAGTTCCGCTCCCATGCAGCATTGCTGCTGCAGGGAACGGAACTAGGAAGTGATCACACCGACGGAGGGACGGAGGAGCGGCAGGACTCTCAGCTGGCGGTCGCAGCAATGAGAGATCATCGCTGGATCGCCAGGATAAGGTAAGAGAACACCGTTGCGCTCTCTGCAATCCACCCCGAGCTTGACTCGGGGTTACCGCTCCTGATATGAAAAATCAACCCCGAGTCACGCTCGGGATTACCGCCAAGGAGGTTAAAGGATAAGTTCACTTTTTAAAAAAATATAATAAATCCATTTACTATTTTTTTTTAGCAGTCTGGATAGTCTCCTGCAGACTGTCAGTATAAGCTGTCTGCTTGTATGTGCAGGCAGTTTCACACCGAGAGGAAGAATCAATGAACTACCAGAGTGCTCAACAGCGTCGTGGTAGTTCATTGAGAAATACAAGCTGACAGTCACAAAGTATGTTGATACTTGTAGTTCATTCATTCACAGAACAGGAGCAGGAACAAAACGGGTGGAACATGTAACATGTTCCCAAAGATTTACTTTTCCCAAGCAAGGGCTGGGGAACACCACACCATAATTCCCATATAGGAAGAAAAATGTGGGCAATCACGGCGATGGCACCCATGACAGAGATTTGTTTGACAGAGACAGATCCTTCATAATAGGGACTGTCCCCAGCAAATGGTAATGGATGGTCTATATGTGTGTGTGACCAATGGACAACAAAGTGGTGATACAGATTTTACCAAGTACAGAGATGCAGCTTTTAATGTCACATGTTCATTCTTACTTGTTTATTAGAAAATAAATCAGCATGATTGCCTCTGTTGAATTACCAAACAAGATGAGTAGGAAGCAGTAAATCTAAACCAAGAAGTAGAAGAGTGAAGTAAATTGCACAGTTGAAAATTTGGCAGGCAAAACTGTAGGGCCCCTTTCACATGATCGGCCGATCAGGCTACCCATGTTTTTTAGGCGGACCTGATCAGGCCACCCATTCTCCTCTATGGGGAGGCGGATATCTGGCATCCAATCCGACAAGATCCGCTGAAGACAGATGATGGCGATACACTCACCATCTGTTCATCGGGTCGAATCGGATGAAAATGGACATGATATCCATTTTCATCCAATCTCCCCATAGAGGAGAGCCAGACAAAGTGGGAGGAGACAGACCTGTCATCCCCCTGCTCAGCGGGTATCAATGGAGCAATCCCCGCTGAGCAAGTGGAGTCAGCTAAGGGGATTCGCCCTGTGAGAAAGGGGCCTAAGGCTCCATTCACATTTGTACGACTCCAAATTTGCACTGACTTTGAAGTGCAACTTTGTTGCAACTTTGAGGCAATTTTGGATGGGTGAAACTTGGATACAACTTTAGCTTTGGCCAGTGATAATGGACAACTGTTGCACACAAATTGCATTGTATAACATTCAGGTACGACTTTCATAAAGTCTATGGCCCGCAAGTTGCATAAAAGACAGATCAAAGTAGTGCATGAACTACTTTGAAGTTGCTGCAAGTTTAAAGTGGTTGTTAACCTCCGGGTACTGTTTGTACCTATAGGTAAGCCTATGATAAGGCTTACCTATAGGTACTGTAAATATTTCCTAAACTTGCATAGTTTAGGAGTTATTCACATTGCATGCAGTCGATGATGTCATCAGCACATGTGCTCTGAAGGAACGTTGGCCCATGCCGTTTCATCATAGCCCTGTACATGCACGGCTCCAGCTAGTAGCACAGCCAGAGTACGCAGACCTGGAAAGAAGATGGGCGAAGATGGATGCGTCCGCCAGCAGGGACGACGCGGGCTTCGTTTGCAGGTGTCACATATTGTGTTAGTGTGCGTTGCATACTAACACATTATGAATTTCCTTTGCAGGTAAACAAAAATAATTTTTGTATCGAGACTTTACTTCCTCGCATATAGTCACGCATATACGAATGGTTAACATTGGAAAACATGGGGAATGACTTGTCATGAAACTTTGATGTCCAAAGTTACATGACCAGTCCCACAAGTGTAAAATACAGCCTTAACATATACACATAAAAAAAACATTCCAAGTGGCTCAACTTGTAAATAATTTTCGTACAACAGTCTTTCAGCCAAGATGCTGACTGCATTGTTTTATACTGTGTATAAATAAGTCTGCCCTCTAGTGGCTACAAGTCTCTGCGTACAAGAGTAGTATAGATCGCAAAACAAATAAAATTCATTTTTAGATACTGTAAATGTTACGAAGACAAAAATGTACATAGAACAAAAGGTTATTTTTTTGAATCTTTATATTGTTATTTTATGTTCTTTTAAGTTAGTATTTGTTTAGAATGTTAAAAAAAAAAGCACACACTTACTTACACTATTCCACATATTAAGATGAGTAACATTCTGTGTCCTTGTTGAAAACTGTCAAAATTATGGGAAACTAAATGGTTTCAGTAAGAATATCCTAAGGAAAGAAATATAATTTCCAGCAATCCACACACTGAAGTCCCCTTGCGGATGTCTTTGTATTAGTTAGAATGTTAGACAATTAGGCAAATGATTCATTTAGCATGAAAAAAGCTGGATAATAAAGACATTTTTGTGTCACTCAAGTACTGTCATGTTTTAGAGTAATATTTAATTAGAGTCATTTGTGAGTACTTCCTTAAAGGGACAACCCCTTTGTGACATTGCTGCAGGGTAATACATTCCTTTTTAGGTTGCTGGCGTCACAGGGTAGGGTGATTCTGAATCCCAAAGCTCCAGTAGCCATCAAGAAAACCTGACCCTAGGCCATGTGAACACCAATCACTGCCCCAGTGGTAATAATTATACATGCATACACTATATTGTTAAAAGTATTGGGACACCTGCCTTTACATGGACCTGAACTTTAATGGCATCCCAGTCTTAGTCCGTAGGGTTCAATATTGAGTTGGCCCCCCCTTTAACAACTCTTCTATGAAGGCTGCCCACAAGGTTTAGGAGTGTGTCTATGGGAATGTTTTCAGTGTATTGTGATTTAATTCCTGTGGTATGGTAGGTGTATGGGTATTTTGTTTTTTATTGACTGCTGCTTTGGTGAAATGGACGCATTGCCCTCAATGTTCATTTGTGTGTATGTTCACAGCGCTGTCTAAATCTCTAACAACCTATAGGAATATTTCCAAAACACTTCTAATAATGTGCTCAATTATTCATACCTTATAACCAAAGTGTAACAAAAAATAAAATAAAAATGAAAATATCAAAATAATATTAACCAGGCTAGCGGTAACCCCGAGCGTGACTCGGGGTAGGAATTTCCTGCTACTATCGGTATCCCCGAGTCACGCTCGGGGTGAATGTGCAGAACTGTGCAGACAGCGCAGCGGAGTGTCTTACCTTATCCTGGCGATCCAGCGATGAGCTCTCATTGCTGTGACCGCCAGCCGAGCTCTCCGCCGCTCGTCTGTCGGTAGGAGGACTTCCTGGTTCCGTTTCCTGCAGCAGCAATGCTGCATGGGAGCGGAACTGGGAGTAAAATTCAAAGTAACACAAAACACAAACATATAAAAAGGAGGTGATACAGTGTAATCTGAGAGGATTACACTGTATCACTTTGGTAAAAGTCACAGTGCCCTCTCAGTGCCCCTTGCCATTGTCATTTCTGAGAAATAAAATCATTTGAAAATGGCATCAAAAAAGCGCTGTCCCGCATATGCGCTTTTGGATGAGATGAGCGACTGCGACAGCGACAGCGGCAGCGACACGGAGCTGCTTGCAGAACAGAGCGACAGTGAGTCGTGCGGAGATCTGTCATCTGACTCTGACACCGACACTGATCGAGAAAGTGACGCCGATGATCCCGCACCTGACCTAAGTGATGTGCGCACTTGGTGCCCTTTAGACAGCGATGCGGACCAGGCAGCGCCCCCGAGATTCCGTTTCACTGGATCTCCTGGGATGAAGGTTGATGTGGAGAGTGACAACCCCCTGGCGTACCTCAAGTTATTTCTAACGGAGGAGGTAATTCTAAAAATAGTCGCTGAAACCAACCGCTACCATGAGCAGCAGTCCGCTACGCTGCGCGCCAGATTTTCCCGATCCAGAAAATGGGAACCGGTCAGTAGAGAGGACATCTGGAAGTTTCTAGGACTCATCATCCTTCAGGGGGTGGTGGGGAAACCACTCCAGAAATGGTATTGGACCACGAATAAGATGCTGGCCACTCCATTTTTTGGCACAGTGATGTCCGAGTACCGTTTTTCTCTGATCATGAAAAATTTGCATTTTGCCAACAACGAGGAGTTTGATGAGGCCACGCATCCTGCGCCCAAACTCAAAAAAATCTGGAAGGTGTGCCAAATGATTGTCACCAACTTCCTGCGGACCTATGTTGCCAGACAGGGATGTTAGTGTGGATGAAAGTCTCATGGCCTACAAGGGACGCCTGAGCTGGATCCAATATATTGCATCCGAAAGAGCGCCGTTCGGGATCAAATTTTACATGCTCTGTGAGTCGTCCACAGGATATATATGGAATGCTGTAATTTACACCAGGAAAGGTACAAAGTTCAATCCCAAGTACAGTGACTATGGGATGGCCACATCCTCTGTCCTTTCACTGCTGGACCCCCTTTTGAACCAGGGATATTGCGTGACAACAGATAACTTTTATACCTCTCCGGAACTTTATGAAGTTTTGCTCCAAAACAAAACTGATGGGTATGGTACTGTTAGGCCAAACCGGCGGGACATGCCATCAATGTTTAGCAGGAAAAAGCTAAAAAAAAGGAGAGATGGTTGCCTTTCAAAAGGGTAAAATGATGGCAATGCGGTGGCGAGACAAAAAGGACGTGTGTCTCATGAGCACCGTGCACAACACCTCCACTGCCATGGTCCGCACAAAACACGGAACAGATATGCTGAAGCCGCAAGTCGTGATCGACTACAATCACACGATGGGAGGTGTCGACCGAGCCGATCAGGCAATGACCTTTTACCCGGCGATGCGGAAGCAACAAAAAAAATACTACAAAAAGATTTTTAGGCATCTCCTTGAACAGTGCCTTTGGAACGCCTATATTCTTTACAAAGCCAACACTGCCATACCCCTTGTTCATTCGGACTTTATCTGGAAGGTGGCTGAGCAGATTTTCGTCAACCACCCGACACCATCATCAGTATCTGCTAACAGACCCGGACGACGTGCTGTTGACGTTGGCAATCCAGAGCGCCTGACAGGCCATCATTTTGTGGACTTTGTACCGCCCACCCCAAAAAAGTTGGCGCCTACCAGGATGTGCGTCGTCTGCTGTTCTAAGAAGGATGGCAATGGAAGAAAAGTCGGAAAGGAAACAAGGTACTATTGTCCAGATTGCAACGTCAGACTTTGTCTAGTGCCATGCTTCAAACTGTTTCACACTCAGGATGTGTATTGAATTTCTTTGACAAATTTCATTATTTTTCATTGCATTATTGAATAAAATTCTATTATTGATTGGATTATAATTCATGTGTTTGTGTTTCAAATTCATTACATCTGGGATGTCTACTAGAGTCTTGTTTTGGTAAGTTTTAAGTCAGTAATTACTAAGAATTGTAGGCCTTTAATACATAACGCCAAATTTCCATGGAAAGAATTGTACCGCTTTTGGTACAGAATTCCTGACAGAATCATACCGCTAGGGAGGTTAAACAAATATGTTAGTATATCAAAAAAGTCCTAAGCATAAAAGAAGTGTGTCCATACCCTGGTAATATGCCAGGATTTTTCATAAAGTGCAGTCTGTGCTTGTTCTATCCTGGTAGCAATTGTCAACAAGTGCAAAGCCGTGCTCCCCTCCTTATGTGCCCTCACTCACCAACTTAAGGTGGGTCATACACCTAATATGTGTATGTAGGGTTCCTCTGGATGTCTGGCAGGCAGCTTCCAATTTGTGCCTCAGGTGACGGTTCCTGGGGAGGGGCGAAATGCATTAGGTGGAACTTCCAGTGACGTCATATCCACCATATGGAACGTAAACCGCGAGTATTTGAATAAAAACCGCCTTTATGATTGATAACCTAGTATGATATGTGAGTGCAATACCTACTGGTTTTAATATGTTTTAACCCTAATAAAATGAATTTACACTATGGAAACTCTCTAGTTTCCTCCATGTAAAACCTTTTTAAGACATTTATTGTTCTGCTGGGAAGTCCCCATGAATTGGAAACCAACTGCCAGACAACCAGAGGAACCCTACATACACATAGTAGGCGTTTGACCCACCCTAAGTCGGTGAGTGAGGGTACATAAGGAGGGGAGTATGGCTTTGCACTTGTTGATAACTGCTACCAGGATAGCACAAGCACGGAGTGCACTTCATGGGAACGTTTGACTATTCTTCAAGAAGTGCATTTGAGAGGTCAGGCACTTATGTTGGAGAGAAGGCCTGATTCGCAGTCCCTGCTCTAATTCATCCCAAAGGTGTTCTGTCGGGATGAGGCTAGGACTCTTTGCAGGCCAATCAAGTTCCTCCACCCCAAACTCGCTCATCCATGTTTTTATGGACCTTGCTTTGTGCACTGGTCTAAATCATTTGGTGGAGGGGGGATTAAGGTGTGGGGTTGTTTTGCAGGGGTTTGGCTTGGTCCCCTAGTCCCAGTGAAGGGAACTCTTAAGGCGTCAGCATACCAAGACGTTTTTATAACCTGGCGGAATTGAGGGTTGTGTAAAATGGGTGAGAGGGGGCCTGGGATGGAGGTGATGTTTTGAGTTTTGTAGATGCTATGGAAACATTTTAAGGTAGGACCTATCAGGGGGTGTTTAAGCGTGTCTGAGGGTATAGATTCAAAAGGACACCAAGGAAGGGTTGCCAAGGGAGAGTGAGAGAAGAAGTTTTCTAATGGCACCCAATCTTTCTCTCTGTCCCGTGTGCTCCATTCCACAATACGCTGTAGGTGGCAAGCATATGCATACTTCTGTAAATCAGGGATACCCAAGCCTCCTTTTAGTTTAGGTTTCGTGAGTTGTGTGAAATTAATTCTGGGAGGCTTGCGGTCCCATATAAAGGTTCTGCATTGGGAACGTATTTGTTTAAAGAATTGTATCGGTATATGTATTGGGAGGGTTTGGAAAAGATAAAGAAATCTAGGAAGAATATTCATCTTAAAAATTGCAGCTCTCCCAAACCATGAAAAATGTGCTTTTTGCCATGAGGACAGATCCTGGTTAATTTTTTTCATAAGGGTAACATAGTTTAGTTCAAATAGTGTTGAGAGTCGTTTGGGGAGTTGTATTCCTAGATATGTAATGCAGTCGGAGGTCCATTTGAAAGGAAAGTTTCTTTCACATTTCTTGACTAGGCTATTGGTGAGAGTTATGTTAAGGGCTTGGGATTTCGAATAGTTTATTTTAAGGTTTGAAAGGTCACGGTATGTTTTGAGGGATTGTAGTAAGTGTGGGATAGAAATGTGAGGGTTGGAAAGGAAGAGAAGGATGTCATCAGCGAAAGCTGCGACTTTATAATGTTTGCCCTCGATCTCGATTCCTCTTATATTGTCATTAGTACGAATGGAATTCAATAAAGGTTCTAATGTTAGAATAAATAGCAGGGGGGAAAGAGGGCAGCCCTGTCTTGTTCCATTTGTGATGGGGAAGGCGTCTGACATGAGGCCATTTACTCTAACTCTGGCAGAGGGATTATGGTAAAGAGCTAGTATAAAGTTTAGAAGTCTGGGACCCAAACCCAGATTAATCGATTCCCTCAATTCCCTCAATTCCCGCTAGGTCATAAAAACTTGCGATTCGCCCACAATTCTTTCAACGACCACACAAGGATTATACATTTTCTTAACCAAGGGAAGATTCGCCCATACGAGGAGCTGACTTCCCTCCCACACTTTTCAGAGATCCCATTCTGGAATTATGTCCAAATTAGAAATTTTGTGCTTCATAGCCTGAAAAACACCATTAAACCCATTAAACTATCATCTTTTGAAGAATTATGTCTTGAACCAAACCATAAACCTCACCTGATATCGAAATTATACTCTATCCTCTGGGAAAACACAATCCCAGGAGACAGCCTTTTTTGCGAAGCATGGTCAGTCGATCTACAAACCACTGTGTCAGATGCCCAGTGGTCGAGGATCTTTTATGCTGTCCACAAGGGGTCCGTCTCCACTCTCCACTATCGTACACCCTCTCTCCTTCACCGTTGGAACAAGGACATCGATAGCAAATGTTGGCGATGTCATGAAAATGAAGGGAGTTTGCTTCAAATCTGGTGGAACTGCCCCGTTATGCAATCCTTCTGGAAACAAGCACATAACATTATTCAGGAAATAACGCTCAACTCACTACCATACTCACCTCTCTCATACCTATTCCATCTACAACCTCACTCCAACAGAAAATATTGTAAATCCTTAAGTATGTTCCTAATCAATGCAGCTAAGCTTTGTATACCAAGACACTGGGGCTCCCCTCAGGCCCCCTCCCTTAAAAACTGGATCAGTCAAATTAACAAACTTGCGGAGATGGAAGAGCTCATTGCCATCTCCCATGACTCACCATTCAAATATGCCTCCACCTGGGATCCTTGGAACAAATTCCGAGACTCAAACACATACATTTCAATTATGAAATGAAGACCTCTTTTCCATCTAAAGTACAGCAACATGTAACCCTTCAATCTATTTACTCAAACTAGACAACAACTCCCTTACCGTCACTTATACATTTACCTTCTTATATTGAGTCACTACTTCCATTATCCAGTCCCCCCTCCCCCCCCCCACCCTCAATTAATCCTTCTCACCCCTACCCCTTATCTATCCTTATCCTTCTCATGGGAGGAGTTGGTGCTGGGAACCAACTCCTCCCCTCTATCACCTCCAGCTAACCTTTGCACAATCCAATTACATCAATCAAGTACCTGAACTGATCTTTGAGTCTGCAACCCGAATATGCTTTTTACTCAGCAACTTGATTAAACAAAGGATATTCCCTTACCCGCACCTATTCTCCTATGTTATGCATACTCATTCAAAAATATTCTAAATTCTGTTATATGGTACTTGTGTCTTAAAGCGGAGTTCCGGGCACAAAAACGATATTTTTTTTTGTGCCCCTCCGCTAGGTAGACCTCACCTGAAAAGGAATTGGATAGTTATTTTTTTTTTTTTTTGTTTACTTACCTTGTAATTGAAGATCGAAGATACTCACCTCAGAGTACTTCCTCCCTCGGAGCCGCGGCTCACCCCGTCACTTCCTGTCTCGCTATGATTCCTGCGAGCTGAATGTCATAGCTCCCAGGAATCAATGCGACGGCACCGGCCCCGCTCGTCATTTCCGGGCGACGCCGCATTCCCCTGCTAAACAGCTTTGGGCATGCCCAGAAGCTGTGGAGGAATGCGGCGCCACACCAGAAGTGACGAGAGGGGCCGGTGCGGGCGCATTCTGGGACAAGAAGACGCGGAAGAAGACACAGAAGAGGACCGCGCCGGCTTCAGCTGCCCACAAGAGAGATGGAAACGCTGTGAAAGTAAGTATTTCTTCTAAAAGGTAAGTGCGAACCGGGACAGATCAGAGGCTAGCCATTGTGGAATGTGCTAGCCCTGACTGTCCCGGGGGTATGTTTAGTAAAAAATGACATCTGTGCCCGGAACTCCGCTTTAATGCATTCCTGTTTTTCTTCACTTATACCTTGAACACCGAGAATGTTGATCGGATTGTTCAACTGTTTGTATGATTTATTACCACCTCCTATGTATCAATAAATTGTTTTGGAAAAAAAAAAAAGACATTTTGGACTGTTTCATGCTCCCAAATTTGTTGGAACAGTTTGAGGATGGCCCCTTCCTGTTCCAACATCACTATGAACCAGTGCACAAAGCAAGGTCCATAAAGCCATGGATGAGCTTGCGTTATTATTCATATGCATCTGTTTCAAAACGCATGGCAACCCAGAAGGAAATGCTGTGACATCCGTCGCATTTACTTTTTTGTTCGCTCGCATTTCCAAATACACAGCAACCCATAAGAAAATGTATGCTGTGCTGTGTGTTTAGAAAACGCATGGCAATGTGCACTGTGCTCGCATTATCATTTGTTTGCATCTGGGCATTTCTAAACGCACATCAAGCCGCAAGAAATGTCATAACAGTGTGCATCAATGTTACCATTTAGGCTGCATTTGCATCTGCGCATTTCCAAATGAGCAGCAACCTGCACAGAAAACAAGTACTTTGCATTACATTGCGAAAACATGCAGCAAATCTACACATTTCCAAATGCAGGGCAATCAGCAAGGAAAAGCACGTGCTTTCTGTGAGGGTCGCCACGCATTCGGAAACATGCAAATGTAAATGCAGTCTAATTATTAATGACACCCTGATCACGGTTATAAGACGCGTGTTTTGCCACGAAACGAAATCCCCTACAAATGTGCCAAAACATGCACTGAAAAACGTACTACTTTGGGGCATTTGTTGGACCATTTAAATGTACATTTGCGCTTGAAAAACTGTGATTGTGAACCTGCCTTTTTTCGCTATGATGAGATGTGAATGGAATGTGCTTAGGAGGAAGTTTTTAGGCAGCAAGGATGACCAGGAGAGATGAGGGTTAAAAAAAAACTTACTGATCCATCAAAGTTGCACAGGAATGATAGTTGTGCTGGAAATCACATGACTTTCATGTTGTGCTAGTGTGAACCAGGATTATCTTTTCAATCCTTCCCATCATCAGCACAGCTATCTTTCACAGCAGGCTGTGTATGTGTGTATATGAAGGGGTTTCCTTTTTGAATAATGCTGTGACCTGTGAAGTGGGACTTGGGAGGTTTGGACTCTCCCTATAGGTGTGACTGGGTGGGATTGAATGCTAATTAGGATGTATTGAATCCCACCCACCATCAGAGCTGTAAAGAAAGTTATATAATTTGCGGAGTCTGAAAGACTTCAAAGGGGAGTGTTATCGGCTCTAGCTGCTGCAGGAAGAGGCTGTAGAAGGTATACAGTCTATCAGCAAAATATACAGAGTGTCATATGATACAAAGCAACAACTAAACCCAGGATATCCGTGGATCTGCAGACAACAGAGTAACATGGTACAGAGGTATGATTGATGCTTGGATTGATGCAGGTGTATATAAATGATGCATAGTGTAAAGAAAGCCAAACATTTGAATGCCCCTTGGCTCCTGCATGGTTCTTCCTTTAAACCATTCTTCTACTTCAGACCTCCTAAATCCATGCTTGTTTTAATTCAGTGGCTCAGAAGGTAATGAATACATAGTATCAGGATAAACATTTTACAACTAGACAAAACACAGCAATTTCTGTAAAATAAAAGGGACTTTTACCGCTTAAAGACCGACCACCGCATATATACTGCGGCAGGGCGACTGCTCTGTGCAGAATCACGCACCTGTACATAATTTGTGCACCGGGGTAGGGAGTGTGCCAGCGTGTCTCTGCTGCCCAAGCTGTGCTGCCATTGGATGAAGCGCCAACCAATCAGCAGCCGGCATCTGCCGATCATCTCCAAACATTCTGGAAAAGAGCCCTGTGTATGTAAAGTAACACAGGGCTCTCTTTTGACAGCAGCAATTTTCTGTTTAGTAAAAACAGCACACAGTGTACACAGTAACACATGTTAGGCACACATTTAACCCTTTGATCATCCCCGATGTTAACCCATTCCCTGCCAGTGTCATTAGTGCAGATACATTGCATATTTTTAGCACTGATCACTGTATTAGTGTCACTGGTCCCCAAAAATTGTCAAAAGTGTCAGTTAGTGTCCCGATTTGTCTGCCGCAATATCGCTGTCCCGCTGATCGCCGCCGTTACTAGTAAAAATTTATAAAAATTCCATAAAAATATCCCCTAGTTAGTAGATGCTATAACTTTTGTGAAAACCAATCAATATATGCTCATTGTGAATTTTTTTTCACCAAAAATGTGCAGCAGAATACATACTGGCCTAAATTGGTGAACACATAGTTGATTAATTCCCTTAGTACTTTCCTAAGCCCCATCTTCCTCCAGTGATGTCCACGAGTTCCTAGGTCATCCGGGACTCTCCTTCTGATTTGCCTGGGATACAGCAGTGGCGCCATTGATGCTGTCAATAGAAGCCAGTTAGCCAATAAAGAGAAAGAGGTGGTGGAGTACAAACAGGGCTCCATGTCTGAATGGACACAGGAAGCTGTGACTCAGCTCGGGTGGCCCCATAGCAAGCTGCTTGTTGTAGGGGCACTCGACAGGAGGGAGGGGTCAGAAGAGCCAAAGCGGGACCCGAGAAGAGGAGGATCCGGGCTGCTCTGTGCAAAAATCACTGCACAGAGGAGATAGGTATAACATGTTTGTTGTTTTAGGAGAAAAAAAAAAGAGACTTTTCAACTAATTGCCTCTGTAAATGTCAACTATATATATATGTTCAGTGAAAAAATAAGACATAAGTAATACATCTGTACTTTGTAGCTTAGTTTCTGCTTCCACTGTCTCACTGCTGCATCTGCTGGAAACTTCTTAGCTTACCTAAAAACCTCTTGTTTTTTAATGTCATGTTCTGGGTCCAGGGGTCTGAATGCTTTATAGAGTTTAGGTTAGGAATAAGCCTCCATTCCATGTGCTGCCTGTTTTTGTTTTTGGGAAGCTATTAGGGGTCACCCTATTAGTCGGGAGATTACCTGAGTTTAGTTAGTAGTTTGGATGATCAGATTTGTTGTTTATGTTATCAATTTGCTGTACAAAGCCCTCCTGCACAGAAACTGTTTGCTGCCTCGGTGAACAAAAGTGGTGGACAAACCTGTTTGGACTCTTCCTGGGTGACCCTCTATCATGCACGCTTTGCTGCTGCCACTAACAGTTGAGTCTGTTCCCTTTACAATTGGAGAATGGAGAATGTGGGAAGAGCCTTTAAGAGAAAGACACCTGTTGTTGAAAAAAATGGAGGAGCGTATATAACAGCTTTTATGGGCAGAGGCTAACCAAAAGTAGACTAATCAGCTACTTCAAAAGGCTCACCACTAAAAACCCAGATGCAACAGCTTGACATATTCAACCAGGTTACTTTAGAGGGACAATACCAAGTGAATCTGTCTCTACAGCAAAAGATACAAGCCCTGTCAGATAGACAGATGGAGGCACAGGAGACAACATTTGCACCTAGAGTGCTTTACAGAGATTGTCACTGGGGAATGATAATGAAGCCTATCTTTGCATCTTTGAGAGAGTCACAGAATGTGAGAAGCTACCTAAGGAGCAGTGGACTGAGGTGCAAGCACTTTTTCTAAAGGGGTGACCCCAAAAGACCTACTTTGACCTACAACCTCAGGATGCCAGGAGTATCCTTAACACCGAAGAGAAGTCCTAGCCAGGCTCAGGATTACCATGGTGTAGCGTGTAGAGTGTAGCGTGTGTTCACATGGGAATATGACTTTGTGAGATCCTAGATGCATGGGATAAATCAGAAGTAAAAGTTCCATCAGTGGTCAGGGAAGGTTTTGCACCCACATATTTGTGGGATTTATGCATAAAAAAATGTAAAGGTGATAAGCAGGGTAACTCAAGTACCAGAAGTTAGTCTGCTATACCCCCATTTTGCAGGATACCACAACTTACTGTATTGTGTAAAGAAGAAAGGGGAGCATGTTGTGGAGTCCCAATTTAGCCCAGAAAATAGACATTTTTTATTTGACAGATTTTGCTAAAAAAAAATTCAATAGGGTTTGAGCTTGCCATCTGAACTTCTTTTATGTTTGCTGAACCCTGATTGAACCTAAACCAGAGTGGTTCTGCTCATCCCTAATTACAGAGAATAATGGACCCACAAACCACATTTTCTGACATATCTAGATGATGTTGTATTGATTTTAGTCTTGATTGCAATTACCATCTATAGAGAATGTAGGCAGTCTCAGGCAAGGTGGAGGCAGGACATAAAGTATTTAATAGACAAGACCGGAGCAAATAAAAAATTGCACCAGTCAGTGTAAGGATACACAGGATTGCAGGATACTACCCAAAGTTTATCCTTAGCTTTGCCACTAAAGCAGCCCCACTTACTGATCTTATCAAAGACAGCAAGTCTACAATGGTGAAATGTAATGAAAAGGAAGGCAGTTTTTTAAGAGCTCAAGGTCAATGGACCAACATTTACCGCCCCCAACTTCAGGCAAGATTCTTTTGAAGAACATCTAGTAGCATACATGATCCAGAAACAAACTGTGCAGAGTGAAACTTTTTAACAGTGGAATGGGAGTGTTTGGTCATAAAGTGGACACTGGAATAAGTGAGGGCAAGAAAAAACAATTCCTCTAATTGTTGGGACTTTAAAGGCACTTTGATTGTGGAACATGCAAAAAAGTGGTAAAAAATATATTTTATTTAAACATAATAAAAATTACTAAATATACATAAGAATGTTACAAAAACACAATATAAACATGGTATGATCAACTATGGATAGAACTGACTTTGAAAGATGACAGTGGTAAAGCTGTAACTTCCTCCAACTGATGCGTTTCAGAGAGGGGAACTCTCCTTCATCAGGGGTGTGGGCGGTGTCACTCAACTAGGAAATAAACATATACATGAGAATATATGTGTATATAATAGACAAGTATCTTGAATAGCATTGTTGTCCAATTAAGAACTTACAATCAATCACGTGGTAGTGCAAGTGAACATTCCATGTACATAGGCAAAAAAAAATAGAGTTTTGGAAAAGGGCCTATAGGCATATCAGAAGTATGCAGACCTGCCATTCTGATCTGCCTCTAGGCCACCACGTAACATTGGTACATAATGGCAAAGGTCCAAATATCAATGTTTTGATCCAGGATCGAATCCATCCAAACATCAGAGGAGGAGACTGGAACAAGACACTCCTCCAGATGGAGTTGAGATGGATCCACGTGTTAAAAGCCACTCAGCCCCCAGGTTTAAATAAACAGTTTGTTTCAACACTTTCTTCAAGGGTTTACATCTGGGGTATGAAAAAATAAAAAACAACAAGAAAAAAACAATAATAAATCATGCAACATTAAGAGAACCAGTCCTTTAATGACGAATCAATATTACTATAATTTTTTGTTTGTATAAAATATTTAAAACACATTCAGATATATTTTATATCTGCCTATGTAATTATGTTTGTATTGCTGTATGTATACAAAAAAGAGTATATAAAGTATATATATATGGGCGCTTCCGTGGGGTAGAGCCCTGGATCCAATGGGTTATGTAGATCTGCATGCACTCGGGCAGCACCTGAGAAGAGAAACGGCTCTGTATAAATATGGAGAAGAACAAGTGCAATATATTTGGCATGTCATTTTTTTTTGTGGGGGGGGGGAGCGGGTACCTAGTTTTGACAGGTACCCGCTCCCACTTCTGCTCAGGTCACCTAATCGGCTTGGGTAGAGGTTCTCCTCTCCTCTTCCCTCCCTGCAAGCTTCTGGAACATGTCACATGTCCCAGAAGATTGCCTGTCCATTCAGGACACGCAGTGCGCATGCGGCTGTGAAGCCGCAAGCTGTAACAGCCGAGTGCCCACACTAGAGATGCCGGCGCTACGGGGAGAAGACGGAGAGAACTCACCCAGGCTTCATCCCTGGACCGTGGGACAGGTGAATATGTGTTTGTTAAAAGTCAGCAGCTACAATTTTTGTAGCTGCTGACTTTGAATAAACACAAAACCAGTGGAACTCCACTTTAACTTTCAATCTCAGACAATAGTCTGTTTAGGCCAAGCAGGCCTGGACACATGCTCCAAGTGTATTATCTCTGGTTCAACATGGAACCCTAATGGTGAATGCAAACTACTCTCATTTGCAAAATTCACCTTTCTCCAATTAATCCTCTCCCTTTGGGATGCCTGTTCTGATCATTCTTTCACTGCCCAAACACGCATTCCTCTTGTCACTTACTTTACTTGTATTTTTATTTTTAATTTGATACACTTTTTGTGCAAATTGCACATCTGGACAAAAATGAAAATGTTTTTAAGTTTTTTATGTTCATATAATTATTGTATTATTTTTTAATTCTGTAATGGTCAGATTACAGTAATAAACAGATGAACACTGACAACTTCAAGCTGCAGTGGCATCTACAGTGTCATTTGAAGGTTGAAGGCTTATTTTGTCAAAGAGCTCTCTAATCTGCATGATGTGATCCCTATGTCATAACTGACATATTGTAGTGATCACATGACTGGGGACCTATCTGACTGGTTCCTAATCAACAATGAGGACTGGAGCAGTCAGTGACAGTTACGATTAAGAGCCATCGCCCTTTACGATGTCAGCTGGTAGCTCTCAAAAGATGCCCAACATAGGACGTTATGCTTTGGATCATTAATTTACAGACTGCAGATGTGAAGGGGTTAAAGCACCTTCTCATTACACCCTTAAATGTGTCTTCATTACAATATTGTAATGCTATAAAATGTAAAGTAATATTCTTCTAACTTAATCACTTTTTTCCTACTTGTTCATAGTTTTGGATGCTTCTTTGGAAAAATGATACACGTACCTAATTATTTATGCAGTATTTATCTTGGTGATTTCTTTTAAAAATCTATATAATTTGGAGAAAGCTATCATGGAGAGAGTAATTGTGTCATGTTTATCTCTTTTATTGTAGTTCTCTCTTTCTTTTACTCTGCTAGATTTATTGTAAATAGAATTGGAACTGTAGCACAACTGTAAATCTCTGCTTAAAAGCTAGTTTTGCATACACTGAAGGAATCATTATCGTTTTATGAATATTTTCATGCTGTTTAACAAATATGGCACCACACCAAGAATATGAAGATGGCATATGTATGCCAGGATTCCAGGAACAATTGGTAAAATAACTAATTTTCCTTTGTATAATTTTTTCGGATCTTGTATGAGTCAAATATTGCACATGAAAAACGTATTACGGTACAAATAATGTATAGTGTTAAATGTTTTGCTTCATTTTTTATACACATTAAAAGAAAACACATTTTTTATTCAATAGGTATTTTTTGCACTTATCAAATAGATACAAGAAATCATTTACAATTGCACAGTATATTTAACAGGCCAAAAGGGAGCAAGTAAAGGAAGGTAATTGTTAAGGTTTGCATACTCCTTAAAGTAGATAATAGAAAGGATTGACATAGTTATATATTTAGAAAATGAAGATATGTTTTTAATTGCAACTAGTGAATACAGTATGCCTGGCTTTCTCTTGATATCAGTTTTCTGTTTTCCCCTGCATAGCATCATTCATGTGGGGTAGAGCAAGCTGTAGTCCCCAATCATCATTTGCTGCTGTGCAGGTGTGCTGGTGAGAAACATGAGTGAGGCAATCATAGGGATTATCTCACCTGTGTGCTGCTGCTCCTGCATTATCCAATCAGGATGTTAGGGTGTTTTTTTTTTTCCTTTAGAGGAGGCTGTAAGATCCATCTTTAACTGTACCAGTGCTTATGTGTATGTGCTGTGTTTGCATTGGAGAAAAAGGATTCAGCTTTCTCCAGCTTTACTCTTTCTGGCAGAGATGTCTGGATCAAAAGACTGTCTGTGAAGAATAAGAAATCCTTTGGCAGGTAAAACAGTTCCCATATATGCATTTCAACTGTGTATTTAGCTGCTTGCCATGATTTCAAGTGTTTTGCTTTTGTTACCAGTACTGAAAAGATTTAGACCTACATTTCTAGCATAAAAATGTAACAACACCAACTGTAGGAATCTTTTGGGCTAATTCAAATATTATCTTATTATTTTTGTATACAGCATGTCATATACTGTTGTGTCTTTTAGGCCAATTACATCTATCTAATTCGTACCTTTCAACTCTCAGTCAATTCTGCCAGAATTCTGAAAACTAGTACGGGGAGATACCAAAGATGTATCATAAAATTTATATTTGACCTGGCTTGTCCTGATATGGGGCCAGTGTTAAATATAGGGTTACAAGACCTTTAAAGGTATTCAAATGTTTCTACCAATAGCATTTAAAATCACGCTCAAGCCAAGCCAATGAGCCTAACAGAACCTCGTTTGTATTGCATTATAAAAGAACAAGCCATTAATTAGCCAAGTATTTTTTAACTTGACATGTTTTTAACAATGGCTGTAGTAAGATAATAGAAAAAAAGACACTACAACGGCTATCAGTCAATTTTTATTTATTTGTTTTTCTTAAAATAAATACATTTTAAAATAATTTTTACATCTGCTTTTTAATACTACAGTATATAAATATTTGTTTTACCCATAAAAATTAAATTCACAACAAAGGACTCCCAGAGCAATCTGGCTTTTTAATTTTGCATCTCACGTACGTCACATGCTGTAAATGGCCAAATTAACACTAATGTTTACACACTGGTTGCTCATTCAGGAGTTTGTACATGATATAAACTAGGTTCTAACCCTTCTCCACTCACAGTTAAAAAGTAATCTTTCTGGAACTGGGATTAAAAAAGTATGTCGTTTTTGGGGACATGGCAGATCACGGGACTGCATGGACGCAGATTGAGAGAGCTCCGATCCAGCAACTCTCCAAGGGACTTCTCACAGCGATAGAAGTGACCCCTGCTCGACAGCATCGCAATCCCCTACTGCCTTAACATCTCGCCAGCATGTCTAAGCGGCAGAGTGGCAGCTCTGGCCCACAGAAACTGACAGATTTCTATCTGCCTGCTGGAGACAGCTTACACCAAAATGGCAGTGGCTTCTTCACACATGAGGCGCACAGAGGTAGCGAGGCAGCAGGGAGAAGACACACAGCAGTGGCTCTACAATACAACAGTGCATCCCTGCAGGATCAAAAACACGGTGAATCCTCACCCTCTGACTCTCCTACTATACGCAGCCCCACTAAGAGTAAGAAATCCAGGCAGGAATGCAAGGATAGCAATACGCCAATAATGCCAGACCCCACTCCTCCTTACAACTAACATAGCCATTTGAAGATTACCCATCTTCTTCTTTGCCTGCCAATATTGCAGACCTTAAAGACATGCTGCTATCCTTTAAGGAATCCCTGCACATAGACATGACAAACATGCTTTCTAAAGTGAATTCTGCAGTCCAAGATCTTTCCCTCCGAGTGTACCATGCTGAGGACAAAATTGGAGATATATGTCACGCTCACAAGGATCTCATTGATGCTTTCAATGATCATGAGGAGGAAATTAAAAGGACGTCACCTAAATTGGCAGATCTTGAGGACCGCTCGTGACGCAATAACATCACATTCTGTGGCATACCTGAAGCAATCACACAACCGTTATTGCATGATTTCCTTCACCAACTTCTAACCGAGCTGTTACTGTCGGCAACAGAAATGGAGCTCCTAATAGATAGAGCACACAGAATCCCTAAACCCTCATACCTTTCTGATGCTGTACCAAGGGACATTCTGGCTTGTATACATTTCTATACTACCAAGGAAAAGGAAATGACTGCTGCCCGAACTAACCCAGCGCTTTCAGAAAAAAATAAAGACATAGCTCTATATGCTGACCCCTTGACCGCCACTCTCAACAATTGGCAACAATTCCTCACCTTAACAAAAGCCCTACAAAATCACAAGATTACCTTCCAATGGGGCCGTGCTACTAAACGAATCATCACGCAACAAGGCAAGAAGCATGTAGTACACTCGCTTGATAAGGGCATTCAACTTCTAAAGAGTGGAACATCATCCCTCCTGACACTCCACTTCCCAACAAGATACCACCCTCTAAAATTCCCATGAACTGGTCTTGAACATGGCGGAAATCCTTCCACAACATGTCACTCTGCACACTCATCTCCCTTAACCACTTTACCACCGGAGGATTTTCCTGCTTTACGTCCAGGCCACTTTTTGCAATTTGGCACTGCGTTACTTTAATGGACAATTGCGCGGTCATGCAACGCTATTCCTAAATTAAATTTATGTCTTTTTTTCCCCCACAACTAGAGCTTTCTTTTGGTGTTATTTGATCACCTGTGTGATTTAAAATTTTTTTTAAAAAGAGCGACAATTTTTAAAAAAAAAAAAACAATATTTTTTACATTCTGATATATAACATTCCAAAAAAAATTAAAAAATCAAAATTTTTTAACATTTTAGGCCAATTTGTTTTCTGCTACATATTTTTGATAAAAAAAATCACAATAAGCGTATTTTGATTGGTTTGCGCAAAAGTTATCGCGTTTACTAACTACGGGAAATATTTGTCATTTTTATTGTTTATTTTATTTACTAGCAATGGCGGCGATCTGCGATTTTTTTTGCGGGACTGCGACATTGCGGCAGACAGATCAGACCCCTAACTGACATTTTTGACACTTTTGGGGGTACCAATGACATTACTACAGTAATCAGTGCTATAAATATGCACTGTTACTGTAATAATGACACTGGCAGGGAAGGGGTAACTTTATTGGTGATCAAGGGGTTAAATGTATGCCTCATGCTTACTGACGTGTGTGGGGGGAGAAGATTGTGTGACACAGACACAGATCACAGCTATGCTGAATCCTGTAATCTGTGACTGTCTGTCACATAGGAGATCCGCCCACTTTGTTTACACAAGTGGGCGGATTTCCACACTTGATCCCAGACGATCGAGGAAGAGCAGCGGTGATCACCGCCGCTCCTCCCCTGGCCCAACTCCCGCTGTGTCTGAATACAGTGGGTGCGAGCCTCCGACAGCGCTCGCGCGCCACCGAGAGGGTGGCGTTGTCCAGCGACGTAGGTCTACATCGCTGGACGATAACGAGCCACTTTGTTGCAGTACCCTCAACGTGAGCGGTTGGCAAGTGGTTAATGGAGAGCCTTCTGGATATGGATCTTTCTTATTGACGTTCCTTGTTGTCCTAATGGCGGACTTTGGGTTACTTTTCGTTTCCTGATTGTTATCCCCTCTACTCTGCAATAAGCAATTCTTATTGCCCATGGATCTCGGTTTTTTCTCTTCTTCGTTTTTTTAGTTCCCTTATTTTTGTTTGGTTGTTCTGGACTTACTTTTTCTCTTTCTCAGCACGGCATACCTTTTTCACAACTGAAATATGGGCTACATATAAGCAAGATATCAACATGGCTCTACAAAAGGCTTATACATCCATCTGTCAATTCCCCTTTTATATTGGAGACCAGCGACGCTCACTACTAACTCAAATCTCTCAAAACCAACTACTATCCATCTCATCTTCTAAGACTATGGGTTTTAAGATAATTTCACCTAATGGAGAGCCCTGCTAAATGGAGAGCCCTGCAAAAATAGATTCTTGCCCTTCAATGAGAGATTATTTTCCTACAAGAGACCCACTTTATATCAATCGCTCGCCTCCAAAGCTAGTCCTGAAACATTTCTCACAGATCTTCACGGCCAACGCTGGCAAGAAGAAAGCAGGTGTGCTAATAGTCATCAAAGACTCTCTTAAGTTTGAGCTTAAGTCCTCTTTATTTGATGATATTGGCAAAATTATTGCCCTAATATGTGATAGTAAGAAATTATCCTATACCTAATGTATACACTCCCAACGTTTAACAGACCAGTTTCTTAAAAAAAAATACACCTAATAATTGGAGGTGACTTTAACGCAATTGCAGATTCTACCATAGACACTACAAATAGACTTACTACTACAACTAACAGACTTAGGGCTCTTTCACACGGGCGTTTCTTTTTTTTTGCCCGATCAGGTCCTTTTTTTTTTTTTTGTAACGGACACGTATGACACTTGTGTCATCCGGTCCGTATGTCCGTTTTTCATCCCATCCATTTACGGATGAAAAACTGACATAATGCATGTCTATGTAAATGCGGATGACACCACTGACATCCGTTTTTGCTTCAGTTCCGTTTTTGAAAGGAAGAAAAAATAGGGTTCTCCTCCGTTCAAAAAAACTGAACTGAACTGAACTGACAAAAAACGGATGTCAGAGGATGATCATCCGATGACATCCGTATTTACATAGAGATACATTCCGCAAACGGATGGGATGAAAAACGGACATACGGAACGCCCGTGTGAAAGAGCCCTTACTACTACACAATCATGAAAAATGTATTTAATGCCTCAAAGCTAACAGGTATGCTCTGAGTAATAAAACCGCCTCATATCTAGCAAGATGTATCAAACTTAGAGAAACAGTTGCCACAATACCTTTGCTAAAAAAATCTATGACCCTTCCCTTATAGCTGAAGTCTTTAAAAACTTTTACTCTAAACTATATAACCTTCAAAATGACCCTAACACACCACAACCCACTGGGGTTCAGATTAACTGATTTCTCAACAACCTAACCCTTCCCTCCCTATCCAACAAACAAAAATGAAGCATATCTCACCCTTTCACAAATACACAGGTGATTAAAGTTATTGGGGGCCTCCCTAGATCTAAAGCCTCAGGCACAGATGGATTTCCTAATGAGTACTACAGATTGAAAACTCTCTTGCCCCACACCTAGTGAACATTTTTTTTTTTTTTTTAATGAAGTATTGAGAGGCGGCCAATTCCCAAAAGAGTTGTTACAAGCTTTAATTACTACTATTCCCAAACCAGATAAAGACTCCTCCCTACCCGGCAATTATAGACCAATCACGCTTTTAAATTCTGACCTAAAAATCTACACAAAAACATTAGCTCTCAGACTTCTAGACCTATTACCTTCTCTAAATTATCCGGACCAAGTAGGTTTCATCAAAGTACGCCAAGCACCAGATGCTACCAGACGTATGCTTCACATATTAAGACACATTGAACTTCACAAAGAACTGGCAGTTTACCTGTCACTTGATGCAGAAAAGGCATTTGACCGAGTGCACTGGGGGTATCTTAGAACTGTATTGCAGAAATTTGGCTTTCAAGGCCCAATTCTTTCTGCTATTATGGCACTCTACACACATCCCTCTGCCAAAATCGACTCATCTGTTGTGTTTTCATAGGCATTTACCATAACCTATGGCACCAGATAAGGCTGCCCATTATCATTGCTCATATTTGCTTTAGTTATTAAGCCCCTAAAGCACTTGGTCAGATCCACTTCTAATATCAAGGGAGTCCAATAGGGTCTATTGATAACTGAATAGGACTCTTCACAGATGATGTATTTCTTATTTTCTCAGACCCACTTAATGCTCTACCCGCAGTCCAACAGCTTTTAGCACAATTCGGAACATTATCATATTACAAAGTCAACAACACCAAGTCGCAAATACTAGGGCTAAATATATCCCCTCACCTTCAATAACTTATTAAAACAACTCTTTCTTATGAATGGGCACCCTCCCATATCAATAAAAGAGGAGGGAGGTTTGGGACTTTGAATGAAGCACACAGCTATAGCGTGATATAAAAAAATCAATGTATAAAATGTTTATTGGTACATATACACATATTTAGTCGTTTCAAAACACAGTGAATAAATAGTATTGCTCATTAATCGCACATAGTACACATATATATATATACACTAATACATATCGCCACACCATCGTGTTGTGGGTGTTATAAATTGACCTAGACTTTGCTGTCAAGATGCATTGATGAATAATGGTTGTATGAACAAGTAATACATCAGATAGTGGTAATTGCGTAGCATCGAAAAGGGCTCTATGCGTTTCGTGGGTTCTTTCCACTCATCAGGAGCCGATGCAGGGTAAATAAGCTTGTACCTGCAATAAAGTATATTTGTAGTCTAGTATTAAATGCAAAAAAGGGGGGGGGAGTGAAAAGGGGGAGGGAGGAGCCTCCCCTGGTTACTCACAGGTCAGCTAAAGGTTCCAAATGAGGTGCTGGAAGCCGAAGACATGGTGGGGGACTCATCTTCGGGAGCTGTGGCAGTGGCCAGTGGCAATTACCACTATCTGATGTATTACTTATAACCATTATTCATCAATGCATCTTGACAGCGAAGTCTAGGTCAATTTATAACACCCACAACACGATGGTGGGGCAATATGTCTTAGTGTATATATATATATATATATATATATGTACTATGTGCGATTAATGAGCAATACTATTTATTCATTGTATTTTGAAACGACTCAATATGTGTATATGTATTAATAAACATTTTATACATTGATTTTTTACATCACGTTATAGCTGTGTGCTTCATTCAAAGTCCCAAACCTCCCTCCTCTTTTATCTGTACCTGGGATGGAGGCATATGACCCTTCCCAGTCATTGCCTCATTTAAAGTCCCACATATCCCCCCTTTTTTTTTTTCCTCCCATATCAAATACCTAGGTATTCACATTCCCTCAATAACAACTAAACTATATACCCTGAACTACCAACCTTTCTTGGAAAGTTTACCCAAAGAATTCTCCAAGCTGATGGTCACTAAGCTATCAGAGCTTGGAAGAATAGCAGCCTTCAAAATGATAATTTTTCCTAAACTTCTTTACCTTTTTTGCACTATTCCCATCCCCATACCTCACAAATACTTCATCGATCTACAGGCAGCGCACTCAAGATGTATTTGGAAAGGTAGTAAACCAACAGTTGCTAGGTGCATACTGACTAAACACACCCTAGCGGGCGGCTTATCCATTCCTAGACTTTATCACTATTATCTGACCTCCCTACTGCACCAATCCAAATTTTGGTGGAAAAATGACGTTAAAAAAACTTGGTCCCTTCTAGAACCTCAATCCTTGTTGCCATCAAACACCAAGATTTCTCTTCTGGCCACACTTACTGGATACAAAACCTATGAATCCACATTCCCCTCTATTCAAGCCACAATTCAGGCCATCCGGACCTGATCCAATACTTTTCAAACAGGGAGTACAACTTCCACTCTCCCCTTACCAATTCAATGCATACAGACCCACATTCCACACCTAAACCTATCCTTGTAGATAAAAGCAGGTATACTCTGTGATAAAGATCTATTGGAAAACAATTCAATCTGCTCTTTTCCTGTACTTCAACGTAAATTCAATCTCTCCTCCACATAATTCTATCAATATATACAAATATACTATCTCTTTCCAAAAAACTACAATTCCAATGGAAATAACTCTACCCCAATCAGTACTTGCATTTTATGAAAAGTGATAAATCTCACATATAAGGCATATCTTCACATGACTTCCAAAAAACCTCAACCATAGGCAAATGGGAAAAAGAACTAGGAACTACAGTTCCCAATACAGTATGGCAAAAAAAGCATTAAAGAGACTTACAAGGCATCTCTATGCACAGACCACTGGTAACTATATCATAAAACCTTTAACAGGTGGTATTTAACACCATATAAACTCTCAAAAAAATAACCTAACACACCATCCACACGCTGGAGACAGTGTGGTTCAACTGGATCCCTAATACATATAATGTGGTTTTGTCAGTCTGTCACTTCCTACAGGACTCTTGTCATTCATATCCTTCTCCCAGTCAAATTAAACATAACAAGAAACTGGAAATCTCTCACAACCCCCAATCTCTCAGACGTAATTACTGACCTTAATCTAATCTACTCTCTTGAGTGACTTTATGCACTCAAAAATAACAAATTTCAAGCATTTGCTTCCTCATGGAATCTATTGATGTCACATAAACACTTTACAGGCTCTTGATTAATGTAATGAAGAGGACAAATATATACCCAACCTGATAGTCTCCAACCTGTAACCTTGATAAACAACCCAATACCCATATCTAATCACTCACCATGGAACAATATATGTCATGCTCATGTTTTATTTGTTTTATACATTATGTTTACTGGTTTATCTGTATTTTTCTTTTTTTTTTTTTCTTTTATCAAAGCTATAAGAACTGAAGGCAGGTAATAGACAAAAAAAAAAAAA
Organism: Pelophylax lessonae; assembly: GCF_965119305.1. Taxonomy (NCBI): domain Eukaryota; kingdom Metazoa; phylum Chordata; class Amphibia; order Anura; family Ranidae; genus Pelophylax; species Pelophylax lessonae. Next base: position 156,945,002 of record NC_138768.1, read on the forward strand.
AAAAAGAGGAAGTACATCTCGCATCACAGCTAATAGAGTCTCCCCCCACCTTGAGGAGATATGTCTATTTACTGACCCTTTTCGCTATTGTAAGCCTCTGTAATCACTGAGAGAGAATATGAGAGGGCTTAACATTGAGATTTATAAAGGTTTAGCATATGCTCTCTACCTATTAGCTATCTTCTCCTTATTATTATAGCTTAAGTTGTACTATCAATATGTCTATTGCGAATATATTGTAATGGACGGTTATGTTTGTTGTTATACTCCTTTTTTTCCTTATACTCCTTTTTGGAAAACCCAATAAACACTATTAAAAAAAAAAAAAAATATGTATTTTTCCAAGGAAAACCACTTTATAATAATGTTACTAAATATACTGTACATTTTAGTTTAAGTTCAACACAGTTGGGCATTTAACAATATTTAATCTTTACAGCTGCAACTTTTTTAATGTGGGACAAGTGGAACTAGACTCACTTTAACAAAAGGTCCCCTAGAGATATAGGTTTTTGGAAGAAGAGACATGCAAAGTCTCTTTTGCAAAAAAACTCCAACCTTTTCTCCGGTTCCTGGTGAACTTTTGTTTTCTACGTATGTGTACTGCATGGTGCATGCAGAGAATAGAACTAGATGCTGCAGACAATGCAACTATGCACATGCACTGGATTTACATCATCAGTGTCTGCCCAATGGCCGAAGAGTATTGCAGCAGGACCCAAAAGAATTGGAAGTGGATATGGCAGCTGTGTGGGGCATGGCAGTGACAGGATTCTGGACCCGTCATAATGAAGGACAGCACAGAAGGAGGAATATGCTATACTTGAAGATTATGGCAAAAGCTCACCCACACCAACACGTTTTCCTCTGATTTAACATTCTTAGAAGATGATTGCTGTGAGAATGGCTGAAAACAATATCCTATTGCATGCTGTCAGGCTTATTTAAATAAAGCAAAGTGAAGGTAACCCGTAGCAAATAATCAGAATTCATCTTTCACTTCTCTGACTCCAGTAACGTGTAATCTGTAGTTAAATATGATTGAATGGCTATGCAGTAAAGGTTGGCACATGCTGTGACTGCATATTATTCAGTACAAGCTTAGAAGCATCTGCAGTCTTTGCATAAGCAGTAGGAGTTAGATATAACTATTGTGCTGCTACTTTCCAATAAAACACTTAATGTACTGTATATACTGTATACTGACCAAGTATACATATTAACCACTTCTGGACCGGAAGATTTTCCCCATTAATGACCAGGCCATATTTTGCGATCAGGTACTGCGTTATTTTAACGGACAATTGCACGGTTGTGCAACACTGTACCCAAATAAAATTGATGTCCTGTTTTTCCCCCACAAATAAAGCTTTCTTTTGGTGGTATTTGATCACCTGTGCAATTTTTATTTTTTGCGCTATAAACAAGAAAAGAGCGACGATTTAAGAAAAAAAAAAAAAACAATATTTTTTACATTCTGCTATATAACATTCCCCCCAAGAAAATTAAAAAATCTAAATTTTTTAACATTTTAGGCCAATTTGTTTTCTGCTACATATTTTTGGTGAAAAAAATTGCAATAAGCGTATTTTGATTGGTTTGCAAAAAAGTTATCGTGCCTACTAACTACGGGAAAGATTTATGTCTTTTTCTATTTTTTTTTACTAGTAATGGCGGGCATCTGCAATTTTTTTGTGGGACTGTGACATTGCGGCAGACAGAACGGACCCCCTAACTGACATTTTTGACACTTTTGGGGGGACTAGTGACATTACTACAGTTACTATAGTTACTATAGTTACTGTAATAATGACACTGTCAGGGAACGGGTTAACACAGTAAGTGATCAAGGGGTTAAATATGTACCTAGGGGCGTGTTTCTAACTGTGGGGGGGGGGGCATGGCTTGCGAAATGATCACAGAGACCTGTGATCCTATATAGAAGGATCACAGTCGCTCTGTGATCTTTGCAGAGAGAAAAATGGTCAGTTGTGTTTACAACAGCTGACCGTTCTTCTCCCTCAGCGGGGAGCGATCACGGGTGTCAGGTGGCAATCGGAGCCACGGGCCCCATGCATCAGCATCCCCACTGCCGTGTGGGGGTGGGAGCGTGCGCTCGGCCCCTAGCTGCAGGCACGCGACCGGTGTATACCTATGTCGGTTTGCGCAGGAGGGCCACCCTGCCGCAGTAAAACTGCGGCGGGCGGTCAGGAAGTGGTTAATATGTGTTATGTATTAATATGTATTAGTATATATATTAAATGACTACAACTATTATCAGATATTGTAAATATTTTTAGATGATAACATTAACATGAAGCTGCAAGTGGAACATTAGCAAAAACACATAGGCTATATGCTGCACATTGGTAAAGCTAGGGTATCTATGAAAAACAAGTAGATAAATTGGAGGATGATGTATTAATGAATAAAACTTCCTTCCATATAAACCAAATCTTGATAAAAACACAATTATGTGTGAGTGACAGACATGGGAGTAAGTCACACATGTGCAAGTCACAAGCAAGTCTCAAGTCTTAACCTTCAGTGGTCAGGAAAGGTTTTTTTTTTTTTTCAACATTAACCACTTAAGCCCCGGAAGATTTTACCCCCATTCCGACCAGGGGGTATTTTACGACTCGGCACTGCGTGACTTTAACTGACAATTGTGCGGTCATGCAATGTGGTACCCAAACAAAATTTACGTCCTTTTTTTCCCACAAACAGAGCTTTCTTTTGGTGGTATTTGATCACCTCTGCACTTTTTATTTTTTGCGATATTAATAAAAAAAGAGCGAAAATTTTGCAAAAAAATGACATTTTCAACTTTGTCTTTTAAAAAATATCCAATATACTCAATTTATGTATTTTTTTTTGGCCAAAATATATTTAGCTACATGTCTTTGACAAAAAAAAATTCAATGAGCGTATTTTTATTGGTTTGCGCAAAAGTTATAGCGTCTACAAACTATGGTGTAAATACTGAAATTTACGCAGCTTTAATTTTTGACTGCCTATCTCATTTCATGAAGTGCTAAAATGGCAGGGCAGTACAAAACCCCCCCAAACTACCACTTTTTGGAAAGTAGACATCCTAAGGAATGTTTTTTTTTTTTTACACAAAGTTGTCATTGAAATGATATATTGCTCACACATGCCATGGGTATATGTGTAATTACACCCCAAAATATATTCTGCTGCTTCTCCTGAGTACAGGGATACCACATATGTGGGACTTTTTGGGAGCCTAGCTGTGTACGGGACCACAAAAACAAATCCCCACCATCAGAATTTCAAAGGGCGTACATTTTTCATTGCATTTTCTCACTACCTCTAACGGTTTAGGAGGCCCTGAAATGTCAAGATACCACAAAACCCCCCCAAATGACCCCATTTTGGAAAGTAGACACCCCAAGCTGTTTGCTGAGAGGCATGGTGAGTCCATGGAATATTTTATATTTTATCACAAGTTTTGGGAAAATTACTATTTTTTTTTTTATTTTTATTTTTTACACAATGTTGTCACTAAAAGATAAAATTCTCACACATGACATGGGTATATGTGGAATGACACCCCAAAATACATTCTGCCACTTCTCCTGAGTATGGGGATGCCCCATGTGTGAGACTTTTTGGGAGCCTAGCTGTGTACAGGACCGCGAAAACCAATCAACACTCCCAGGTTTTCTAATGGCGTAAATTGTGCATGTCACCTCTGCACTACCTGTCACAGTTTCGGAGGCCCTAAAATTCCAAGATAGCACAAACCCCCCCCAAATGACCCCATTTTGGAAAGTAGACACCCCAAGCTATTTGCTGAGAGGCATGGTGAGTCCATGGAATATTTTATATTCTGCCACAAGTTCCGGGAAATACATATATATATATATATATATATATATATATATATTTTTTTTTTTTTTTTTCACAAAGTTGTCAGTAAATGAAATATTGCTCACACATGCCATGGGTATATGTGAAATGACACCCCAAAATACATTCTGCTGCTTCTCCTGAGTACAGGGATACCCCATGTGTGAGACTTTTTTGCAGTCTAGCCGAGTACAGGTCCCCGAAAACCAGTCCCCCGCTTTCAGGCTTTCCAAGGGCGTAAATTGTTGATTTCACTCCTGACTACCTATCACAGTTTCGGAGGCCCTAAAATTCCAAGATAGCACAAAACCCCCCCAAATGACCCCATTTTGGAAAATAGACACCCCAAGCTATTTGCTGAGAGGCATGGTGAGTCCATGGAATATTTTATATTTCCTGTCTGTCTCCATGGCAGCCTACGTGTGGGTTAACCCCGCCTCCACTCCAAGGGTATAGGACCCCCCTCCCATAAATTTCAGCTCTCAGGTACAGCAGGTGTTCATTTTTTGTCCTCCTCCAAGGACCTACACTTCTGATGTCTTACTACGTCCAGCTTACCTTAGGATACTTTGGATGGTGTCTGCATGTCCAGAGCCCAGCCACGGGCGGGTGAGTGACATTTAAAATCCCCTGCTCTCTGCGGTTGACTGAAGCTTGATTGGCATTCTCTGACATGGGTCTGAAGATTCGCATTGCTTCCCTTCATGGCAGCGGTATTTGTTATTTATGTACACTTTGTTTGTCTCTTTTCCTATCACTGTACAATTTGTTTGTTTGGCCCAATGGCGCTGGAACGCTTCCTGCGTTCCAGCAAACCCTTCCTGCGTTCCAACAAACCCTTCCTCTTCCTCCTCTGCTTCTAGCGTCCAATCGGTAGACGCTTCGTGGTCCCGCGCATGCGCAGTGCGCCGCGAGCGAAGTCGAGGCTTGGTTCGCACATGCGCATTAGCGATCGCGGCCGCATCACCGCTGACGTCATTCCGGCGGGAGATTTAAACAGCTGACGATTCCCCTGTACTTTGGGAATGCACTGTGGGCGTTGCGGCAGCTTCCCAGTGTCTCTGGATTCCTTGCTACAGGTATGTGCAATGGAGACTTGACTGCAGAGGGGGGGGGGGGGGGGGGGGGCGGAGGGTTGTCACCTCACAATGTATCACTGACATGGTGTCTGATATGTATTACCTTTCTTTATCAGTCTGGTTGTTTGGCCTGAAGTATGGATCCTGCGTCACCGCCCTCCTGTGGCCAGCCCTCTCACAACAGGTGGGTGCTGGCATTTTTCAGAGGGGGGGGCGGGGAGGGCTTGCTGGTCCCTAGGTCATGGCTAAATCCAGTGTCTCCCCGATTTTCTCTTTTTTCCATCAGCTCTCCCAGGCCTGATTTACCACAAGAAAGAGACCCTGTCAGACCTCGTGGGAGTTCATCCTCCAGATCTAAACGCCGTGAATCTCCATCAGGGAGTAGGCAGCAAGGGAGACGCTCTAATTCCTCCCCCAGACACCATACACGATACCAGAGTCACCGCACACACCAGAGAGCCTGTTGGGGTTGTGGGGCGCATGTCCCGGAGGACAAGTCCCTATGTGAGCCATGTTTTGCTCATGCAGCCGGTGAGAGGGGGCAAAAGGATCAAAGATTGGAATCTCTAGTGAAGAGAATAGTACAACAGTCCCTGAAAGAATGGGGTACAGTCCCACCACTTGGTCCCACCACATCCAGTTCTCCAGGGGAAGTGCAGGAAGATCAAGGCCCCTCTCAACCGAGTATTACTTCTGCAAAGTCATCTGACAGTGATTCGGAAGAAGAAGGGGCTGTAGGCGGCTTTGAGTTCGCCCTAGTTTCACCCCTGATCAGAGCCATTAAAGAAGCTCTCAGATGGGAGGATCCTGTGTCTCCTCAGAAAAAGCAGCGGAAGTTCTTCAAGCACCTTGGTAAGGAGCGTATCAACTTCCCTTCCCTCTCTGAATTACAAGAGGTGATTACTGAAGAATGGAGTAAAGGGGATAGTAAGTCTTCCTTATCCTCCAAACTTGGGAAATTATATCCCTTTAAACCTGAAGATGTCGCCCGTCTGGAATCTGCTCCTCTTGTGGATGCGGCAGTTACAAGATTAGCAAAGCATGTCGCTTTGCCACTAGATGACGCGGTCTCTTTCAAAGACCCTTTGGATAGGAAGATAGATCTGGACCTAAAGAGGATCTTTGTGACGGCCGGCGCGGCCTGCAAACCTGTGATGGCATTAGCAACAATGTCTAAAGCCATGGAAGTCTGGGTTTCCGATATAGAATCCAAACTTGGAAGTCTCTCGGAAGAAGCCGTAGAAAGTTCCCCTATTCACGAACTCAAGCTGGCTTCAGTGTTTTTAGGAGAAGCATCTATTGATGTTCTGCGTCTTCTGTCCAGATCGATGCTATCCTCAGTAACAGCAAAGAGGGCCTTGTGGCTTCGCCCGTGGATTGCAGATCCAGCTTCTAAACAGGCATGGTGTAAGATCCCTTTTGAGGGTACTTCCCTTTTTGGAAACAAACTAGACAGCGCCATTGCCAAGGCTACTGGCGGAAAGTCAGGTTTCCTCCCGCAAGACAGACGACTATTTGGTCAGAAGAAGCCTCAACCTAGGAAGCAATACACGGAGAGATCAAGAGATGCACGCTCTTACAAGCCTAATAGAGATTTCCGAAGAAACTGGAGAGGTGGTCAATCCTCTACTCGGAGGTCATCAAAAAATCCAGCGCCTGCTGGACAAGATTCCACTAAATCTTTTTGAGATTGGGCCCGTCCAGGCATGTCAGGTGGGGGCACGTCTTCTCCATTTTCAGCATGTCTGGGCGGCCTCAATCACGGACTTTTGGACCGTCAGGACGGTCTCTACAGGCCACAAATGGTCATTTCTGGCAGATCCAGTTCCAAGATTCATCTCAACTCATTTACCCTGTCTAGAAGAGAGAAGAGAAGTCTTGCTCGCCTATGTAGACGCTTTGGTGGCTCAAGAAACAAGAAAAACAAGAAAAGGGAACAAGAAAAATTTCAAGGGGTTTACTCACCCCTCTTCTTAGTCCAGAAGAAGAACGGGGCCTGGAGACCTGTTATAGATCTCACATACCTGAACAAGTTCATAAAGAACGAAAAATTCAAGATGGAAACACTCTCAACTATTCAAAGGGCAGTACTGCCGGGAGATTGGCTCGCCTCAATAGATTTAAAGGATGCGTATTTTCATGTACCTGTGACAACCGACTTCCACAAATATCTTCGCTTCTGTGTTCGGAATCAGCATCTGCAATTCATTTGCCTACCCTTCGGCCTGTCTACCTCACCCAGAGTATTCACCAAAGTTCTTCTAGCAGTGGTAGCCTTCATAAGATTGAAAGGTATACGTCTACATCATTACTTAGACGATCTTCTGCTTCTGTCTCAAGAAAAGGATCAGTTATTGGCACACAGAGATCAGGTCATATCGACCCTCAAAGAGTTTGGCTGGCTGCTAAACCTACAAAAGAGTCAGCTGGAGCCCACTCAGCGCCTAGTCTATCTTGGGGCGCAATTCGACACCGTCGAGAATTCAATCTCTCTCCCATTAGAGAAGATACCGGTAGTGAGGGAGAGAATCCTTCCGGCTCTTTCCTCTCCTCGGCTGAAAGCCTCTCAGTGCCTCAAAATCATTGGCACCATGGTGTCCACGGCTCCAATGGTCAAATGGGCTCTCTGGCATATGAGGCCCTTCCAAAAAGGGTTCCTACAACAATGGAACACAGAAGAGAAAGATCAGTACATTCATATCTCCTCCAGCATGAGATACAGTCTTCTTTGGTGGCTGCAACGCAGGAATCTGCTCAACTGTCATTCTCTGGTTCCAGTCTCATGGACTATAATCACAACAGACGCCAGCAACTCAGGTTGGGGGGCTCATTGTCTGACAGAGATGACACAGGGGAGATGGTCTTTTCAGAGACACACTCCAGTCTCCAATATACTGGAACTCCGAGCAGCCTACCAGGGTCTTCGATCTTTCCAACACCTGCTAGAGGGGAAATCTGTAATGATTCGGATGGACAACACCACGGCAGTGTCTTATGTGAAGAGACAAGGTGGGACACGGAGTCTCTCTCTGCTACGAGAATTAGACCCGATCATGTCCTGGGCCCAGACTCACCTAGTAAACATCTCGGCAGTTTACATCCCAGGTTCACAGAATGTTCAAGCGGATTTTCTGTCCAGGGTCCAGTTGAACCACAATGAATGGTCGCTCCATGTGGAGTCGTTCAAATGGATTCTGTCGTTGGGAGTATCTCCCGAAGTCGATCTGTTCGCCTCCCCTTGCAACCACAAGTTGGAGAAGTATGTCACGAGAGGCAAGTGTCCTCAAGCTTACGGGACAGATGCACTAACCGACAGGTGGGAGTTCAGCAGGGCTTACGCCTTTCCTCCAGTACCCATCATTCTCAAATTCCTGCAAAGACTTCAAGCGGAAGATGTGGAGATAGTGATGGTGGCGCCTTTCTGGCCGAACAGGCCATGGTTTCCGCTACTCCTACAACTGAGTTACCGGGACCCGGTCCCTCTTCCCCTCAGACCAGACTTGCTTCTTCAGGGAACATCAGTGCACCCCTGTCCTGCAATTCTCCGGTTGACGGTCTGGTTCTTGAGAGGGAAAGGTTGGAATCGCTCGGCTGCCCATCTACAGCCATTTCCACCTTGATGAATGCTAGACGACCAAGTACTAATAAAGTATACTGTAGAATCTGGGCAAGATTCATGGAGTCTGCATATCCTGAAGGTATGTCTTCCTCAGTCCCTGGGATTCAAGAAATACTAAGTTTTCTTCAGGCTGGTCTGGATATGCCCCTTTCAGTGGCAACTCTTAGAGTTCAAGTTTCGGCCTTATCGGCCTTCTCCGGGGTCATGTGGGCCCAACACCCACTAATTCAACAATTTTTCAAAGGAGCAATCAGGCTCAATCCTCAGAGAAGACCTAGGTTCCCGAAATGGGATCTACCTCTTGTCCTAAATGCCCTCTCCAAATCGGGCATAGATTCCTCTTCTTCTATCAAGGACCTGACCATCCGAACTGTCTTCCTGGTAGCCATTACTTCGGCTAAAAGGGTCTCTGAATTAAGTTCTCTCGGATGTAAAGAACCATTCTTGACTTTTTTTCCGGATCGGGTAGTACTGATACCCAGGCTGAATTCAAATCCGAAAGTCACCTCAGTGTTTCACCAGAATCAGGAGATTGTCCTGCCTACTTTCCGTTCATCTAATGAGTCCAATCCTCATCCGTTGGATGTAGGAGAATCCTTAAAAGCCTATCTTCAAGCAACTGCACCATTCAGGCAGTCTGACAACCTCTTTGTCCTGTTCTGGGGAAAGAACAGAGGTAAACCTGCTTCATCTAGGACTATCGCTTCATGGATAGTGGCAGCTATCCAACAGGCCTATAGAGCTGAGGGGCTGGCTCCTCCGGAGGCGGTGACGGCGCACTCTACAAGGAGTATCTCTACTTCCTGGGCGGCTTCGCGGCACGTGGCTCCAGATGTGATTTGCAGAGCGGCTTCGTGGTCATCAGTCAATACTTTTATGACCCACTATTGTGTAGAGCCTGCTTCTCTGTCCTCAGTTAATTTTGGTTTGACTGTTTTGTCTGCAAATAGCATGAATTAAAATTTTCTTTGCTAAAGCATTCCCACCCGTGTGGAGTGAGCTAGTTATTTCCCACACGTAGGCTGCCATGGAGACAGACAGGAAAACGGAAAATTCCTATCATACTTACCGTAATTTTCCTTTCCTGATAGTCTCCATGGCAGCCGGAGTACCCACCCTCTCGTCTTGGATTCGGCTAAGATATGGAACACCTGCTGTACCTGAGAGCTGAAATTTATGGGAGGGGGGTCCTATACCCTTGGAGTGGAGGCGGGGTTAACCCACACGTAGGCTGCCATGGAGACTATCAGGAAAGGAAAATTACGGTAAGTATGATAGGAATTTTCCGTTTTTGCCACAAGTTCCGGGAAATATATATATATATATATATATATTTTTTTTTATTTTTTTACACAAAGTTGTCAGTAAATGATATATTGCTCACACATGCCATGGGTTTATGTGAACTGACACCCCAAAATACATTCTGCTGCTTCTCCTGAGTATAGGGATACCCCATGTGTGAGACTTTTTTGCAGTCTAGCCGAGTACAGGACCCCGAAAACCAATCATCGCCTTCAGGCTTTCCAAGGGCGTAAATTGTTGATTTCACTCCTGACTACCTATCACAGTTTTGGAGGCCATGAAATGCCAAGACAGCACAACCCCCCCCAAATGACCCCTTTTCGGAAAGTAGACACCCTGAGCTATTTGCAGAGAGGCATGTTGAGTGTTTTGCAGATCTCACTTTTTGTCACAAAGTTTTGGAAATTGAAAAAAGAGGAAAAAAAATGCATTTTCCTGTTTTTTCTTCATTTTCCAAAAAAAATGAGAGCTGCAAAATACTCACCATGCCTCTCAGCAAATAGATTGGAGTGTCTACTTTGCAAAATGGGGTCATTTGGGGGGGGGGGGGGGGGTTTGTGCAATCTTGGCTTTTTATGGACTTCAAAAGTGTGATAGGTAGTAAGGAGTGAGATCAACAATTTACGCCCTTAGAAAGCCAAAAGGTGCGCATTGGTTTTCCGGGTCCTGTACGCGGCTAGACTGGCAAAAAGTCTCACACATGGGGTATCATTTTACTCAGGAGAAGCAGCAGAATGTATTTTGGGGTGTCATTTCACATATACCCATGGCCTGTGTGAGCAATATATCATTTACTGACAACTTTGTGTAAAAAAAAAAAAAAAAAAAAATTTTTCCCGAAACTTGTGGCAAAATATAAACTATTCCATGGACTCACCATGCTTCTCAGCCAGTAGCTTGGAGTGTCTACTTTTCAAAATGGGGTCATTTGGGGGGGTTTTTTGCTATCTTGAAATTTCAGGGCCTCTGAAACTGTGACAGGTAGTCAGGGGTAAAATCAGCAATTTACGCCATTAGAAAACCTGAAGATGTGGACTGGTTGTCGGGGTCGCGTACACAGCTAGGCTCCCAAAAAGTCTCACACATGTGGTATCCCTGTACTCAGGAGAAGCAAAAGAATGTATTTTGGGGTGTCATTTCACATATTCCCATGGCATTCATGAGTAATATATCATTTAGTGACAACTTTCTGTAAAAAAACAAAAAAAAAAAAAAAAATAATAATTTTCCCGAAACTTGTGGCAAAATATAAAATACTCCATGGACTCACCAAGCCTCCCAGAAAAAAGCTTTGGGTGTCTACTTTTCAAAAAAGGGGTCATTTGGGGGGTGTTTGAACAGTCCCGGCATTTTATGCTCAATCTTAGCCACACATCACCCACTCTTCTAACCACTTGAAAACCAAGCCTTTTCTGTGCCTTTTTGTTTACATGAAAAAATATTTTTTTTTTATTAGAAAATTACTTTGAACCCCCAAACATTATATATTTTTTTAAAGCAGAGGCCCTATAGAATAAAATGGTGGATGTTGCAAATTCTTTTGTCACACGGTATTTGCGCACAGATTTTCCAAACTCAATTTTTGCGAAAAAAATACATTTTTTTAAAATTTATTGCACAAATACACTATATAATTCAAATTTTTTTGGTAAAATTTAAAAGATGATCTTATGCCGAGTTCATAGACACCTAACATGACATGCTTTAAAAATTGCGCATGCCTGCGCAGCGGCAAAAACATACGTACATTTTTAAAAACCTTTAAAAGTCTCTACAGGTTACCACTTTAGACTTACAGAGGAGGTCTACTGCAAGAATTACTGCACTCGATCTGGCAATAGCGGCGATACCTCACATGCATGCTGCAATTGCGGTTTACATATGACACTAGACCACCGCTTGCGTGCGCCATTGCGCGCAAGCACCCGGAGAAAGGGGGGGGGGCTCAATTTTTTTTTTCTTTTTTCTTTTGCTTTTTTATGTTATTTTGACACCTTTCCTTTAATTTTTTTTTTTTTTTAAAATAATTTTTATTGTTACCATAGTGAATTTAAATATCCCCTATGATAGCAATCTGTGGTGACAGGTACTCTTTTTTAAAAAAATTGGGGTCTTTTAGACTCTAGATCTCTCCTCTGACCTTAACGCATCAGACCACACCAAAATTGGTGTGATAAAATACTTTCCCAATTTCCCAATGGCCCTGTTTATTTCTGGCGAAACAGAAGTCATAAAATGCTCGTAGCCTCCGGCATCTTAGGCCATAGAGATGATTGGAGCCATTCTCATCTCCAATTAGCTCTATGGTTAGATAACTGAACCACCGGCTGCACTCTCGGGTTAACCGGTGGGACAGGAGAGCCCGAGAAAAACCACGGAAGGCTGCGGAAGGCGGCGGTGGGGGGTGGGGGAGGCCCCTCCCACTGCATGTAAAAGCAGTCTAGCGGCCAATTACCTGCTAGGATTGCTTTTACATGTAAGCCGACCGCTGGCTGTAAAAAACGATACCAAGATGATGCCTAAATCTGCAGGCATCATCCTGGTATAACCACTCAAAGTCCAGCAACGTACCAGTACATTGCTGGTCCTTGTTTGGCATATAGGTTTTTTTTTTTTTTCATGCAGCCTGTGGGCTGAACGGAAAAAAAGAGAACCTATCAGAAATCAGCACAGGAATAATGCGTAGTATTACTCATCATTAACCGCCCAAACAACCACCCACTGAATTTAATGATGGGTATGCACGACACTATCCACGTATACCAAAATAAGATTTTAACTGCAGTGCTGAAATCAGAAAATCACCACAGCTGCTATCAGCAAAGGTATCCATATATGCTGAGCGCAAATGCTGTTTGTGTCAGAATATATAAAATCAATGCGTGGTAGCCGACGAGTACCTGCAAGAGAAACAGGTCACAAAAGAATGAAAAAACAAAAAGTACATTAAAAAAAGTACAGTAGGAAGAGTAGAAGGACATATAAAATGACTGACAACAACAGTTTTTGGATCTTCATCATTAACCGCCCAAACAACCACCCACTTAATTTAATGATGGGTATACACGGCACTATCCACGTATACCAAAATAGGATTTTAACTGCAGTGCTGAAATCAGAAAATCACCACAGCTGCTATCAGCAAAGGTATCCATATATGCTGAGCGCAAACGCTGTTTGTGTCAGATATATAAAATCAATGCGTGGTAGCCGACGAGTACCTGCAAGAGAAACAGGTCACAAAAGAATGAAAAAACAAACAAAGGACATTGAAAAAAGTATAGTAGGAAGGAGTAGAAGGACATATAAAATTACTGACACCACAACAGTTTTTGGATCCTTTTATTTTTCTTTCTAACTGTTCCTTTATTTCTTGATTTGGGACTGCGATCTTCTGCAATCTTCTCTTCCAGCTTGGGTCTCTCAAAATGTCGATGGACATCCAACATCCTTCGAGACCCTGTGTTTGTGTGCCCTACACTGTGTCGTGCTGTACCCTACGCTAATAATCCACTAGTGTATGGTAGCGCTCGAAACATTCCCCGATGCAGAGACCAGGTTGGTCAGGACATTTGGGACAATAATAGCGAGTGTCACGCCTAAATCCGCGCTTGCTACAGACACGACATCTTCTTTGGGGCCATCTTTGGGTAGGGGTACTCGGGAGGACATGTGAAAAATGCCTCTCATGCAGCCGGCTCACTGCATCTGGAAGGGGAAGTTGGGCAGGCATGCCTCCTGGGTACAGGTAGGCAAGGATGATCTCTTCCTGGAATTCCCGGAAAGATCCAGTTCGTCCTGACGCCCTGTATAGGACAAAGGCGTTCAGCATAGCCAATTGGTATAGGTAAACAGACACTTTTTTGTACCAGCGTCTGGCTTTACGGGCAACTAAATACGGCGCCAAAAGCTGGTCGTTAAGGTCCACCCCTCCCATATTAAGGTTATATTCGTGGACACAGAGGGGTTTCTCCATAACGCCAGTTGCCGTAGGAATTTGGATCGTCGTGTCTGGGTGAAGGGAGGACAGAACATAAACATCCCGTGTATCCTTCCACTTCACCGCAAGCAATTTGTCCGTTTTCAAGCAGGCTCTCGCCCCCACAACTAAGACGGGAATCTACAAGCCGTTGGGGGAAGCCCCGGCGATTAGGTCGCACGGTGCCACATGCGCCAATTTGTAAATCGAGAAGGTGACTAAATAGTAGCACGCTTGTGTAAAAGTTGTCCACGTACAAATGGTACCCCTTTCCGGATAAGGGTGACACCAAGTCCCAAACGATCTTACCGCTGCTCCCTATGTAGTCTGGGCAGTTGGGGGGCTCCACACAGCTATCTTTTCCCTCATAGACCCGGAAACTAACTGTATAGCCTGTGGCCCTGTCACACAATTTATACAGTTTGACCCCGTACTTGGCACGCTTGCTGGGGAGGTACTGTTTCATAGCAAGGCGGCCAGTAAATTTGATCAGGGACTCGTCAACGCAGACAACTTGTTCGGGGGTAAACAAGGCTGCAAACCGCTGATTGAAGTGGTCTATGAGGGGACGAATTTTGTGGAGCCGATCGTATGCAGGGTCTCCCCGAGGACAACAGATTTAATTGTTGCTGAAATGCATAAATCGCAGAATTTGCTCATATCTCGCCCTGGACATGGAGGCAGAGTACATGCGCATATGGTGAACTGGGCTAGTGGACCAATATAGCCGCAATTCACTCTGTTTAGTTATGCCCATGTGGAGGGAAAGGCCCAGAAAGATTTTAAATTCGGAAACCGTTATAGGTTTCCAGCCCAATCGTCTGGCAAGGTGCGAATTTGGGTTGGCGGCGATGAATTGTTGTGCATATAAATTTGATTGATCCACAATAGATCTGTAAAGATCTTCCGTGAAGAACAGCTCAAAAAAGTTCAGGGGCGTAAAACCAGCTGTCTCCACGTGGATTCCAGGTTGGGCGGTGAATGGGGGAAGTACTGGCGCTGTAGTATCAGTGGGTTGCCAATTAGGAAATGCCAGCGCATCAGGGAGGGCACTATGGGCTCTACGGGCCTGTCTTCGAATAAGCGGTGGCTGCGGGCCACTACTTGTGCTAGCCACCGCACCAGCTTCAACTGCACTTAGGGGACTCGCCACGTCACCAGGTCTTACTGCAGTGCTGGTTGTACTAGGTCCAGGTTGTACTAGGCCGCTGGCGCTTGCCAGGTCGTCAGAAGGATGAGCGGCACTAGTACCCACACTCTGCTCCATACGAGCACCCTGCGATTCCTGCATCTCAACAACTTCAGAATGGGGTCGGGTACGCCTGGGTCTAACAGGGACCCATCTGTCGTCGGAGCTATCTGTCAGGGAGCCGCTGCCGTCATCAGGTTCATATACTGACACTAATTCGGTCATTGTAGCTTCCCCTTCGCTATCAGATGACCCGGTCAGCATATAACTGAGAAGCTCTTCATCACTGTACGAACTTTTAGACATTTTGGTAACTAAATTTACCCGTACAGTGATGCGACTCACAGGTAATAAAAGCACCTGGTTGTCGAAGATTATTTCAAGCGCTACAAAAAAAACTGCTAATGCTAGCAGGGATCAGGCCTGACTCTGCTAACACAGCGGTTTTGTGTCTTGTGTTTTTTTGCAAGTGACAGTAATCTATTGATTACTACACTTGCCTGGGTGAAAGGGTTAAACGCAGGTGCTGGCCGGAATCAGTACTGATCGTGCAAACACCGCGTTTTGGGAACGCTATGGGGGCGCTAGTATAGTTCTGATCAGATCAGATATTGATCTGTTCAAACACTATACTAGAAATGGAAGTGTATGTGCGTGCGTGTGTGGTAATCAAGGGGTTACTTCTAAACTATGCGCAGGGGATCTGGGGGGGGGGGTGGCGGGGACCCTAAACCTCCTTTGGGAAAGAAACTAGCTCGCTAGCGCAACCTCAAGTCACAATGACACCAATACAAAATACAGTAAAAACAGTATATTATGTGTGTATTAGTGCTAATGTGACAGAGGGTGTAGGGGTTAACGGGATGTGATCAGGGGGGGATCAGGGGTTTAAATCTTTATTGGAAGGGACGGGTATCCTAAGGATAAAAGGAACGGTGGCAAGCGCTAAACCTGGTCACAAGTCACACTTATACGGGTATATAGAAAATGCTATATACTGTATACAGTGTGTGTTGTGGCAGGGGGTGTAGGGGTGATCAGGGGGGGATCAGGGGATTAAATCTTTATTGGGCGGGTGGCGGGGACCCTAAACCTCCTTGGGACACAAACTTAGTCGCCTGCGCTAATTCTGATCACAATGACACTAATACAAATATACAAAAAACACTGTATATTACGTTTGTATTAGTGCTGATGTGACAGAGGGTGTAGGGGTTAACTAGCGGTGATCAGGAGGGGATCAGGGGGGATCAGGGGCTTAAATCTTTATTAGGGGGGGATGGCGGGTAATTCAAGTGGAAAAAGGGGGGTCGCAAGCGCTAGACCTGACCACAAATCACACTAATACGGGTATATAGCAAAATGCTATATACTGTATACGGTGTGTGTTATGGCAGGGGGTGTAGGGGTGATCGGGGGGGGTCAGGGGCTTAAATCTTTATTGGGCGGGTGGCGGGGACCCTAAACCTTCTTGGAACAGAAACTTAGTCGCCTGCGCTAATTCTGATCACAATGACACTAATACAAAAATACAATAACACCGTATATTACGTTTGTATTAGTGCTGATGTGACAGAGGGTGTAGGGGTTAACGGCGGTGATCAGGGGGGGGTCAGGGGAGATCAGTGGGTTAAATCTTTATTAGGGGGGGGTAATTTGAGTGGAAAAGGGGGGGGTCGCAAGTGCTACACCTGTTCACAAATCACACTTATACAGGTATATAGGTAACTGCTATATGCTGTATATAGTGTGTGTTGTGTCAGGTGCTGTAGGGGTTAATTGGGGGGGGCGATCGGGGGTGAAATGTGCCTATCTAGCTGTGTGTGGGTGCTTGGTGCAATTACTCACAGTAAGATGTGCTCTCCTCTCAAGCTGGATCCAAAAAGACCGTTGTGGGGGGAGGGCAGATCTCCTCTAAGCCTGTGTTTACATTTCACAGGCTTAGAGGGTGATCTGATTGGGCAGGACCGATCAACAGGTCCAGACCAAAAATGATTGGCCTGGACCTGATGACTGATCGGTTCTGAACCCAATCGAGCCATCGGTGGCGGCGGGGGCGCGCGGGAGCGCGCACAGGGCCGGCAAAAAGTGCTGACGTAGGCCTACGTCAGTTTGCTTGGCCGGGGCTGAGTGCCGACGTAGATCGTCGTGCGCCGGTCGTAAAATGGTTAACAAAACTGCTTAGCGCTTTTTTCTTAGCATATTAAAGAAACGCTTTGAATGCCCAAACAGTTCAAAATCCTTCGTCCGGTCATGTTTCAACACCACAGTCACTAAAAACATGTTAAGTATTTCCATTGTTAAACAGCCAGTTTCCTAAAGATCAGAATACACTGAGGTGTTTTAAGTGTCTGTGATGTCAGAAACATAACAGGCACATTCATTTTGCTTTAACACATCTTGAGAAAATATTTAATAATTTAAAAAGTAAAGTCATTTCGAGTCATATGTCTCAAGTCAAAGTCAAGTCTCAAGTCATGAATACCAAGTCAAAGTCAAATCGAGTCTTTTATTAATTTTAGTCAAGCAAGTCTCAAGTCCTCAAACTGGTGACTTAAGTCTGACTTAAGTCAAGTCATGTGACTCAAGTCCCCCACCTCTGGTGAGTGACACAGTCTAATTTAAAAGGTAAAAGTCCAAGTCCCATCCAGCTTCAAACACTAAATGGAGGACCCAGCACTTGTGACTTGTGATAGAAACAGTCTCAAGGTTCACATACCAGCCGAAAAGCATATGAAGACATGAGACCAGCTGTTGTGACAGGAGAGAGCATCAGACAGTGAGTAAAGCACTACACTGACACCAGTACACTGATGCCAGACCATTTTTCAGCTGATTGGAAAAAGCCAACGTGGTACCAATATTTAAAAAAGGGCCGAGATACATCCCGGGTAACTATAGGCCGGTCAGCCTAACATCAGTAGTCTGCAAGATTTTGGAGGGGATGTTAACAAGGGACCACATACAAGACTTTAGTAATGAAAATGATATTATTAGTAGTAATCAGCAAGGATTCATGAAAAATTGTTCTTGCCAAACCAATCTATTAACCTTCTACGATGAAGTGAGCTGCCACCTAGATAAAGGTAAGCCTGTGGATGTGGTGTATCTGGACTTTGCAAAGGCCTTTGACACCGTTCCCCAAAACGCTTACTGTATAAACTAAGGAAGGTAGGTATGGACCATAGGGTGAGTACCTGGATAGAGAACTGGCTCCAGGGGAGAGTACAGAGGGTGGTGATTAATGGGGAGTACTCGGCTTGGGCGGGTGTGGAAAGTGGGGTTCCCCAAGGTTCTGTCCTGGGGCCAATCCTGTTTAATTTATTCATAAATGATCTAGAGGAGGGGATATCGAGTACAATCTCAGTATTTGTGGATGATACTAAACTAAGCATGCCAATATCTTCTATGCAGGATGTGGAAACCTTACAAGCGGATCTGAACAAAATAATGGGGTGGGCAACTACATGACAGATGAGGTTTAATGTTGAAAAATGTAAAGTAATGCACTTGGGCGTCAGAAATACGAAAGCATGTTACTTACTGGGGGGGGGGGGGGGGAACCTCTGGGTGAGTCTAGAATGGAAAAGGACCTGGGGGTACTGGTAGACAAGAGGTTTGGCAGTGGCATGCGATGTCAAGCCGCTGCAAGCAAAGCCAACAGAATACTGGCATGTATAAAAAAAGGGGATTCACTCCAGAAATAAAGAGATTATTCTCCCACTTTACAAGACTCTGGTCTGGCCACATCTGGAGTATGCTGTCCAGTTCTGGGCACCGGTCCTCAGGAAGGATGTGCTGGAACTGGAGAGAGTCCAGAGAAGGGCAACAAAAATAATTAGGGGAATGGAGGGCATCGGCTATGAGGAAACACTACAAGCACTGAACTTATTCTCTCTGGAGAAGAGACGATTGAGGGGGGATATGATATCAATGTACAAATACTATACTGGCGACCCTAGCATAAGGAATAAACTTTTCAGAGAAAGGGAATACAATACTGTAAGACACGTGGCCAGTCACTAAAACTTGAGGAAAAACGGTTTAACCTTAAAATACGTAGGGGGTTCTTCACTGTCAGAACAGTAAGTATGTGGAATTCTCTTCCACAACAAGTCATATCAGCAGGGATCATCGATAGTTTCAAAAAAATATTAGATGGGCACCTTAAAGACCACAACATATAGGGGTATACAATGTACGGTTAACAGCAAACACACACATCATAGGTTGAACTGGATGGACTGGTGTCTTTTTTCGACCTCACAAACTATGTAACTATGTACACACAGTTAGCAACATATAACCCCCTGCCCAGTTAACCCTTTTACTCCCTGTCACAGTGTCACTAAGTATAGTGTACAGCTTTTTTTACTAATCACTGTATTGGTGTCACTTGCAGTGTTGGTCATCTTACTTTAAAAAAGTAATTAGTTACAGTTACAAATTACTTCTCCCAAAAAGTAATTGAGTTTGTGACTCAGTTACCACATTGAAAAAGTAATTAGTTACTCAGCAAAGTAACTGACTTTTTTTTACTATTCTATAATGCAATTACGTTCTATAAGATCTTTAATAGTAGTGGTGGTGTGGCACACTGTGGGGTCTGAGTCCTCCTGACTGTGTGAGTAACTGTATTTTCTTTTTTTTTTTTCCGTACCTGCTGCCTGGAGTGGCTGGCTGGTGGAGGTGGTGGTGTGGCACGCTGGTGGAGGTGGTGGTGTGGCACACTGGTGGTGGCGGTGTGGCCCACTGGTGGTGGTGTGGCACACTGGTGGTGGCGGTGTGGCACACTGGGGGTGGTGGCGGTGTTGCACACTGGTGGTGGTGGTGGCGGTGGGGCATACTGGTGGTGGTGGTGGCGGTGTGGCACACTGGTGGTGGCGGTGTGGCACGCTGGTGGTGGTGGTGACAGCCTGGCACACTGGTGGTGGTGGTGTGGCACACTGGTGGTGGTGGAGGTGTGGCACACTGGTGGTGGCGGTGTGGCATACTGGTGGTGTGGCACACTGGTGGTGGGGGTCTGAGTCCTGACTGTGACTGAGTCTGTGAGTAACCATATTTTGGTTTTGTTTTTTTGGTACCTGCTGTGCTGCTGCTGCCTGGCTGGCTGCTGGTGGTGGTGTGGCCTGTCCAGGCAGGCACATTGGGGTCCGTCTGGCTCCGTCCTTCTCCTCCAGGCCTGTCTGTCTGTCTGTGCTGTGTGCGCCTCTCTCTTCTGGGCTGGCTGTGTGCGGTGGTGGAATTCCTGCTGCCCTGGAGACTCCTGGACTATATTTTGGCCGGCCAGGCGGGCAAAGTGACAATGATGGTCGGCTGGTCTCATGCTCTGCCCTCCTGGGCCTGGCGCGCTGTGCTCTGCTGCTCGCCTCTCCTCACAGAGTCTCCTCCTCCTCTCTCTCTCCAGTACCGCGGACAGCGCCGGCCGCGGTCATAGAGGAGAGGGGGAATTACAATTACACTACTGCCATCTAGTGGCGGTATATGTAATTGCGGTAATGCAGCCGAAGTAGCGGCATCTGTGTTACAGGGAGGGCATGAGTATTCAGTTAGATTACTCGTTACCCTCTAAAGTAACTGCGTTAAGTAACGCCGTTTACTTAAACGCAGTTACTTCCATCACTGGTCACTTGTGATGCTAAATAGCTTTAGTGGCAGTTAGCATCAGTTAGCTTAAGTCCCAGATAGGTTCAGGGTACCACCACATATTCCCTAATGAAGTTTTAACCCCCTGATCGCCCGACAGTTAACCCTTTAACTCTTTATCATAGTGTCATTAGTACAGTGTACAGATCTTTTTTCTGATCGCTGTATTAGTGTCACGGGTGACGCCAGTTAGCATCAGCGCCAGTTATCTTCAGCTTCAATTAGGTAATTAGCCACTAGACTTCTTTTATAAGCCGCCTTACATGGTTTTCTTGGGCTCTCCTGTCCCTCCGGGGAACCCGAGAATGCAGCCGGTAGTATAGCCAGCTGACCATAGTGCTGATTGGTGACCAGAATAGCTTGAATCATCTCTATGACCTAAGAAACTGGAAGCTACAAGCTTTTTATCACTTTGATTTTGCCGGTTATAAACAGTGCCATTGGGAAATTGGGAAAGCATCTTATCACATCAATTTTGGTATGGTCAGATGCTTTAAGGGCAGATGAGAGATCTAGAGTCTAATAGACCCCAAATGTTTCATTAAAGAGTACCTGTCACTACCTATTGACAGTTCTTATCAAGTTAAGTCCACTTGGTGATGTAAGCGGATGGCCCTGCCTCTTGCCTATATTAGAACTGTGAAAGTCAAAGAGAGGGCATACAGTGGGTAGCCTCTTAGGAGGCGAAGCATTTTTTGCAATTTTTCTATTTTTAGGGTCCACCAGGCATCATGATAGCCAATGGATTTACATCAAGGGACACTATTTTCTTTTTCTTTTTCCTTTTTAATAAAGGACTTGTCAAAAACAGTTTCCTGCGGTTTTTACCTTTTGACACTACCCGATTCCCATTCCCATAGGGGGGGCTGGGATCTGGGGGCCCCCTTGATAAGCCCCCCTCCCGCAGACCCCAACAACCACAGCCCAGGGTTGTCAGGAGGAGGCCCTTGTCCCCATCAACATGGGGACAAGGTGCTTTGGAGTGGGGTGCACAGAGACCCCCTTCCCCAAAGCTCCCACCCCATGTGGCCTGGTATGGTTCAGGAGGGAGGCCTCTGGGGTTGCTGTAGAGTTGAACACTAGGAGAGTAATTATTGAGGTTCAAGGGTTGTGAGCCTTCCAAAGGCACCAGGGCTGCCATATTGTGTTTGTCAGGGCAAGATTTCCCATGCTAGCACCCATTATATGTTCGTATATGCAATGCAATTGGGTAAATTCTATTGTATCTGATAGGGTAGAGGGTGTGGTTAATTTCCATTTTTTTGTGATACAGAGCCTTGCCGCCAGGATGATATGGCTGATTGTATGTCAGGAATATGTTGGTAGATTTTCCATGTCCAGGTTTAGTAGGGCTAGGCCTGAAGCGGGAGAGATAGGAGTGTAGGTGATGTTAGAGATGAGGCGCAGAGAGTTGTGAGTTTTTTACAACCCCAAAGTGTGTGTAGAAGATCTCCTGTCTTCCCACATTGCCTCCAGCAGAGGTTAGAAGATTGGTATTTAAAGCGTGATAGTTTGTCTGGAGGTAGATACTAGCGTATGGTAATCTTCTGGGATAACTCCCATAATGTGGTACAGCAAGTAACCTTGTAGGTCATTTTGTTTGCCCTAATCCATTGTTCATCAGAATATGTGGTCCCTAGGTCATTTTCCCATAGTTTGTAATGGTCTGTTTTAACAAAATAATTTTATCTGTTGGTATATAGTGTGTAGCAGGTGGGTCTGCTATGGTTACCGGTAACACCTTCAGCCCATTTAAGCTGAATACCCAAGTGTGAGATTGGAGACAATGACCATTCCGGCATCTTTGGTTTGTTTTGTTTATTTAATATTGGGGATGGGAGAAGGGAATGAGTGGTATACTCCTCTGGCTCAACTAGGTACAAATGGGACACTTTGTGGAAAAATGCCTTTCAGCGCTGTCTTGACGCTGGCTGGATGCCGACCAACGCTTGCTGGCACTTGAAAAAACACTGACTTGCTGAACTGTACTTGAACTTGACTTCTGACACTCTGATCAGCTCAAAAGTCCTGGACTGTACTTAGATTTGACTTCTGACACTCTGGGTAGCTCAAAAGTCCTGCATACAGCTCCCTCCAGTCCTTCCTAATTGAGGTAGCTCCTGTAACTGCTTGTGCTGCTGCAACTCTCAACACTGTACACTGCACGCTGTGCACTTTAACACTTCTGGGCCCAACTGCTGGCGCCCCCTTTTCACTTCAGGGTCCTCTCACTAGGCACCACCTCTACACTTCAGGGTCCTCTCACTAGGCACCCTCTCTACACTTCAGGGTCCTCTCACTAGGCACCCTCTCTGCACTTCAGGGTCCACACACTGGCACTCTCTCTGCTTCTCTTCAGGGTCAACACTGACACCCCCTTTACTTTTGCTCCTGCACCGGCTAGCTAGCTCCTGGATCCCCACAACCTTCACCAGAGTGGCCCCCTCTCTCTCTAGGCAGACCCCCAAGGGACAGTTTGCAGTACTCATGAACTGGGAATGCTTTCCTGAAACTAGACCCCTCTCAACTCCGCTGGTCCTCGGTACACCGGATCCTCTCTGCAGCTCAGCTCAGCCCTTTGTCACCTCAGGCAAGCCGCCTGGGACACCCGATCCTGCTGACAGGAGGAGAGACAGCCATACTCTCCCTCCCGGGACTCTGCTTCCTGCCAAAGATTATGCGTCATGCGCTCCCCTCAAACCTATACCCACTCCCAGAATTCTGTGTGGCAGAATCTGCCTTTCTGTGGTAGATACAGGCCTGGGTGCACATCGGTGGGGTTTCCTCCACTGCCCAATGAGAACCCGCTCATGTAGCACAGTGGGGAGACTCCCCAGTCTCAATAGCTACACTTGGGAGACATGACAGCCCAGTTGAAAATCAAGACCCTGCTGTTTAGCAGTCAGGGCCCACTATACTTTACCTAGCACCTACTTTGTAGGGTGCTACAAGTGTAAAAAAGCGAGATGCCTTTCGGTATGGTTACAGAGATATTGAGGTGAACCCATGCTGGATGGGAAATTTTGCATGGCTAGTTGGAGGGGGACATCATGCAATGGGACATACGGAGGTAATAAAATTATTATCTTCCTGTAAGTTTATATTCTTTTTGGAGGCAGGAGAAGGACTTGGGGCCTGAGTCTGTGAGCAAATCGTTTAAGTAGTCTATGCCTTTGTTTGTCCAGTGGATAAGGGGCAGGTCTTCCATGAATTTATGCAATATGGACAGGGGGATTATAAGAGTTTCATTAGCAGGATAGGACTGAGATAGGAAGGGGAGTTTTTGCCATGCTTTCGCTAAAGCTATCCTGGGTGGGGGAAAATATGAGGGGATTTTGGCCCCAAAGTTGATGCTTTAAAAGCCTGGGTTTAAGTGGTTGACACAGAGTATAGGAGGATTTGATGTGTCCCCAAAGAGTGCGGGTGGTTGTTGGAACCAGTCTCTAAGTTGTGTGAGGATGGGGGCATAGTACTAAACACCAAAGTCCAAGTACCCAGTGCCATCTACTGATCTGTGCTTTACTAGTTTAATGTGAGCACATTTGGGTTTTTCGTCTCTCCATACAAATCTCGACAGTATGGACTGAAGGGATTTGAAGTAAGAAGTCTGGAATGAGATAGGTAAGGTCCTGAATAAGCATAGGAGCTAAAGGAGGTGCATCATTTTGCTGCCAGTCTGCCTGCCCAGGAGAATTCATATTTCGTCAATTTATCGAGATATTCCTGCAGTTTGATGCGGAAAGGGAGGTAGTTAGCGTGGAAGAAATTTTTGTATAATTTCATCAGTTGGATTCCTGGATACGGTGTTGTAGCAAGTTTCCAGTGGTACCATCAAGGGATAGATGATTTTTTTTCATTAACCTTATAGTAGGAGACTTTGCTAAACCAATGTAGTAGTTTTGGTACTTGAGTGGGTCGGGTTAGTAAGCATGAGGATTACATGGTCAGCGCATACTCTTATCTTATGTGAGATGCAATGGTAAACCCTGATATTAGATTATTCATTCTAATATATTCCGCCAATGGCTCCACCAAGAGATTGAAAATCAGAGGGGAAAGGGTTCATCCCTGTCTGGCGCCGTTTGTAGTTTCAGATGTATATACTGTACTTGTGCGGAAGTATATACTGTACTTGTGCGGAAGGGGATGTGTATAAGGCAATTATGGCATTGAGAATGGGGGCCTGGAATCCAAATTTGTGACAGACTTGGCAAAGGTACTGCCAGTGTACCCTATTGAATGCCTTTTCGACACCTCGAGAGAGAAGCAAGGAAGGTGTGTGTGTGTGTGTATTTTCTGAATGGTGAAATATATTGATCAGTCTTTTGGTGGCGTTGGAAGCCTGGAAGCCCTTAGTGAAGCCTGATTGGTCTTTGTGGATCAATTTTAGCAAGATATCAAGTAGTCTAATAAGTTCTTTCCACTTTTCATTACTACAGTATTGTATACTGAAGTCTGGGATTAAATACTTTGGCAATTAAAGCTCATATCTAGTTAAAAAATATAACAGCTCCCTGTTACCACTACACCTGCACCCACCCAATATTTGGCCTCTAAATCCTCTGCCCCTTAGTTGTAACACCCTGTGAAGTCCTGGTGATGAACACTTTTGGAACCAATGAGCAGCAACCACTACACCATTAAGCATTTTCCACACTGTAGAACTAATCCTCTCACAATACAGAGGAGAAGAAAAAAGACCTGGAACTTGCCAAGTCACATTAGTAGATTTATATGTAAAAAATGTGGAGTTTTAGGTAGATAAAAAAAAAAAAAATAATAAAAGCTACAGGTTAGGTTGGGGAGGGTAGCGGGGTACAGTTTTCTCCCGAAGATAAATTGTGTGTGATTGAAAAATTTCCTAAGGCTTTTAATAACTTCTTTCAATTTCTTTTTTGCCATTTAAAGGGTCAGCACACCCATAAACATTCTTCTCAGCTGTTAAACCTCTCCCCTTTTTTATGTATTTTTCCTTATTGATACGATATCTTGGTTAGTGTTCCTGAGTATACACTCCTGCTGTGACCATTGTGACATCGCTCTCCATTAACAAACAGAGTATGGAGAATGCAACAGATATGCAGAAAAAAGCAAGGGAGGGTGGACATTTTCCAAACTCTGAGGTACAACTAAGTGAGGAATAATGACAAGAGATATATCTGTTGAAGTATCCAAGGAAAAAAAGAAGACTGGAGCTGACTCAGCACACCATGCTATATCCAGCATTTCACTTTAGGTTAAACTGACCCTTGAAAGTGATACTAAAGACACACTGTTTAATTTACAGTATCACTTCTCTTTCTGTATGTTGATGACAGCACTGTATTTTAATAAAAAAATATCTATTTTCCTAATCAACAAAAAGCTGTCATGTGACCCAGATCTTTACCAGCCTGTCTGCAGGGATACAGTGCAAGGAGGAGTTACGGGTCCTCTGCTACTGGCCCCAAAATGTTTAGTAGAGATAGGCCTAACATCACCCTGTTCGGCTCGCACCAGAACTCCCGAACAGAGAAAAAGGTCGGAACCACACGGCAAACCCTATTAAAGTCTATGGGAGCCGAACTTGAAAAATCAAAAGACCCCACTTTGAAGGCTTATATAGTCAAAGAGGCAAAGAGAAACACTGCGCTAGAGTTTATATATAAGAGCTGTCAGCACTAAGAGCAATCAACCATACTCCAAAGATATGCATACAGAAAAGAGTTCAGGGCTAAACCAATTCAAAATGAGCTGTTAAGTCTATTTAGTATATCAGACAACAGTCCAAAGGAGAAGTCATAGCAGGAACCGGACCACCAGTGGTGACAGATGAGTAGAAGTTAAACCAAGAGGGTGACTCAGGACCTTAACTTCACACCCAAAGTGGATAGCGAAATCTGCTTACCAGATACACAGGACCACTAAATTATAGGTGGTAAAGGAGGCTTAATAGCAGCAGGTCTCCCATTAGGTGGATGTCACATACAATGGGCGTACACGAATTCCAAGAAAGACAGAACAAAGAAAACTTCCATAGTGCATTAAAGGTTGACTTGTTTATTCAGATTAAAAGGTAAAAATGCACTTTCAATTTCCCAGGTATATAATGGCAAATAGGCACCATATGAGCAACCAATCGGAACAGATTAGCGTGATGACGTAGCTGCCACGGACCCCCTGTCTTTCTTGGAATTCGTGTACGCTCATGTGGATTACGGGCGTACACAAATTTAAATTTTTGGATTAAAAACAATATGGAGTCAGCAAAAGTAAAACATAAAATACCTCATATCAAATATGTCAGTGATGGAACTAGTAAAGATAATAATGCTAAAAATTATAATGTTAAAAAAATGAATACAAAAATGATCACAATAAAATACTATAAAAGAAAGATATTTAGGTTAACATACAAAAAAATTACATTTAAAAGGAAACAAATAAAGCAGTTTGTATTTTTAGGGTTTTTAAGGTGCTATCACAGAAATTCTTTACAAAAAAATATTTAAAATTCAAAAAGTTTTTATTGATCACCATATTAAAATTCCTCATATCCAATTATTCTTATGCATACGTCAATAAACCAAACTTTCTCTACACGTTTGGCTAGGAAGTCATAGCTTCTTCAGGAGATTTTGTCTGGATATTACCCGCATAGGCTAATAATAAACAAATAATATTATTATTCATTGCATAACAAACATAATGTCCGTATAACAAACAACCACAAATATATATCACAATTTGTATTACATAATAAAATGATTATGCTTAAATTTATTGGATTTACCTAAGGAACATTGTATTCCACTCAGTCACTGCACCTTCAAATTTGCAGGGGAAAACCCCTAACCACAGAGACCAAGTGAAGGACAACTAGGATTTTAACCAAGTAAGTGCATATTTGGATGGATATCAGTGTACCATAAGAAGATTTATTACGTATATAATTTATACTGGCACAATTACTGCATTTGCACTTTAATAGTTCAGCACCATTGCACGTTTATTGATCTAATATTTATCAGATTCATGTGAGATTATAATTTGATGGTATAGGCATTTACAACTTTTCACGGATTGTTAGTCTTAAATTATTTAATATATTTATGTTTGCGCAGCACTATTAATTTATTTGATATATTTGTGGTTGTTTGTTATATGGACATTATGTTTGTCATGCAATAAGCCCCCCGTTCACACTAAGGCGACCTGTGAGGCGACCTGGTCGCCTCACAGGTCGCCGCAGGTCGCCTCCCATAGGGAAGCTGCGGACCCATTCTAATAGGAGTGACACAAGTCGCTCCGACTTAGAAAAAGGGCCCGGAGCTTCTTTGGGGCGACCAGGAGGCGACCGCCATAGACTTCAAAGTTATGAAGTCCGTGGCGGCCGCTCCGAGGTCGTGGCGCGCTGCTAGCACCGCGATCTCGGAGGTCGCCCCGGGAAGTAGCGTCGCGTGTATGTGAACCGGCGCTGAATCATTCATAATATTATTTGTTTATTATTAGCTTATGCAGATAATATCCAGACAAAATCTCCTAAAGAAGCTATGACTTCCTAGCGAAACATGTAGAGAAAGTTTGGTTTGTTGAGGAATAATTTCATATGATGAATTTTAAAATGGTGATCAATAAAAACTTTTTGAATTGTAAATATTGTTTGTAAAGAATTTCTGTGATAGCACCTTAAAAAAAATACAAACTGCTTTATTTGTTTTTTACACTCAGGGTGTGGTGCATGTGATTAAATGTGCCATTCATTCATTCATTTAGCATTCATCTATATTTAAAAGGTATTATGAAAAATTAAATAGAAATTTACCATAAACATAGTGGAAATGAAGATGGAATGGGGAAAATAAAGGAGGAGCTGGTAGATGAAAAAAGGAAGGAATTCAATTCAAGGCCACCAGTGTAGTCATATCACTTACCTGTAATGAAGTATACCCTGCTTTGTGCAGACAGCTGGATCCTGGAGAAATGTTCTGTGCAAGGATGCCTGTCCTTTTCCTGTCTCTGAACCTCCAGTGCTGCAATGGTTAACAGTTTTCGCGTTTCAGGCAAAATAGCAGTACAGATGGTCTAATGGGGACAAGCACCCTTCTTCCTCCTACTCCATTAAGAAAAGTTCTTTCATTGATTGCATTAAGTGATTGGCAAGCGGTTCGGGCCAGGCGTCGGTTTGGCCCCGAACAGCGTTCATTCGGGTGTTCACCGTACACCTGAATTTGTGGGGAGCTCTGTGGGATGTTGCCGACTAGTGCATGCTGGGTCGGTGACGTTGTAAGGGGGTGGTGCCACCAGGTGACATTGCCAGGTGGCTCCACCTCTTACCTATTTAAGAACTGTCACACTGTTCACAGACGGTGGTAGCCTTCGTTACAGGCAGATCTTTTTGTTTTTCCTTTTTTCGTGTCGGGTGGTGCGGAGGGCGACGTGATTGACGATGGATCCACATTGGGGGACATTGCTTTTTATTTTTAAAAGAGGAATTGTCAAAAACTGTGTGTTTTATTTATTTTTGTACACTTTTTTGGGTGAATGAGTAGGGGTACAATGTACCCAATACTCATTCATATGGTGTGAATGGGATCTGGGGGCCCCCTTTTCCAGATTCCAATAAGCCCCCTGCCCCCAAACCTCCACAACCATCACCCAGGGTTTTGGGGAAGAGGCCCTTGTCCCCATCAACATGGGGACAAGGTGCTTTGGGGGGGGGGGCAGAGCCTGGCAGAGTATAGATTTTGGGAGGGGACCCCTCACAGTTTTTTTTTTTATTTTGGCATTGGGTTCCCCTTAAAATCCATACTAGACTGCTATGGATTTGGGGGGATCCCCATGCTGTTTATTTCACATTTTGTATTGCCGGAAATGTTTTTTTTTTTTTTTAAGATAGCTTGCAGCCAGGAAAATCTATTTAAATGCCATTTTTTTTTCTTTATATATGTTATACGTATGTCAGTTTTGCTGCAGCAGATTCTATACATGTACAGATGCACCACTTTACAGGCAGAATAAGGGGACTTCCCAGGCATATTAAAGAGAATGTTTCATTTTTATTTTTTCACTTTAAGCATCATTAAAATCACTGCTCCTTTAAAAATGATCTTTTTTTAAAAAAAAACATTTTTTCCATACATGTCCCCCAGTGTAGTGCCCAGGCCCTCATATCCTTTTAATGACCAATAACTTGCATAAAAGCCTTCAAAATGGGTATTTTTGATTTTTCAAGTTCGGGTCCCGTAGACTTCAATAGGGTTTGCGGTTCGGGTCTGAACTTTTTCTTTGTTCGAGAGTTCTGGTGCGAACTGAACAGGGGGGTATTTGGCCCATCACTAATTACATTGTCTGCATCATGATCTGTGAATAGGTGAGAGCCTGATCAGTTAAAGGATTCTCTTCTCCATTTACAGATATATTAAATGCAGTGTAATCAATTAAGTAACTTATCTCAGTGGAGAAGAAATAAGGTGAGGACATGTTCCCATGGGACCATCTGAACTGATGTTCTTGCTGAGGAACCAAAGTTCTTAACCACTGCAGTTCTGGAGGTTCAGAGACAAGAACAGTGCAGAAGATATTTCTAGGATCCAGTTGCCTGCACAAAGTGGGGCATACAGTAATTCATTACAGATAAGGGATGTGTTGAGGGATTTTTTTTTTCTTTTGCTAAATTTCAGCTTAAAGAAGTATTGACAATACCAATATGAATTGTATCTGTCCAAACATTTGGTTTATTTAAACCAAACATTTGCTGAAACCCAGACTAAATCCATAGAAAATGTGTACTTGATCAGATTTATGAAAAAGAATGGAAGATAGATACAATTAATGTTGTGATACACTATAGCTTTTAGATCACTTTTATTGTGTGATTTCTTAAAGTTATTTTTAAAAGATTTTCTAATAGAAATAGTAGACTGTGGAAGTCTCCTTTGTTCTGAATCCAGCCTCTGGTTTAGATCCTTTAGTTTTGCAACACATTCCCCCCTAAGGAATTCTTGAATTCGTTCACCATTAATCATGCAGTAAGTATTTGGTGTCATTTCTTTTTGTAAAATAGCAGTGAGGCAACATTGTACTTTGCATGATTTATGCCATTAGGAAATCTCTAAATCACTGGTGTTGCACACGTTTCTGCCTTAAGCTAACCTCAAGATCAGTGTAAAATCTATAAAATGGGTATAAATACACTGCATCTATTTTTGAACATTTCATCTGGTGTAAAAATTGCTGATACCAGTAGATTAAAAGATTTCCTGAACATTTCTAATTATGCTCTCAGTCCATGCACCTGCTTGATTACACAATAGTATATACTAGAGGCTCGCATGAGTATGGGCTATATGACCAAAATAAAGCAGTACTGGCACTGAGCACCATAAACTGGCACCTGGACTTCATAGAACATATCTAGAGGTGTCTACATGCATAGTAATTTCCCTTTAAGAGAGCTTTGTTTATGCTAATACTGATCTTCTACTAGGAAATTAGTTCTTTCTGTATCTTGTCATTTTCTGCTAAATATGATGGATGACCTCAGTAACAAACAACAAGGCATGAGAGGTGAGAATGGAAAAAAAGGCTACTAACCAACTTCAAAGATAAAGCCCATTGTTGCCCTCTCTAGATTCTGAACCATTAACCACCAATTTTAGCTTTGCAACACCCCAGGAACAGAGCCCTCTGGCAATCCAATGTTTGGATCATCATGTTTCAGACAGAGGGAATAATTCTCTAGAAGAAAACTTGGAGTAGGGCTGTCCTTAGGGAACATGCTTTAACCTAGATACAATTTTCTCCTGCAAAAATGTATTGAAAGAAAACCTGAAACCAACTGCTTCCTGAGCAAAGATTATAAGGGTATACCGAGATTGACACCCCCTGTAACTTCAGCAAGTCCATCACCGGGGCTTGGAGCTTTGCAAACCCTCGGGAGCGGTGGCTAGCTCGAAGTACCGAGTCACAAATAAAACAAAAGATGACTTTCTACTGCAATTGCAGACATCTTTAATGAGCCTTTAAGAAAACGGCACATGAAGATATGCGTTATTGATGACTATGGACCCTGAAATCTACCTCTTGCAGAGAGGTCACTGAATCACTGAACAGACTGTGTCTATCTAAAACAGAAGGATACCCAGCGGCTTGAGATCTTAAGATAGAACTAATGTCCCCATTTGGTTTTGGAACCGCTACCATTCAAGTCTTTTACAATGATGAGCCCATAGCTTCTGCTCTTAGAGCCAATGCAAGGCAAAAGACTGACAACTCTGTGGCAGACCCAGAAGGTACCAGGAGGTGTGCTTCAGCTAACGCATTTCTGCCAGCTAAAAACAGAAAGACCCACCTCAGAGTCTGATCCTCTGGTTCAAGACACTCCTTCCGCCAATGGTCTGTCTCCCAGAGCAAAGGGAGAGGATTTTCTCCCCGGAGATCTCCATCCTGTACAGAGATATGGAAGTCTAAGAGTTAAGTGCACATGTGGAGCCAGCGCAGGGTGCATGGCGGGGCTCACTCCGCTATTGGAGAAAGGTAGTGGACAGGTGGATGTGGGCAAGGCTCAGTGTGTCCCTCCTTAATGCAAAGTACAGAGAAAGCGTACATTGTCCAAGACAATGAGAATTACCTGAAGAACAGTTACAGTGCAAGTGTACATGGTGTAAGCGCATCTCTGAGAGTAGAGGCCTACCTTAAGATTGAGTATTCCCCTACGGCAGTCTTAACCTTGTCTCACAGAATTGATGAAAATTGCACAAAGCAAAGGTACCCCATGTGTACAAGGTGCTTAACATAGCCAGAAGAACCCCTCTTGGGATAGGCCTTCTGTGTGACCCAAATTGGTGCCCAACAAGGGGAACGCAATTACTGCAACGCACTCTACCCTTACACGGACACTGGCAGCTGTGGTAATAAATGGAAAATGAGATTGAGATTGGGATATTAGCTCAAGCTCAAAAGGTAAAAAATCTTTTCTGCTGCAGAATCCCCCACAGCCCTCCCTTATTCTTACCTGAGCTAGAACCAATTCAGCGATGTGCATGAGAGCAGAGGCTCTCACCTCTGTCTCCCTCCTCATTGGGCAGATTGAGAGCAGCGGGAGCCTTTGGCGCCACCGGGGGACCCCTGACAAGGAGGAGCGGGGCTGCTTTGTGCAAAACCAATGCACAGAGCAGGTATGTATTACATGTTTGGTTTTTTAATGAAAAAAACAAAAACAAAACACAGGTTTAATGATACTTCAAATACTATATTTACAGATAGAAAAAAGCATATGCAGCTCTTTACCCACAGTCAAAGTTTTGCACCCCAAAAAAAAAAAAAGAAAAAAGAAAAATCTGCTGCATTTTGATATACAGAAAAAACAGGTTGTAAAATGTATAACATGTAGAAAGCATAGAGAGAAATTATTCTTAATATTTCTACTGGCTGGCAAGCTAATATCCCAATCTCACTGGCTTGTTTTTGGTATGCTTACTACCCCCTGGTAGGATACCAGAAGGAGTGAAAGTAAATATGTGGAGTTGTGGGAAAAGCTGTAGAATTCTGGATGGATAGGAGAAACACAGTATGCAAGAATATGCTCAATGGGGAGGGACAGGAGTAATGTAGATGGGTGCTCTTGATACAGGAGTAGTGATTAGCCGAACACACTCCCCTGGTTCGGTTCGCACCAGAACACGAACAGAGGAAAAGTTTGTTCGAATAAACAAACCCCATTGAAGTCTATGGGACTCGAACCTCAAAAATCAAACAGCCTAATTTTGAAGGCTTAAATGTAAGTTATTGCCCCAAAAAAGTGTATGGGGGTCCGGGTACTGACCTGGGGAACATGTAGCAATGAAAAAAAAGTTTTTAAAAATGATAGTTTTTAAAGGAGCAGTGATTTGCTGGTTTTAATGAGGCTTAAAGTGAATCTATAAAAATTAAAAATTCCTTCAAATATCGTGCCTGGGGGGTTCCCTGAATGTGACTGTAAAGAAGTGCATCTCTACGATGTATGTATACGATGTATGCAGCAATACTGACATTTCTAAAGCAAAAAATGTCATATACAAATATACATACAAATTTCAAATTGCATGTACTTGTCATACAGGTGCAGAAAAACTGGGCCTTGGTTGTTGGTGGTGCCTGAACACCGTAACCCCTCGCAGTTACTCTTGCTGGGCGCAAGAACGGCCCCTACTGCTAAAAATCCCATACAAATTTTGAAATCGCATGTACTTCTCATACAGGTGCAGAAAAATTGGGCCTTGGTTGTTGGTGGTGCCTGAACACCCCAATCCCTCACAGTTACTCTTGCTGGGCACAGGGAAAGGCCTTGCCATTAGAAATTAGATACCAAATTGAAATCGCATGAATTTGTCATACATATGCAGTAAAATTGGGCCTTGGTTGTTGGTGGTGCCTGAACACCGTAACCCCTCACAGTTACTCTTGCTGGGTGCAGGAATGGGACCTGCTGGTAAGAATCCCATACAAATTTTAAATTGCATGTGCTATACAGGTGTCAAAAATTGGGCCTTTGCTATTGCTGGTGCCTGCACACCATAACCAAGCCCTTGCAGTTACTCTTGCTGGGTACAGTAACGGGACCTGCTGGTAAGAATTCCATACAAATATGAAATTGCATGTGCTATACAGGTGCCAAAAATTGGGCCTTTGCTGTTGGTGGTGCCTGAACACCATTACCAAGCCCTCGCAGATACTCTTGCTGGGTGCAGGAACGGGACCTGCTGGTAAGAATTCCATACAAATTTGAAATTGCATGTGCTATACAGGTGCCAAAAATTGGGCCTTTGCTGTTGGCAGTGCCTGAACACCATAACCAAGCACTCACAGATACTCTTGCTGTGTGCAGAAACGGGACATAAAATTGCATGTACTTGTCATACAGGTGCAAAAATATTGGGCCCCTGGTGTGGTTGTTGCCTGAAAACCATAACCCCTCACAGTTAGCAGGACCCAGGGACAGGGCCTTCTTTTAAAAATGACATACGGCATTTAAATTGTATGCACCTGTCATACAAGTGCAGAAAAAATTAGGCCTTGGGGGTTGGTAGTGACTTAAACCAAAAACACTGTTGGAAGCTCGCAGAATCAAGGTAGAGGAATAGGAAAGGCAGCATATGCAGTCTTCAAGGGATGGCAGACCCCTAGCAAATTCAATCAGAGGCTTGATAGCTCTTGTTGATCCAGGACTGGTTCATTTTGATAAAAGTCAGCTGGTCAACAGAGTCTGTGGACAGACGCACTCTTTTGTCTGTCACAAAACCTCCAGCAGCACTGAAAGCACGCTGGAAGCAGGACAGGCCAGTAGCTCCATTGCATATTGAGCAAGTTCTGGCCAGTGGTCCATCCTTATCACCAAGTAACCCAGTGGATGCTCAGCTGGAAAGGTCTCCAAGTCTGCTCTTGTGCCTAGATAATCATGGACCATATGATGGAGACGTTGCCAATGGTTGCTTAAACCTAACAGCCCTGGGTGCTGCTGAGGACAAAAGAACCGTTTAAAGGCATCGGTCAGCCAGCCACCTTCTTCACCGCTCCTCCATTGGCTGAATGATGCCTCAGAAACACGTCCAGAGAATGTTGACTTCCCAGTGTCTGGAAAGGTTGTACACAAATTTTTTTTCAAGGCTTCCTCAAGATGTTTCATCCTCTGCTCCCTCTCCGAAGGCAGGATGAGCTCTGCAACTTTACCCTGGTAACATGGCTCAAGAAGGGTTACCAACCAGTAATTATCCCTCTCCTTGATAGCACGAATCATCGGGTCCTTTCACAGGCTTTGCAGAATCAGGGAGCCCATGCAACTTAAGTTGGAGGAGGCTTGAGCTTCTGAGTCCTCTGGGTCCCTAAGGATGACATTGTCAGCAGGAGCAACCTCTCCCCAACCACATAAAACTCCTGGGGTTTCTGGGGAATCAAAACCATCCCTTGAAGACTGCTGTATGCTGGTATTTGAGAAGGCATGAGGTATAATAGGGTTAGAGATCACAGATGAGGAGCAAGGGGATGTATGCTTGTTTTGATCTTTTGCCTCTTTCAGGTGCTGTTGCCAACGGACTGCATGGCAGGTCGTCATATGCCTTGTCAAGCATGTGGTGCCCAAGCAGCTGGTGTTCTGGCCACGCTTGATCTGCTTTAGACAAATGTTGCAAACAGCAATGCTGTGGTCTACTGCACACATGCTGAAAAAAGCCCACACTAATGAACTTTTGGGAGTCCTTGGGAATTTTGCAGAACCCTGCACCTGTGGAACTCTATGCTGTGACACAATAGGTTGGCTACTAGTGATGGACGAACATCTGATGGGACGGTTCACGAATACGATCGCTTGAACTCGCTCAAATGTTCGCGAACCGCAGGTTCGCAGCGGGTCCTATTCATTTTAATGGCAGGCAAACATGAAAAACCTCCAGGTCATATTAGCAGCCACAAAATACTTACTAGCTGTGCACACATAGTCCCACAACATGGACACTGACATACCAGAAGTATTAAGCGAATCTGCGATCAACGAGAATTCCTTTTTTATCTTCAAAATTTCGTCAATTCAGGAGCGCATGAAGGCCACGGAGGAGAGGCAACGCCAGGCTATGAAGGGGGTGCAGGAGATGATCCTGCTATTGGAAAAGTTGGCATAAAATTTTTTTTTTCTTTTATAAGTTATAAATAGTTTATACAGTTGTAACGTGTATTTTGTTTTTTATAATATTGCTCGGTTTTAGTGTAATAGCTCGGCCTAAATCAGCCAGAACTGACAGCAGCCAGTAAATACATGTCAAATACATATAGAGTCCATTCACACGTCTGTAAAATGGGTCTGCATCCATTCCACAATTTAGCGGAACGTTTGCAGACCCATTGATTTTCAATTCCAGTATGAAAAATTAGGCATTCACAGGATAAAGAAGTAAGTGTCGGCCATTACAGGCACCAAAAATTAGCCCACAGGTGTTCACCTGACAGCAAAGAACTTTGTATTCTGTGGCTGGAGGTACATTAGGCATTGACAGGATAAAAAGGTTTCAGCTATTAAAGGCCCCAAAAATTAGGCATTTGAATTCCTCCAAGATCCATGCCTCATTAATTTTTAGAAATGTGAGGTATTCAACACTGTCATAAGCTAGGCGAGTGCGCTTATCGGTCACGATCCCCCCTGCTGCGCTGAACATCCTTTGGGACAGGACACTGGACGAGGGGCAAGCCAACAGTTCTATTGCAACTAGTGTTAGATAATGAGTAGATCTGCAGGATGGGTTAGGTGTCAGAAGAGAAAAGTGGTATGGAGTGGTAAGGGAGAGGCATGAAAGTGAATAAACAGGTAGTACAGTGGGGGCAGAGGGTGGGGGGGAGGCTGGAGGTTAACAAGAGGAGAAGTACAGGTGGTTGCTGGATGCTGAAGAGAGGAATAGTACAGGATGGAGAGCTGGAGGTGGTTTAGAGGAGCAGTAAAGGGGGTCCTGGAAAAGCAATATATGGGATAGGGGGGGGGGGGGGAGCAAGTGGGCCTACCTTTCTTCTGAACCTTTGCAGGTCAAACCTTTAAAACATTTAAATGTGGAGTACACTGTGACGAGACCAATCTCGCCACTGGGCGTTGGAGAAGCCTGGTTGCTCGCCTCCTGCAATGGGACTATGGACCCTCTCATCAGCCCAGGCTAAACGTAAACCCCATGGCAATTTGACTGTGTTTGTGGCATCTGAGCACTGTTTGGATATGTTAAGCGCTCAGATCCAGGCTATCTGAGGATGGTTTGAATGTAGGGGTTCTGTTCAGTAGACTGGGAGTTATGCACTTTTGTGTCTTTTTGTGTTTCTTTAAACATGTGGCTAATGGAGCCTTGCCTCTCCTGGAAGCTAAAACGTATTCCTGTAAACTGTAAGGAACAGGAAGCCAACTCCTAATATGGGCATTACAGGAAGTTCTGAGGAGACGGGCGGTCTATTGACACTCAGATTAATGTGTATTGAGGGCTCGTTAGGGAACCATTGTTCTGTGTCTGACTATTGTGTACATTGATTGCCCCCTGGGGCTTCTGTCTCCTTGCATTGGTCAAAGCTATCTGACCAATCCCTGTTGACTCATTTTCAAGCCCTCATTTGCATATGCTGGAGAGGACCTTACTGAGAACTGCAAGTACTTTACAATTGACCAATGGGAAAGCGGTTGTTGGGGGAAGGATGTTCCAATTTCTGTATAAAAGTGTGCTCTGTTCTTCCAATAAATGTTGTTCCTGTTTTACCATCATCTCGGAGCTTTGTCTCGTTATTGGGGGAATCTGCTACAGGGATTGCTATGGTCTTCCATACTCCCTTAGAGAATCACTGAGCTCTTGTAAGAGCTTGTGTAAGAGCTTATTCTGCTGCACTCTCTGGGGAAAGAGAGGTTCACCCACAGGAACCTGGAGCCTTGTCGTTGGTCCAGGGTGGGTAGGAGATGCCAAGACCCTAACCAAGCTGCGGCGGTTCGTGGAGTCTGAAGTGCTTACGGTGTCTGGTGGAGTGCTTGGAGCCCTCGGGAAGCACTAGGAGCGTCTGTCAACGGAGGTACCTGCTCAGGGGTGTCCTGTTCCGTAACATACACTGAGACACGTTTTTGGCGATTGCAGTTCTATTTTCATTCATTCCTTTCCCTACCCTACGCTGGAGCCTGGTTTGCTTAGACACATATGAGGCTATACTATTTTAGATGGTAACAAATAAGCTTTTATGTTTCTGATTACTTTTAATAACTTTAACATAAATAAACTATATACCACATTAAGGGTTCTAACCCCTTCTCAGTCCTATCCATATTGAAAAAAAATTATTTAGCCTTAGGTACACTCTAACGTTTTTGCTTAAGCTTTATATAGGCTGCTGTATGTTTCCCCTGTTTATTTTTTTATGGGGCTTAAATGCCTTTCAGAAATCATTTCTTGACACATTGTTTGACCAAAGTGTCACTTTGATGCACTAAGCACCATGAATGTTTTTATGTATTATCCTAAATTAAAAGCATGTATAATTGAATGCAAGCTCTAATGAAATACATGCAGTTTACATGTACGATCACAGAAATATGATCAGGCTACTGCACTTGACTAATGTATGCAAAATATAAGCTAATTACACAACTTTATCTTGTAGAAGCCATATTTTCCATTCATTGATAAATGATTCTCATTGTGCAGTACCTTGTGATGTTAATGACTGCAGGATGTACTATTAAGCATGCAATTTACATTATAGAATTTTTTTTTTGATAAATCATTACACTGGTATGTTTTATAGCATTAAATAGAAAGTACTGCGTGTGTGTGAGTAGTAATTTCTTACTTTTTTTCTTTGTTCATTTTTTTTCAAAATTAACATAGTATATTCAAGAATAAAAATACTATGATACAGTATATACAGTATCTCACAAAAGTGAGTACAACCCTCACATTTTTGTAAATATTTTATTATATCTTTTCATGTGACAACACTGAAGAAGTGAACTTTGCTACAATGTAAAGTAGTGAGTGTAAAGCTTGTACAATGGTATAAATTTGCTGTCCCCTCAAAATAACTCAACACAGCCATTAATGACTAAGCCGCTGGCAACAAAAATGAGTACACCCCTAAGTCAAAATGTCCAAATTGGGCCCAAAGTGTCAATATTTTGTGTGGCCACCATTATTTTCCAGCACTGCCTTAACCCTCTTGGGCATGAAGTTCACCAGAGCTTCACAGGTTGCCACTGGAGTCCTCTTCCACTCCTCCATGATGACATCACGGAGCTGGTGGATGTTAGAGACTTTGCGCTTCTCCACCTTTCATTTGAGGATGCCCCACAGAGGCTTAATAGGGTTTAGTTCTGGAGACATGCTTGGCCAGTCCATTACCTTTACCCTCAGCTTCTTTAGCAAGGCAGTGGTCTTCTTGGAGGTGTGTTTGGAGTCGTTATCATGTTGGAATACTGCCCTGCAGGCCAGTGTCTGAAGGGAGGGGATCATGCTCTGCTTCATTATGTCACAGTACATGTTGGCATTCATGGTTCCCTCAATGAACTGTAGCTCTCCAGTGCCGGAAGCACTCATGCAGCCCCAGACCATGACCCTCCCACCACCATGCTTGACTGTAGGCAAGACACACTTGTCTTTGTACTCCTCACCTGGTTGCCACCACACGCGCTTGGCACCATCTTAACCAAATAGGTTTATCTTGGTCTCATCAGACCACAGGACATGGTTCCAGTAATCCATGTCCTTTGTCTGCTTGTCTTCAGCAAACTGTTTGCGGGCTTTCTTGTGCATAATCTTTAGAAGAGGCTTCCTTCCGGGACGACAGCCATGCAGACCAATTTGATGCAGTATGCAGTGTATGATCTGAGCACTGACAGGTTGACCCCCAACCCCCCCAAAACCTCTGCAGCAATGCTGGCAGCACTCATACGTCTATTTCCCAAAGACAACCTCTGGATATGATGCTGAGCACATGCATTCAACTTCTTTGGTCGACCACAGCAAAGGGTGTACTCACTTTTGTTGCCAGCGGTTTAGACATTTATGGCTGCATGTTGAGTTATTTTTAGGGGACAGCAAATTGACACTGTTATACAAGCTGTACACTCACTACTTTACATTGTAGCAAAGTGTAATTTCTTCAGTGTTGTCACATGAAAAGATATAACAAAATATGTACAAAAATGTGAGGGGTGTACTCACTTTTGTAAAAAAAACTGTATATATGATCACAGTGATATATTTCAAGCATTTGTTTCTTTTTTTTTTTTTATATATATATATTTTTATTAAAAAAAAAATGCCAACAATACAATTTTTAAACATAGAAAGTGAAAATGATACCGTTATGCCTTTGAACAGTTAATACTGTGTATAAAAGATGAGGTTACATCAACTAAATAGATACCAAACAGGCCAAGTCTTACAATTGCGTGCGCCCGGGACATCACAAAAACCTATAATACCCAAAAATCTCCATAGGTGCTGCTGTCAAAGCCTTTACAGCTCATCAGTTTAGAATTAACCAGAAGCTCTTGTGCTAGAATAATTGCTCTTCCTCTGAAATTAACGGCGCTACGTTACACCTGTGGTGTAAATGCAGTTTGCACACAAGTGCGCACCTTGGGCTGCGTTTGCGTCTGTGTGTGAGGCAATAGGGGGTTTTAAAAAAAAAATTTGTACAAAATTAATAGTGCATTTAGTACAAGCGGGAGAGGGAAGCTTACCTATCTTGTGAAAAATATAAGGTGTGTAATAAGAGCGATAGAGGAATTTATTTTGGAGGACTTTATCTCGGGCAGATATGGTTGAATATATATTTATTGTTTTAACAAAGTTTTCAAGAAGAGGTACAGATAAACCAATACAAGGATGTCGATTATAACATATGATTTAACAAATATCAGTCCGTGGACCATAGGGGTATTGTCGTCTCCAAAGCATGGAAATAACCTGCACATAATAAGAAGTAAAAAAAATATAAAAGTCTCTGATGTCTCCATGAACAATATAAACACTGTAATACTGAATATGTAATCAAACTTTTCAGTGTCCAGGGGTATTGGTAACATGAATAGAAAAATATCTTTGGTAATCTTGAAAGGGAAAAGAAACAGAGAAGAAAAGGGAGAAGGAAAAAAAAAGAAGAGTTGTGCCAGGTGGGGGAGAGGGAGGGAAGGGATGAGAATAGATGATTCTGTGGAAGGTGAGGGTGGTAGCTCTCAATCGTGGGCATAAGCTCTGCAAGTGGCCATATAAACGACTGGAGCAGTGGCGGAACTACCAGGGTCGCATATGCGACCGGGCCCTAGCATTCCTCCATTGTAGGGGGGCCCCAGACCTGGCATTTCCTCCTGCATCTTCGGCAGGCAGTTTACTATGCAGTGAAGGTGATCCGCACAGGGCTGATGATAGAAATCGCAGGGCCCCATACAGACTACCTGACAGGGCCCCCCCAAGAAAGTATTACCTACTTGCCAACAGCCCGCTGCAGGTATACTGCCGCCATGATTGCTACCGGGCACCCGCGATCGCTCCCTGCTGAGAGAGAATGACGGTCGGCTGTTGTAAACACAGCAGAATGTTGTTCTCTCTGAAATGATCACAGAGCGCCTGTGATCCTCCTATATAGCATCACAGATCTCTGTGTTCATTTCACAAGTCCCTCCCCCATACAGTTAGAAAACATTCCCCTAGGTTTACACTTAACCCTTTGATCACTCATGGGTTAACGCCTTCCCTGCAAGTGTCATTATTTCAGTAACAGTGCATATTTTTAGCACTGATTACTGTAGTAACGTCATTGGTCCCCCCAAAAGTGTCAAAAATGTCAGTTAGGGATACGATCTGTCGAAGTCCCTCTAAAAATAGCAGATCGCCGCCATTACTAGTAAAAAAATAAATAAAAATTACATAAATCTTTCCCCTACTCTCATTGGGATTTGTTTTACCAAAAATATATAGCAGAATACAAACTGGCCTAAAAGGATGAAAAAATTAGATTTTTACATTTTTTTATGAGGGGGGGGGGGGGGATGTTTTATAACAGAAAGTGAAAAATATTGTTTTTTGTTTTTTAGAATTGTTGCTCTTTTTGTGTTTGTAGCACAAAAAATAAAAATCGCAGAGGTGATCAAATACCACCAAAAGGAATCTCTATTTGTGTTTAGGTACAGTGTCGCATGACCGCGCAATTGTCCATTAAAGCAATGCAGTGCTGAATCGCAAAAAATGGCCTGGTCTTTAAGGGGGCAAATCCTTCTGGTCCAGAAGTGGTTAAAGCTATATTTCGCTAAACATACAATAAAATTATTATAAGCAGACACAAATACAACATAACTTACAAAAATCCTGCTAAATCTAAAAGATAAAACTAAGTTATTAAATAAAGCTCTTTGTGGCTAAGGTCTTGGGGCTCATTCACATGGATGCTGTAGTCTGTACAGTGTGATTCAGTGGAATCATGTATGTGACTTGAATCACCTAGAGCTGTATGAACACAGCTGCAGGTCCTAATTTGAAAGGTGTGGGGATGCAGGTGTACAGCCTGAACACAGACAGCGTTCATTCAGGGGCCTGTCTGTACCTGTGTGAGTACCTGTGTGAATAAACCCTTAATTCTATTTTTCTAACAGTTTTTTTTTGTATCAACCCTGTTGGGAAGAGGGGGGTGGGGGGGCTTTGGCGAAATATCATTATGACAGACTTACCTAAAAAACAGTTCTCTCCAGCGGCATGTGTCACTAATGAGTGATTCCATCTTTGTCTACATGAGGACTGGTGGTCCTGGATCCGCAGGTAGGTGTGATGCCCGCACCATCTCCCTCTGTTCCTCTGCCAAGTACTTCAGGGGGGGGCACTATGTAGGAAGGGGGCCCACTGCAGAACACGTGAAAGGGTCCTGCTGCAGGACCATAAAAAAGGGCCCCATGATGGGAGTAAAGGACCCTGGAATCAGTAGAAAAGGCACTGGGACCAATGACAAAGGCCCCAGGACCAATAGAAAGGGCCCCAGGATGGGATCAGGGGGACCTTCATGGTTTCTTACATCAGGGCCCTTAAGGTTCTAGTCACGCCACTGGATTGGAGCAAGTAGTCAATGATTCGGAACCATTGTTTTGGATGCAGTTTCTGACATCACAGAGAGGGAGGAACAATGTCAGTCCCCCTCTCTCTGTTCACTCCAGAGGTTGTTGCTAGTTGACAACGGCACTTCAGGGATTTGCCTCCATGAAAGGGGCCTAAAAAGGACCTAACTACTAACTATATAAAAAATATATACACAATGAGGGACAAGGTTAACAAGAAATACCAGGAATGCAAGGAAGGGGAGAATCAAAATTGGGTACAGGAACCAAGAGCAGAAGTAGGCCGCAGGGTACAGGATGCAAGATAAGCTCAGGAGCAGGATACACAAGAAGAAGGATCTGGCAGCAAGAAGGCAATCAAAACAGTAACATAAAGTATGTTAGTAGAAGCAGAATTATATAGCCACCTGGCAGCTGAAACCAGGTGGAGCTGATCACTGAAGCCTGCTGGCTTCTAGGAGACCCCCTGCTGGTGGACACTGAAGCTGCGCAATCAGCCCAGACCATCACAGTGCCAACAGCAGGTGAACTCAGTCCTAACAGTCCCCCCCCCCCCCCCACCAAGAGGTGGCCTTTGAATTCTCCACCATGCACACCACAGGGTCTAGTGGCTGGCTGAGTACCCCTCCACCAGGCCTGAAAACTGGCTGGGTTCCCTGCTGGTCACAGCCCTATGAAGGCGCAACACCGAAAGCTTACCATTCATTAAAGCAGCATGCGCCCCAATACTGGGACACTGAAAGCAATGTGAAAGCTTAACACCAGAGACCTTGGTCTATCCAGGTAACCAGACGCCAGGGTTTCCCATTACAACTAGACCTTCTCCATTTCTGTTGCTAGACTCTGCTCCACTTTTTACATGTCACTCAGGTCTACCCAGAGCATATGTTACCCAACCCGGGTCTCCAAATGCACCACGGATCCAAAAGCTAACACCTAGGTCAGGACAAGGTTAATTTGGA
This sequence comes from Pelophylax lessonae, assembly GCF_965119305.1. Classification (NCBI taxonomy): domain Eukaryota; kingdom Metazoa; phylum Chordata; class Amphibia; order Anura; family Ranidae; genus Pelophylax; species Pelophylax lessonae. The sequence continues at coordinate 156,989,218 of NC_138768.1, forward strand.
ACTCTGCCCTTCCCCAGAGGACCTCTACTACTGGGGCTCTAATTGCAGACGCAGCTCTTATGTTCAGAGTGTATATCTGGACCTCCTGGTCTTGGCATAACAGGATCAGCTGGCTGTGAAAAGAACTCAGGACAGGCAGCAGTAGGGATCCTAACCCACACTGATAACCCATTTAAGCCACCTAACAATGGAACTCCAGAAGCCTCACACACACATAAGCAGGCGGGAGCTTAACCCAGTCAACAGAGTATGGCTTAGCAGCAAGTAGTGAATCGGCATAGTCCGGGTGGGTGGCGGCCTGGGAACCAGCATAGTCTGGTTGAGCGGCAGCCCAGGAACCAGTATAGTCTGGCTGGGTGGTGGCTCAGGAACAAGCAAAGTCCGACAGGGTGGGAACCAGCATAGTCCGGGGGGGGCAGTCTGGGAACCAGCATAGTCTGGCTGGGCAGTGGCCCAGAATCCAGCATAGTCCAGCTGGGCAGAGGACAGCAGGTAACCAGAGGCAGGCAGGCTTGGCAGACGACAGCAGGTCACAAGAGGCAGGCTAGGCAAAGGAAGACAGGTCACCAGAGGCAGGCTTGGCAGAAGAGGGCAGGTCACCAGAGGCAGGCTAAGCAGAGGACGGCAGGACACTAGAGGCAGGTTGGCGGAGGACAGCAGGACACAAGAGGCAGGCTTGTTAGTGGACAACAGGACACCAGAGGCAGGCTTGGCATAGGATTGCAGGTCACCAGAGGCAGGCTTGGTAGAGGACTGCAGGTCACCAGGGGCAGGCTTGGCAGAGGATGGCAGGTCACCAGAGGCAGGCTTGGCAGAGTATGGCAGGTCACCAGAGGCAGGCTTGGCAGAGGATGGCAGGTCACCAGAAGCAAGCTTGGCAGAGGATGGCAGGTCACCAGAGGCAGGCTTTGAAAAGGGCGGCAGGTCACCAGAGGCAAGCTTGGCAGAGGATAGCAGGTCACCAGAGGCAGGCTAAGCAGAGGACGGCAGGACACTAGAGGCAGGTTGGCGGAGTACAGCAGGATACCAGAGGCAGGCTTGGTAGTGGACGGCAGGACACCAGAGGCAGGCTTGGTATAGGATGGTAGGTCACCAGAGGCAGGCTTGGTAGAGGACTGCAGGTCACCAGGGGCAGGCTTGGCAGAGGATGGCAGGTCACCAGAGGCAGGCTTGGCAGAGGACGGCAGGTCACCAGAGGCAGGCTTGGCAGAGGACGGCAGGACAGCAGAGGCAGGTAGCATGAAGGAGGAATAGATCCCATCAGCAGGCAAAGTGCAGGAAGAATGGACCCCATCAGCAGGCAACATGAGGGGGAGAAATGGACACCATAAGCAGGCTGGACCTTAACAGCAGGCAGCATGGAATCAGGAACTGGCTGAATAATGGTTGAGGCAGAAATGGATAGTGGCAAGACACAAAAGGCAGGCTTGGCAGAGGATGGCAGGACACCTGAGGCAGACTTGGCAGTGGATGACAGGACACCAGAGACAGGCTTGGCAAAGAACGGCAGAACACCAGAGGCAGGTTTGGTAAAGGACGGCAGGACACCAGAGGCAGGCTTGGCAGAGGATGGCAGGACACCAGAGGCAGGTAGCATGAAGGAAGAATAGATCCCATTAGCAGGCAACATTGAGAAGGAATGAACGACATCAGCAGGCAGCATGATTAGACTGGATCCCATCAGCAGGCAGCATGGAGGAGGAATGGACACCATCAGCAGGCAGCATGGAGGAGGAATGGACCCCATCAGCAGGCAACATGGAAGAGGAATGGACCCCATCAGCAGGCAGCATGGAGGAGGAATGGACCCCATCAGCAGGCAACATGGAGGAGGAATGGACCTCATCAGCAGGCAACATGGAGGATCAATAGACCCCATCAGCAGGAAACATGGAGGAGAAATGGACTCGTCAGCAGACAACATGGAGGACGAATGAACCACATAAGCAGAAAACATGGAGGAGGAATGGGCCCCATCAGCAGGCAAAGTGCCGGAAGAATGGACCCCATCAGCAGGCAACATGGGGTAGGAATGGACACCATAAGCAGGTTGGACCTCAGCAGGCAGCATGGAATCAGAAACTGGCTGAATAAAGGTTGAGGCAGCAATGGATTGTGGCAGGATTGTGTGAGCAGGAGAAAACTTGTTTCTTTTTTGGCAAACATACTGGAGTCCTGCAAGTAGTAGCATTGTGCTGACCACAGTTTACTGCTGATGGAAAAGTAGCAGCTGTACTGGGGAGCATAGAGGAATAAGCCACAGGAATAGAGGAAGAGGTCTGGGAGGTTGCAAAAGGGTAACAATACTGAAGAGGGAGGCTTAAATAGATTACTTGCAGGGAAAGTGTGGTTACTGATAGCAGGGTACTGATTTACAGGAGACAGGGGACACTCAGTAGCAGCTGTGGTTGCTAAGGGTAACAAATAAAGAGGATATTCTTGGTGCTTAGAGGCAGATCTGAAATGGTTCATTTGAACCTGGGGGTAGTATTTCTGACCAGGCTTGTGGCAGAGACTGAACAAAGGTCAGTTTGCATTTCTCTTGCTCAACCAAAGAGTGCACAGCAGCAACACATTCAATTAGCACCTGTTGTGAATGAAATGAATACTGCTGGAGAAAGGAACCTGTACATTATTTCAACAGCCATTCCAGAATTTCAACCTGAAGCATACTTAAAGGAGGAATGAAAACATCATGGCCCTAAGAGGTAAGCGGAGGTAACAATTCTGAACAAACCTGGACCAAAGGCTGTATTTCAATAAGTGAAAACCTGCCCTCATCAACCAAAGAATGTGCTGTCAGAATGCTTCCCAACAGTTCCTCACCAGTGAGATCCTGCCAAAATGAGCGACAAGTCCTAATTTCCTGTAGCACTGTCCCCATAGCGCCTGCTTCTGATACTTTTCGGGCCTCCTCTGATTACCAGAACACAGTCATTTGGGGTACAGTTCACACATCCCTCCTTACTCCTGATGGCTTGACACACAAAGAACAGTCCAGGGGATTTGGTTTTTAGATTTTTTAGGAACTTGGATGGGAGAAGGGAACAGTGGGATATTCCAACTGTAACTATTCACAATGGATAAGGACAACTCTCACTTGGCCTCACAAGGTTGCTTGTGGAAGCAGCTTCACCCCATTCACACCTGAGACCTTGTAACCATAAGGAGTTACATGACACTGGGGAAGGAAAATGGGTAATTTGGCTTAATTTGGATATTTTAATTTAGGGGTGTACTCACTTTTGTTGCCAGCGGTTTAGACATTAATGGCTGTGTGTTGAGTTATTTTGAGGGAACTGCAAATTTACACTGTTATAGAAGCTGTACACTCACTACTTTACATTGTAGCAAAGTGTCATTTCTTCAGTGTTGTCACACGAAAAGATATAATAAAAAATTTACAAAAATGTGAGGTACTGTATCTCTGCTGTACAATATTTACACATAGAAAGGTCCCGGGTGCATTTGAACCAATGCAACCCCCGTCAAACAAAAATTTGCTTGATAGGTAAAGGTAAACATCCTAACTGACTAAAATACACATGACGACTTTACATATGTACAATGAGGACAGTGACTGGCCTCTCCAAGACCCGAAGGTCTTCTGCAAGACTGCAAAGGGAAAAAGGTGAGTACACAGTAATTTGTACATCCTATATAGTCACGGTGAGACTGCCCTCTCTGTGGAGGCGGCCTTCTCACCAGCATCATCTCTAGCTCTAACATTCGACACTGCCGGCCCCCTAAGAGCATGCTTGACTCGTCACTCTGTTATGCACCTCGAATAGACAAACCAGAACAAATCCTGTCAAGTTAACTATCTAACACATTATCACCGATTACATCTGGGAACCATGTTTGACTACTAAAAGGCACAGTCCCTCTCAGACACAAGGGCACTGTCTCTTTCCTATGCTAGTAGGATGAAGAAATGCATCACAGTGTCCTTTCCTTCTGTAACACCAAGGCAACACATCTTCCCCTCAGGTTCCAGCTATTCTTGCTGGAGCCTGAGCAAAGCTTGCCTTACTTGTGAGTCTCTGTAGTACTCTTTAAGGGGCCCTTCATTCTGGCATCCCCCTCTCTGAAAAGGCAATGAGCCACCATCCTTTTCTCACAAGGTGGTAACTCGCACAAAGTTTCCTAGCATTTCTCTAGCCCACTGGCCCAAGAAAGCTTTGCAAAGTGTCCTTTAAACAAAGTATCTTTGCAAAGTGTCCCTTCTCTTATATCTAATTATCTTGGCTCATTGGTCCAAAGGATCTGTGCAAAGTGTCCTTTCTCAGCACTTAGTTATCCTGGCCCGTTGGCCCAAAAGATCTTTGCAAAGTGTCCTCTTTCAACACTTCTTCTTGCGACAACAGTGGTCCAAAGACCAAGAAGATCTTCACAAACGTCCTTTAAACAGGAAGTCTCTGTGAAGTAGAGAGTTTGCTTCTTCCAGGTAGCAGCCCCTGACTTTTATAGGAGAAGTTCTTTGTGGCAGAAGTCCTTCTCCCAGGTGGAGAAACTGTAGCAGTTTTGCTGAATCCCATGTTCTTTTGTAAGGATAGAAGGGAAGGGGATTTGGGAATAGGGCCTCCGCCCTACCAGCAACTTTGATGTCAAAAGAACTCTTCAGGCACACTGGCACCTTTGTCACTCTCTCTCTCTCTCTCCAATCAACATGTTATACTCTTCAGGCTAACTAGCCCCTTTAGTAACTCAATTTTCCTGACAGGGACCAGAACTCCACACACCTCAGTAGTAATGATCAGGATGCGGTAAGTGGATAATCTTTCTCTCAGGATTTTGGATGCTGATGGCCCAGGCTTGGCCTTTTCCATCTGGGCGGTTGACTTTCACTTGATCAATGTAGATGAACTGCCCCAGATTTCAATTTGCCTTGATAGATTTGAAGGTGTTCCAGCGTTGAGGCTTGGACTGGTTTCTGTATGATTTAGGTACATAGAGAAAGTCCCAAACCTCTTCATCACACCAAGGCCCTCTCTTTTCCTTGATCTCCTCCATTATCTCCCAAGGAGTGTACGGATATTCATATCCATATTCCAGGGACACATTTTTCTGTACAAGGCGCTGAAAGTGGGAGAACCTGGGAAGTTTCTGCCTGTCTGCTCTTCCAGGTGGGGCATATAGGGTCCCTGCTCTTCTGATGAGGCTGGCATAAGCGTAATTTTGAACCCGAGCCTGGGTGTACTTGTGAGGTGGGGAAAGATATGGGACCCTTGTGGCGTAGGCCTGGCAGAACCCTAGATTCCTTGCATACTGCATCCGGACGACGGCCACCTCAGTCTCTTCACTGAGGGAACTGGAACTCGCAGGACTGCTTCTCTACTTAGTTCCCCAGTCCCACTCAGTCTCCTCTTCAGACTTCCAATCATCGATTCCCTCTTCCAGGATCCACACTGCTGTTGGAAACTGGGTGACCCTATATTAATGGCCCCGGCTTCCTCCTCCCTGGGCGCACTGGAAGCCTTCAACTTCTGGGCCCATTGATTCGCCTCTGCCTCTTTAAGAACCAGACTGTCCATTGTTGCAATGCTCGGCCCTCACAATTTGCATACACTGCACATCTAAAAAATGTGAGTCTCCCTGGTTTTGCAGATGTTGTTACAGGTTTGCATCACTGGTCCCGGCACTTTCCATCCTCTTCCCACAGGGATCGCCACTCTGGGTGTCAGCAACTTCTGTGTGATTCCTGTCTCCCAGCTTACATTCAGGCATCTGCTACATACCAGCCCTAGATGCTCTGTGCCCCCTTCACCTCACAGGGCCAGCCTTCCTTTGGGCACTAGTCGCACCCCGGTCTCCCACAGAGTCAAGTTCGGCAACTCAGTCTGCTCATCAGGTACTCCACCAACACATGGGTTAGCTCCTGCGCTCTGGCTCACTCTGGCATCCGCCATCTTGCTCCTCCACACACGTTTATGCTCCCCAGCTACACCCGATGGCGGAAATGACGTCTCAGCTCCCTTCCTCCACTTGGATTGGCAGCCCATGGATGGCGACTTTGCCCTTGGACCCAGACTAGCTGACTCTCTGGCGGTGGCTCCTCCTGCAAGCCAGAATGCTTTAGCGCACGCTTTCCCACGTGGTGCAGTAACCCCTTTGCCGCTGCCATAACTCTGATCAGCCTACACAAATGGTACTGCAATGCAGATTGTGTTCCCTGCCACAGATACACATACAATAAATCTATATAATCGATCAATTCATCGGCATAAATATTAAATAAATAATTTTGTAAAAAAGTCCTTATTCCTTGGTGCAAATAAATATAAAGTGCTCAAGTGCAAAACCGATCCAATCAAATGGTGCTCCAGTGAGTGACCCGACCCTCCAGGTCCCCTACTCACCACAAATATGATTTATCAGCGCATGAAGGGATCAGGTGCGGCTATGGCAACCGAGCTCCAATGTTGTTTTTCCAAGGGATAGGGAAAGCCTTGATGGGATCGCTCCAAGCAAGTATTCGTAATTATCCAAATATAAGTAAAAAAGAAAGGGGCCAATAGTGTAATATGTTTTGGATGTTTTATTTCCCCAAAGTATCCATTATACTTACAAAGAAGATAGGTAAATTTCAAAACCGGATGTGACGATGCGTGGTTGTACGCCGGAAGTTACGTCAACGCGTTTCACCCGACAAGTGGGCGTTTTCAAAAGACATCATTTCCGGGCACGGTCACCCTATTTATATCCCGCTCGGATCGTTATAATATCCGGGATTATTAATATATCCTGTTTGTGATTTTGCTTATCTAATCAAATATTAATATGGAAGCTGCCTAATTAAGCAACTTTGGAATATAGAATGAGTTATTTAATGGCACCAAATTAAAAATGTATCTATTTGAATATTACATTCGCATGGTGCTGCGGTATTACTTCCTGTTTACACTTATGATCGTCTCATGACCATAAATCTATTATACTACATACAGTTTAATCATAAATAATCATGTTATTACATCAAATAAATAAACATAACAGTATAAATGTGATAGGGTTGAGAAATGTGTAGTGGATTTAAATAGAAATAAATATATAATCATATGAAAAAATAGATGTAAATTTTATTTGTTTATTGTGCAAATTAATTTTATTTAGTGTGAAAGGCTGTGGCTGGCACAATCACCAAAGAAATTTGGGATTTTGCCCGGACTCGCCATCCCAGGACACCGACCATGTATGCGCTCCCAAAGGTGCATAAAAATGTGGACGACCCACCAGGGAGGCCCATTATCTCTGGCAATGGTAGCATCTCGGAGGGCATCAGTAGAGTTATCGATGCCTATCTTCGTCCCTATGTGTTAGGTCTGACCTCCTACACTAGGGACACTTTACATCTTTTGCAAATTTTGGAGAATCTACAAGTCCCTCAGTCAGCCCTACTTGTGTCTATCGACGTGGAGTGCTTGTATAATAGCATCCCGCACGCTCTAGGGATACAGGCCATCAGTAAGATTCTGGGCCAGAAGGGCATGGACAACTGGGCCTTTGACCAATTTGTCCTTTCCATGCTGGACTTCATCCTCCATAATAATATTTTTGTTTTCCAGGGCTCCCACAACCTCCAGGTGCAGGGCGTGGCTATGGGGACCTGTTGTGCCCCCACCTATGCCAACCTGTACCTGGGGGAGTGGGAGCGAGCGGTCTTTTCAGACGAGGCCTTGTCTATATATACCTGCCATGTATTGATATGGCAGAGATACATAGACGACGTTTTTCTCGTCTGGGATGGCTCCCTGGATCTTTTGGAGACTTTTCTGGAATGTCTCAATCGGAACGTCTTCAATTTGTTTTTCACCATGGTGGCCAATGAGAGACAGATTGATTTTTTGGACGTGACCATATATAAAGGGGAGGATGGTCAACTACTCAGCAAACTTTTTCGGGAAAAGGACAGCTGGCAATAGCGTTCTGCATGCTGGCAGCTTCCACCCGGAGTCGCTTAAGAGGTCGATTCCTTACAGCCAGTTCCTCAGGGCCAGACGGAACTGTTCGACCTTTGACGACTTCCGGGTGGAGGCTGACAGCCTGACAGAGCGCTTTTTGGCCCGAGGCTACAGTAAGTCGTGCTTAAGAAAATCATTCAATAAGGTCAAAGACTTGGAACGCAAGGACCTAATTTTCAAGTCAGGGAACCAGCGTGTGGATCACACAGTTAGAGTGATCACACGCTTCTCCAAAGAGCATGAAACCATAGCCAGAGTCCTTACCAAACATTGGGACATCCTGACGGATGACTCAGTACTATCCAAATTTGTTTCCCAGAAACCGTCCGTGACATAAAGAAGAGCCGGATCCATCGGTCAAAAATTGGTCCAGAGTGAGTTTAAAGGGGACCACAGACGGGACCCCTGCCGCACGTGGGGTACCTTCCCCTGTGGTTCTTGCTCCCTCTGCCCATATGTGCAGAGGAGACTCTCCTTTACCCTCCCTAATGGTGACAGACTGCACCATTTTGCGAACTGCAAGACCAGGGGGGTGGTCTACTTGGTGGAGTGTGAATGCGGTTCATTTTATGTCGGGAAGACGAAGCAAGAGTTTCAGGCTCGTGCCAACAAACATCTGGCAAGCATGCATATCGGCAACCTCTACCTGTCCCTAGGCAGACATGTTGCTTGGGACCATGAATATTGCATGCCCAGAGTCAACTTCACCGTCTTGGACTGCATTCACATTCCACCAAGGGGCGGGGATTGGAACAAGCAATTACTCCAGAGGGAGGCACGTTGGATCCAGATTCTCGATGCCACCAATCGACAAGGCCTCAATGAGTCTGAGAGTTTCAGACCCTTCTTGGAAGGGTTTAGCTCTGGCAAGACCGACTAACCTCTCCCAGTATTGCCTCCCTTTTCATTTCCCCCTTTTTTTTTTTTTTTATGTTGCACCATCAGATATGTATTTTGAACAACAGAGTGGATTTTTTGGTGTAGATAACAATAATTGTTTGCAATAATTTGTTGCACAATTATCATTGTTTTCTCTTTATTATTTTCAGTTCATTGCTTATCATATTTTGTATTTTTTGCAATTTTCTTGGTTGTTGTATTGGGGCATGCATGCGTGGCACACAACCATCCGCATTCTCAACCCATGGACTATGGATATCTCTGATTATGGCAAGCATTTTTTGGCATGATTTTTGGGGGTTCTCTTCATCCCCCTTCCTCTTGTGACACAAACCTCCTTTTTTCTTTGCTACAACAACCATTTACATTTTTTGTATATGCATAGCATTATAAAAAGAAAAAATCTTTTTGTTTTTTGACCGAACAGAGCTAAAATATATTTGTGTTTGGTGGCTTTTTCATCTGCCCCTCCGGTCCGGCACAGGTAGGCCCCTACACTTGGTGAACTACCAGTGGGGGGCCATAGTACATTGCCCAGCGTGGTCCGATTGAGTTCTGCCTACGCTGTGCATTGTTTTCTATCTACTGTCGGTGGCTGTTAGTTCTTTGTGCTCCTCTTCTGAAGACCGGATGTTGACGGTGACATCACTTCCGGTGCGCCGTGTGCGCCACTTCCGGTCCATTGGCGGGAACGCAGCTACTTCCGGGTAGCGCGAACCCACGGGAGTGTAAGGAGGGCGTGGTCTTGCACCACGCCTGATCCCTTAAAACAGAGGACGCCAAGACCCACAGCTGATGCCTTATCCCCATGCTCCTCCACATTGTGGGAGGGAGCTAGGGGTTCAACATACATGTATTTCCATCTTGGAGCCATTAAGGACCTTCTCTGGTACCAGCTTGAGCCCTGTTAGGCCATATTGAGGACTCCAACATTTTTTGATTGTAAGTAACATCTATATATATATAGATATATTTTTTCATTTTCTGAATTTTTGAGCCCTGGGTCCTGTTTCAGCCTAGTCAGACATCGAGGCTTGAGGGCTGAATATATTTTTGATCAAAACCCTGGCTTTTTGCTTCTAAAATTCTCAGTTTGTCAACTTATTAGCTTACATAACACTATACATGTATGCTTATTTTTGCTTTTAGGCACCACATATTAAGGTATTAAGGGGTACTCTTACCGGTATATACCCCGTGGGCCTACTGGATGGGCAGAATCTTGGTGCCAACACAATATTTGGGACAGCTCATGAGCCGCTCCTGTTCCTCTTTGAGTCAGCAACTATAATACATCACTATCGGTAGAGGCTTGTGTCTTCATAGCAACTGCAGTCATTTGTTGTTATAAAGAGGAATTGGTGGGTATCTCTCCATGTATATGCTGCCTATGTTTTCAGTGTTCATGTCCGTGGGTGGGAGTGTGGGGCTGTTTTTGGGGGACGCATTCATGTACCCATATTGTTTCTCTAACAACCATCTTTATGTGTTTGTTTTTTGGTCACTTTTCTGTCTTTTTAGGTAGGAAAACAAAGGGACCACCAGTTCATATATCCCTGAGGAAGATTGGAACTATAAAGTTCAACATAATATTTGAAACGCGTAGGATTGAACATTCTCCCTCGCCTGGGATTTTCATCCCCGGTGCGGGAGGGGTATACATATCCCTTGTTTCCCCATTCATTTTTTCCTATATACTACATTGGTTGTTTGTATGTATTGTGATTATTTTTTGATCCATGACCTGTGGTGGTTTTCCACGCCCGGTCATGGTGCCTCTATATCTGTATATCAATGACATGGGTTGTCATTTTTTACGATAAATAAACTTTTTACATTTTATTTATTGTCATTTTTCAGTAATTATTGCTTTAAAAATCCCCTTTTTTAAGAGGAGACCAACACTTTCAGTGTTATTTTTCTATTCGATTTTATGGGATGATGGCAATCATATGTCACTGATCATCTGGGACCAACTTTTTTGAACACTCCAGTACTTTGCTTGAGAAGACATAGCGTTACTTGAGAAAATACACGGCCATTGCCGGTAGCAACCACTGCTGTAACTCAGAGGAAATCCCGGGCGACACCCGCAAATGTAGGACTGTCCCCGTAGGGCCTGCTGTCTGAGGACTTCACGGGCCTCCTCTGATTACCAGCACACAGTCACTTGGGGTACAGTTCACACATCCCTCCTTACTCCCGATGGCTGGTCACACAATAATCAGTCCAGGGGTTTTGGTTCTTGGTGTTTATTTTGGAACTTGGATGGGAGAAGGGAATAGTGGGATACTCCAACTGTAACTATTCACAATGGATAAGGACAACTCTCACTTGGCCTCACCAGGTTGCTTGTGGAAGCAGCTGTACTGCTTAATTCACACTGATGCATGTATGGAAAGGGTTAAGTCTCTCTCCAAATTATGTAACAAAGTCACTGGGAAGACTTTGTGATGTGCTTAGGGGTGCAATAACTGAGGCCAGTGATAGAAGGAAAAGCAGCAGTAATAGGGTTATTGGTATCATTGGTGTGATAGCTGAAGACCAAAATCAGTCAGAACAGTTTTTCCTCTAGGGAGGACATAAAATCGACATATAATAATGGATCCACAAAGTGATCCTGTCTGAACTAGAAAAGTCCAGTATATCTGAGCCAGATTTAGCAGGGGAGCAGGAAAAAATTGATGTCAGTGACCCAAGGCTCAGAGGTGGCCACCAGCAGACAGCTAAACCAGATCACACGAATCCCCCTTCACACAGAGGCCAAGTGGGGTTAAGTCCTGTGGTTCACTTGCATAAGTAAAGCAACCCCAGTCCTGTTTTCCAGAGATAGAAAAGAAGGCCAAACAAAACAAAGATAAGGGGTAAGACCCAAACAAATTCCTTGATTTGCCAAATGTACTACAATACCAAAGCCAATGAGTAAGCATGTAACTTGTCCTCTAAAAATATTTAGTGGCTATAAAAAAAACACTAGGGTGGAATACATTTGCGGAAGGTACCTTGTAAGGGATGAGGCAAAGTACCTTGTCTTCATGTTGATGAGGACAAGGGCCTTTTCCCACAACTCTGGCCCAGTTGTTTTGGGAGTCTGCAGGTGGGGGGGGCAAAATGACATCAACTGAAAGAAAAAACATGTGGACTGGTGAATGTAAGCAAAGGAGCGGGATATCCTAGGTAATGTCCTTGACCAAATATGGACATAACAACAAAGAATATAGTTGCTTATATGCAATGCATCACAGAGCAGGTGCCCTCAGAACTTACAAAAAAAGCATTGTTTAATGCTAAACTCCAGTTTAAAAGCCTGAAATTCATATATGAGAGCTATTTTACCCAACATTTTTTTTTTTTTTTGTCAGTGTATGTTCATACTGCACAACTGCTCCAAGATCTGGCTTTCCTTTCACAGTCTGAGTTCTACTATAAAGGGTATGACAAGAGAGTGATACCAACTTCTGACACTTATGCAAGTTACATTAAAAAATATTTAATGGTTTTAATGAAGACACAACAGAATTATTGGGTCTATCTACAGTTGCTCTAAAGTGACACTAAACTCCGGTTTAAAAAAAAAAACATTCATTTATATATTCTTAAAGTAGTTGTACACCCCCACATATCCCAAGTGAAGTGGACAGCCTCAGATGATACACAGAGATGAAACAAAACATTCTACATATGTTTTACAAGTTTATCTGGAGTCTTCTCTTCTCTATACCCCTTCAAAAGGGCAGAAAAATGTTAAAATCTTTCTTCATTTGTCAGGAACACAGAGGAGGGGGAGGAGAGGCTGCAGTAATAGTGTGTGAGAGCTGATTGGAGGAAAGGCACACACCCCTCTTCACACAGCAGAAGAACTGTGTTCTGAATAGACAAGCTGTCTGCTGAGCTCCCCCCCCCCCCACAACCACCACCACCAATACAAATGGTATCTCATGTGTCAGGAAAACTTCTCAGAAGGAACTCCTGTTGATAACAGAGGAACAAAGCACCAGAGAGAAACTGAACTTAGAGCTGACAGCATGACTGAGGTTTACAACAACTTTAACTCAAAAAAGCACCTTTGATTGCTCTCAGACTCCTCCAGATCTCTAAATTTCATTTTTTTTTTTTTTTTGCTGTATTCTGACTTTCAGATAGAGGGTCATTGAAAAAAACAAGCGCTCTGAGGAGTAGGCTTACAGGGGTGGGATCTTATGCTGGTAGGAGTAAAAAGCAAAGGGCTGTATAGTAGTTCATGTAATGGGAAACTTACATGGCCACGAATGGGTGAAAAATGTCCAAGTCCAAAATACAATAAAATAAAATAAAAACAATGTCCCAAAAAAGAGTCACTGTATGAAGGAAAGTGAAAAAGTTCAATACTGCTGCAAGGGCTGGCTCTGAGACACAGGGAAGTCAATGCTGTGGATAGATACAATGGAAGACAAACACAGAGTTCCTCTAAGGGCAGTATTTAATAGATGGATGTGAACACAATAGTGTAAACTCACATGGTAATAGACATAGGTAGGCTTGTAACACCGCCGGCGGTACATCCGGTAGAAGATGTTGATCCAAAAGTCCCGGAGAGATGAAATTCTGTAGCCGGTACGGTGTTCTCCGTCGACGGGAAGAAGCTGGCCGAAGGATCTTCTGTCTTCCGGGTTCGGCTAGTGACCAGGGACCAGGCTGGAACGCAGCGTACACTGCATGACGTCACCGGAGCTGGTGGTGACACCATGTGTTTCAGAGCTGGCGCAAGGCTCACAGTGGGCATGCGTGCTCTTTTTTCAAGTGTAAAGCTCCGTACACACAAGTAGAAATTCGGCCGGGAAATTTTGTCCGACGACCGATCTGCCGATTTTCGGCTTGTTAGCATGGTGCTTCCGACAACCGACTCCGACTTTTCGGCCGAAAAAATCCTAGTGTGCAGGCTATAAAATTTTTGTCGACCATCAAAACATGTCCGATTTTCGTCTCATTAGTACAGATTTCGATGGGGAAAAATCTTATGAGCAAGACTAGGCATGCTCAGAGATGAAAGAACACAAAGAAAGCAATCCAACACATGACATCACTTCTGAAGTAGAATTATGTCGTGCGGGAAAATTTGTGTGCAGTCTAGAGCACATTCCAACCAACAGACACGACTCTGGACAAAAGACGGACGACGGGTCGGCGGAAATTTGTTGCATGTGTACGAGGCTTTAGATAAGATGTCAATCTAAGACAAAGCCTTATATATGGGACGGAAACAAACGAGGGGGAGGTCACTGTATTGCTGCCTGAATGTAAACAGGAGCAGCAAGGGAGATAGTAGACTATACTACTCAGTACTGGATACATATGAAAACTCTAAAAATATACATATATAAAACATATACATATGAAAACTCTAAAAATTCTAAATGATTTAGATTGACATCTTATCTTACACTTGTAAAAAGAGTGCACACGCCCACTGTGAGCCTTGCGCGAGCTCTGAAACGCGTTGTGTCACCACCAGCTCCGGTGACGTCGCGCAGCGTACGCTGCATTCCAACCTGGTCCCTGGTCACTAGCCAAACCCGGAATACGGAAGATCCTTCGGCCAGCTTCTTCCCGTCGACGGAGAACACTGTACAGGCTACAGAATTTCATCTCTCCGGGACTTTTGTATCAACATCTTCTACCGGATGTACCGCCGGAGCTGTTACAAGCCTTCCTATGTCTATTACCATGTGAGTTTACACTATTGTGTTCACATCCATCTATTAAATACTGCACTTAGAGGTGCTCTGTGTTTGTCTTCCTTCAGATAGAGGGGGGCTACATTTGTTCTCCGTGATCTCTTTTTGTGTAGAAACATAGTCATCTTTTCTTTTTTGCTTCCGGAAATGACTAAAGACTATGGACTATGGGATTTGTAGTGTGCATAGAGCACTGCAAATAATTACAGTTAGCATACACTGCTCATTCAAAACAAACAGAAGTGAGGGGAAAAAGGAGAGGATCGGAAGCTCATCAAGGACATTAGAAGGGAGGCAGATAACACAGTAAGAAACTATTTAATGAACAATAGATTAGAGGGCCATCAGGCAGTGGATGAGTATGGGTTATATTTGGAGAATAAGTATTTTGTTTACAGTAGTGTCACTTTAGGTTCAGCTTGAAAATTAAGCATCAAGGGAAACTATTTATATTGGTATTATATTATCGATTGTTTTATATTTAGAAATACATATTTAGCTAAGTTTTATGTATAAACTTAGTAAGGCAGTATTCCTATAGTATTTATATAACTCTATTCCTTGCTGCACTGCACATTTTGAACATGAGTTTACAAAATAAAATAATACTTTACTTTTTATTTGTTTCTATAAAATCTAACGCGTAACAACTAATCTCCACGTAACTCCTAAATATATAGTTTTACAATACTTTACTGCTTAGATTTCAATGTCAGGGTTTGCTGTCCTTGAAGAAAATATTTTGTCTCTGTCATACAGACATTTGCCACAAGAGGGGGTGCCCTGACAACGCTTTGAATGCCATGTCATTGAAAATTAAAACTGCAGGGCTGACAAGATTTACAGATGAAGAAGTTTTCACCCTTGCCTGTGTTCAATTTGAATGCTCAAATTTAGAAGACATTCCTGTTTTTTTTTTTTTTTTTAATTCCCCAGCCCCGACTGAGTATTTAAATGAACACAGGCTAATGTGAAAATTGCTCTTTAAGTAAATCAATCTCAAAGCCTTTCTACCTCTAATGTAATTGTAACTTGCATAGTTTCTAGGATTTGGACTCCTCTACATGTTTTCCTTTTTTTCTCTCTTTCTTGTTTTGTATAACTTTATTTTCATGTTGGCCCATTTTCAGGAAAATGAACACTGCATGAGTTCTCCATTTGGGAGTTCATGTTATATACCAACTTATTAAAGAAGATTGAAATATGGAACAAAAAAAAAGTTTACACGGTTTGTTGTTCTATAAAGAAGGATTTTTCCTCTTTTTCCTCCTTCATTGAAATTAGTGTGTTCAGTTTTTTTCAGAATCTTTTCTTCAGTGATAATTTTGTGGATCTATTGTTATTAGAAACAAAATTAATATTATTTTTTTTTCCTAGGCATTACAATTATCAAGTGAAAAGGTATACCCTCGAATTCATAAACACTGGCACAGGCAGATTTTGCAGAAGTGTCTTTCATGCATTCCAAAAGTAATGAAGAATGCGCCAAATTTATTTCCCTATCTAGAACTTGTAACTGATCTTGACTCATGCTGCGCCACTTTTAGAACTAAGGAGAGACACTTTGGCAACATCTGTCTGAGCCAGTTTTTCTCTGTACACTAAAAATAAGTTGGTCTTAATTAGCTCCCCTTTACATTCGGTGCATTCAATGCGACATAGTGTAAAATTGGCGCATTTTTAGAACTACCTGAATTTGGGTCACTGTCAGAATCAAAAGTGTGGCAAATGGTTACTGAATTTGGCGTAATACATTAATAAGAGGGATTAATGGCAGCTAAGTGACGCAGTGCCTTTACTGAATTGGTAGGAAAAGGAAAATGCTCCTATGCAATGGGACTGCCCTGCTCTGAAAAGGTTAAATGCCTGTTTTGGTCTCCGGGCCACAAAAAGTAGTTTTATTCTCCCAATTCTCTGCCCCCACAGGCTCCCTCCAGGTGCCAAGGCTGGTCCTGGCAGCCTCTCCCCCCTCCCCCCCCCATGCTCTAGCTGTTGAAAATCTTTTGATGCCATCAAGAGCCAATGACCCTGCACTGGACAAGAGGACACCAAAAAACAATCCAGATCCAGGGAGTTGGGGAATAGAGGAGGGTGCCAGTTGATGAGAGAGCAGAGGGGTAGGCAAATAAAACTGCTTTTTGTGGCCCCCTAGACCTAAACAAGACTTTAACCCTTGGGGTGTGGGTGCAGACCCATTGCAAGGGAGCATTTCTCCTTCCCCCAAAGATGTGTCTATATGTTCTTCAGTATTTTAATGCTTGTTAAAACTGAACTTCAGGAAAAATATAAATATTTTTTTTACATCAAATTCTTCTTTCTTTGTATGTGTATAACCACTTACCGCAAAGTGACGTAGGGGTACGTCGGCAAACTTTGCGGTGTTATACTGGGGTGATGCCTCTAGCTAGAGGCACCATCCCGGTACCGTGGTTTAGAGCCGGTGGTCAGCTTTCCGTCGGTAATGACCGATGCGGCTCGGGAGCCGCTCGATCGTTACCCGGGTGAACGGGAGGGAACGTCCCCCCCTTCCGCGGCTTTGCCTGGGTCTCCTGTCCCACCGTGACGTCACATCCGGGTTACTCTGCTGCAAAAGGCGGCAGATTTAAAAAACGTGTGTATTCAAAAATGCCATTTTCGGTGTTTTGAATACATGGAAGTATAGTGGAGGGGTCTAGGGTCTTTCAGACCCTCGATCCCTCCATAAAGAGTACCTGTCACTGCATATTGGTGTCACAAGGGATGCTTACATTGCTTGTGACAGCAATAAAAGTGATCAGATTTTTTTATTTTTTTTTAAAACCTGTGATAAAGTTAAAAGAAAAAATAAAATAAATAGAAAAAAAATAAAATAAATTTAGCCGCCCCCGTCACCGTTAGCTCGCGCACGAAAGAAAACATATACGGAAGTCGAGCCGCAAATTAAATCGCTGTTCAAACCACACATGTGAGGTATCACCCCAATCGCCAGAGCGTGAGCAATAGTTTAAAAAAAAGAGCTACACTCCAAACTCTAAACTGGTAACCATTAAAAAAATTTAAAGCGTCGCCTATTGAGATTTCTATTGACCGTAGTTTGTCACCATTCCACGGGTGCGCGCAATTTTAAACCGTTACATGTTGGGTATCTATTTACTCGGCGTGACATCATCTTTCACAATACACAAAAAAATGGGCTAACTTTACTGTTTCGTTTTTTTTTTAAAACCTCTTTCATTCTTCCAGCCTCTTCCAGGTTATTTTCCTTATAGAAGCTGTAGTATCTGTCAGATTAACAGCTTCAGATCTAGGAGGTGTATGCAGTTCCAGTCCACACACACACAAAGATCTTTTGAAATTGACACTTTCATCATGTGCACATCTAAGTATGTTGTGTATTTGATCCAGTGTCCGTGTTCTAAACAATACATTGGAAGGACAAAAAGAGAACTGCACATTCGCCTTTCAGAACATGTTGGCAATATCAGACGAGGGTTCAAAGGTCACAGTCTATCAAGACATTTTGACAAATGTCATAACAAGATCCATTGGGTACCTCTTTCCTGGCCATTGAAAGGATTACAGCTATTTGGAGGGGCACCAATTTAGTTAGGGCGATTTCTCGCCTTGAGACCCGTTGGATCTTTGACATGCGTTCTTTCGCTCCATTCGGTTTAAACATCGACTGGGACATCAATTGTTTTATTAACAATGCTTGATTTATTTCTGTAGTTTTTTATTTTGTTTTATTTATTTATTTATTTTTTCTGCATTTTTTTATTTATTTTTTCTGCATTTTTTATTTATTTTTTCTGCATTTTTTTATTTATTTTTTCTGCATTTTTTTATTTATTTTTTCTGCGTTTTTATTATTTTTTCTGTGTTTTTTTTCTTCATTATTTATATACCTTTTGTCGTTTATTGTATGTATTTTTTATGTTTGTCCCATTATTTGTGATGTTGCAGCATCCGATTGCCTATACATTCCTCCAGGGTCTTACCTTCAGGTAGGTCCGTTTTCACATTCATTTTAGAGGGTATCAATCCTTTTGGATCTGTTCACCTTTTTAACAATTTTTTAATATTTGTGGCTTCTTCACTATCATCTTTGCTGCTTATCTATTGGCATGTTGTCATGACTACTTAATTCTCCCTGGTCCCATTTGCGTGACCATATGGATGCATTTAGCAGCAGGTAGTAGTGATCTTATGGAAGTGTATTTATATATTTATATTTTTATTGTCCCCGAGTATTTTTGTTCCTGTTTTTCCTCATTTTGGGTGGTTTATGGGCAAACTGCCAGTATCCAATATGGCGGTTTAGCCTATTTAAACCCCTGGCCTCGCACAGTGCCGCCTAGGACCAACCCCCAGAGGACGTGAGTTATCACGAAACATGTAGTGGTTTATCCTGGCGGCGCGAGAGTTCGTATTGGTCCCTGGTGTTTTGATGGATCATCAGCGTTAGCTCTCCACCATACTGCCGAGTGACCCACGATCCGAGGAGGAATGTTCTGCAGGAACGCTGCGGCTGCATGTCATTGTTTGTTCCGCTGACATACAAAGTTTTTACATGTGAGTGCATCTCTTTTTATTTATTAAAGCTATACATTGGTAATGCACTATGGGAGTGTTTCCCCTTTTTATTTCCATGGTTATCCCCCGGATATCCCTGTGACCTATGATTGGTTGTCCCCGGAGAGAGTGACCTATGCTCCTGCCTGGCCATTCCACTACATTGGAGGATCTCTCTTTCATATGAGCGTTCAGCCACCTATAATCTAGTGGCAAGAGCTATTTGGTAAGGAGCCATCTCTCACTATATTGTCTGGTGGATTCATTTCTACTCCTGGGCACACCTGATCTTCACCTTTCTTCATTTGTTTGGAGCTTTTCCTTTCCTGGGAATCTGTTTCAGCCAATACCTTCCTTTGTGGACTTCAGTGTTCATTTTTTGGACTGTATATGTTAACATCATACTTTGATTCAGTATAAGTGTTTGTCATTCATAATTTAGCGCTGCACCATTCTGTTTTTATTATTTTATTTGGAACTTGTACTATTGTTTCAGGTGTTAGCTGCTTCTCCTAAAGCGCAGTGTTTTTTCTGTTTTTATATAGTTTTGTTAAAATGCAGTGAAATGTGATTTTTCGTAATTTTTCCCAAAAAAATGGCGTTTTGGGGGTTCTAAGTAGTTTTCTAGGAAAAAATACTGATTTTAACTTGTAAACAAAAAGTGTCAGAAATAGGCCTGGGGCTTAAGTGGATAAACTATAATCTTTTGCACTTTCATTTCTTCTTTTGCATTGACATATCTGTGATCCTGAAATATAAATAATTATGAATCTTGACTCATTTCATCATAACTGACATGCCCCTGGTAATGTCAGTTATGACAAAATACGAAGGGCGGAGCTAACGCACGTGATGCCACCACACTGGTCTGTATGTTTTGGACTGTTTAGCATTGCCTGAGAATGTATTTGAAAGCAAGCAGCTTACATAGCTTGAAAATGTGAGTAGTTATACACATCCTTTTGAGTCTCAGTAAATTGTTATACGGTTTTATGCCATGTGGGTTTTCCCATCTTAATTTCCTGATCACTTTTGTGGAAAATATGAAGGACACTGAATAAATGTATGCTGAAAAGCTTTAGATGATGTGAAACTCCAAGAAGTGCCTATTAGGATCTTTGATGATGAGATACCAACTCCAAGCTGATTTGACTATGTAGTAGGGTCCTTTAGCTCTGGTAAGGGTCCAACTTTTGTATTGGTGGCAGTTCACGAGTCCAGTGTCTGGCTTCACAGCAGTATTTCTATAAACATTGAAATTATTATAGCATCTTTTGTCAATAATATCTATTTTGTTTACTCTATGGACTTCACTGTCACTAGTTTTATATTTATTAATAATGATTGAATATTGAATGTTCACAATATGTGACTATGACTGCACTTTTTCTTGAATTTTTATATTTGTCAAAACATTTTTGAATGTGTTCATTTAATTTATGCCACCATATCAGATTTTTTTTTTCTTTACTTGGTAGCATGGCAAACTCTTTATATCCCATTGTCTGCACAGTGTGTCGGACTGTGTTTTTTGCCAGTGACTTGCCAGCACAATTAATCTGGATACCTGTGATCCTGCCATTACCTCTTTTTTGCTTTTGCAAACTGACCATGCCAAGCACAAAAGCACATCAATGCTGTAGTAAGTTGTTCTGACACAATCCCCCCACACCAGGGTCACTGGGTGGATTGACAGGGATTCCAAGAAGGAGCCTCTCTTTGCAGCTACCTGCAGCTAGTACAGCAGCAAAAGAGCATGGACCACACAAGGCCTTTGCTTTTGGAGCACAGTACACGAAAATAAGGAAAGTACTTATCCACTGTGTGTGATGTTACAAACAGACAAACAGCCACCCCCTCACTAAAATGACATGTCCCCCACTATGCAGAAGAAGGACTTACTGGTCAGCTGTGTTGTCATATGACTGCAAAAAAAAAAAAAAAAAAGATGCTAAATATTTATTTATTTTTCATACATCATCGGACACAGAGACATATTATTTACCATATTGGTTATACGCTACCTTCAGGTAAATAAACACTGGCAACCAGTCAGACAGGAAGCCCCCCTATATAACCCCTCCTACACATGAAGTACCTCAGTTTTTTTGCCAGTGTCTAAAAGGTGATGGTCACGGTGGAGAGACATTGCACACTTTTTTTATGTTTTCTCAAGGAAGAAGAAGATTATGCTACATACCCCAATTAAAGATCTCTGAATCTAAGGGGTTAGCAATCAGATCCATCCAAAAAAGTCAAAAGATTAAAAGGATGGTACCTGAGCCTCAGGTAAGCAGATACAAGGTTTTGCCTGTAAGATTGTTCTTCTTAGGCACTGGACCCTGGGATCAGGAACCTTGGTAAAACCAATTGCAAAGGCGCTCTACAGGTCCAAGGGAGTGGCCCCTCAAAAACAAGGGGACCCAGGTCGGCAAGTAACAAAGCTCACCGTGAAGGGTGAAGATTGGATTCTTGTTACAAGTCAGAATCCTGGGTCGGGACTGGTAAGTCCACTTTAAAAAATATTTGTAAAAAAATTTTTATGCACTGTTCCCTTAAAAGATAACAGATACTGGGTGTCATGTGGTCTCTGCAAGAGAAAATGGGTGTATTAGCTATGTTAAAGCACACCTTGTTTGTTTAAACATATTTTGTTTTTCATGTGCAAAGCAGTGGGTGTATCAGCAGTGTCATACTACACCTTGTTTGTTTAAACATATGTTTGCTCTCTATGTACATAACAGTTGGTGCATCAGCTATGTTAAAGCACTGTGTGGTTTAAATATTTCTCTTTGCTTGTGCAAAACAGCAGGGGTATCAGCTTTGTTAAAGCATACCTTGTTTGTTTAAACACTCTGTTTCACCCTGTGCTGATCACCTGAAAGGGATCAGCTGTGACAAAGCACCTGTCTGCCTAAGCTGCTCTCATCCCATGTTGTTGGCATGTTGTTTTTGCCTTGGCACGAAAGTGCCCGCACATTTGTCTCCTCGGAAAGCTCTGGTCAAGCAAGGCCTTCAGTGGTGTATTTGTAGTGAGGGATCATTTGCGCACTAATCTTTGCCATTTATATACAAGCGTACGCTTGGAGCAAGAGGGGCATGTCTGGACGCAATTAGCGTGCACGTGGACGCCACACAGCACGCTGTGCATGCACAGTACAACCACAAGCGGTATGATTCTTAAAACAGGAGTTTTGGCATGCAAGCCTCTGTCAGAGGCTGGAGAGATTGAGAGCAGCAGTAGCTGGGTTGCGTGAGTCACTGTGATGTATTTTTACTGGCACAAGACAGGTTCTGTATCTTTGGGATAATCAGTGCCGTGTGTGATAAGCTGTATAGCTTGATGCAAGCCTTGAGTACACTAAAGTTAGTACCTCACGTTTTTCTTGTCTAAGAGCAATGTCTGCCTGAAAAAGGGCTGGGGGGGCACAGCTGGAAGGGGCACCGTGACGCCACCATCAGGCCTTGAAGGTCCTTGCCTTGCTTCCTCTGTGTCTACTCCCCCTGAAGAGCCAGAGGCGATTAGCCAATCTGAGCGATTACGGTTGTTAGGCATAGTAGCTACTCCTAGTGCTTCTGTCACAACCTACGTCACTAAGGATTATTTGGCATCGGCTTTAGCCAGCCTTGAGGGTAATATTGCTGGCATGATTGCAGCATTGCAGGGAGGGAGGAAACCTGATAGATCCCCCTCACCTGAGCCACCATCTGAATCAGTCAAGCTGAATCTACTTTTGGAGAGTCAGGATCTGAGGCGTCATACTCAGCCTCTCAAACCCAGAGATTGTTAATTCAGTCTCTCACTGAAATGGTCCGGTTTTAATGCAAATTACCTTCTTTAGAGATGTCTGATGTCTCTTTTTCCTCATAGTCCTCAGGCTTTTCCCTTACATCTGCTATTGGAGCAGGTAATGTATGCTGATTGGGATCATCCTGATAGGATTTTTAAAAGGTTTTCCCTATTGTATCCTATGGAGGAAAAATTCACTAAAAAATTGAGTATAACTACTGTGGATGCTGCCATTTCTTCAGTTAACAAAAGTTTAACTTGTCCTGTGGATAATGCCCAGGTTTTTAAAGATCCAGCTGATAAGAAGTTGGAATCTTTACTAAAAGCCTCCTTTGCTGTTGCAGGGTCTGCGATACAACCAGCAGTGGCAGCTATAGGAGTTTTTCCATCTTTAAAAGACCGTATTAAGCAAGTGTCTAGGATGGTTCCTTCTCAAGAAGAGTCTGTGGAAGATCTACAGATCTACCTCGCACTTTATGTTTTGCAGTGGATGCTCTTAAAGACTCCATACAGCAGATGTCACGGTTTGCTCTTTTAACAGTGCATATGTGCAGAATCCTTTAGCTAAAAAGCTGGTCTGCGGAATTACCATGTAAAAAGTTACTGGCTGGCTTTCCCTTTCCTGGGGAACGCCTATTTGGTGATGATCTGGATAAGTATATCCAAAGGGTTTTGGGGGGGAAGAGTGCCATGCTACCTGTTAAGAGGAAAAGCAAACATCCTTCTTTTGGGATTCCCAGCACTCACAGACGGCCCCAGCCATCTGGTAGAACCAAGCCTTCGGGGCAAGGGAAAAAGAAACCCTGGGCTCAGAGATTTACCAAGTCTACCTCCAAGCCGACCTTGTGAAGAGAGTTGGATGGGGGGAAGGCTGCTATTGGTCTCAAAGGTCTGTGTAGAAATAATTCAGGACAACTGGGCAATTTCCAACATCTCGCAGGGATACAAACTGGAATTTCGGGTGTTCCCGCATCCTTGGTTTGTAAAGACGAGCATACCTGCAAATCCTCTAAAAAGAAGATCTCTCTTTCTGGCTCTGGACCAGTTAAGGTCCCAAAGAGTGATTGCAGAGGTTCTGGAGGACGAAAGATTTGGGGGTTTTTAATCAAACCTTTTCATAGTCCCCAAGCCGAAGGGAGATGTGAGACCTATTCTGGATCTCAAAACTCTGAACCAGTTTCTGAACATTCTTACTTTCCGTATGAAGTCAATTCATTTAGTCATGGCCTCCCTACAGGGAGAAGAATTTCTAGAATCTATAGACATCAAGGATGCATATCTTCACGTGCCTATATTTCAGGCCCATCAAAGGTATTTATGCTTTGCAGTAGAAAACCATCAGTTTCAGTTTGTGGCCCTGCCCTTCAGGTTGGCCTTGGCTCTAAGAGTGTTCACAAAGATCCTAGCTCCATCATTGGCCACTTTAAGGTCTCAAGGGATATCAGTGATAGGATATCTACACAATCTATTACTAATAGATTGATCTGCTTCGGCTCCAAGCCAAAATGTTTTCCAAACAGTACAGTTCTTGGAAAGTGTGGGTTAGATCCTGAACTTGACAAAGTCAGCATTACAGCTGGTCCAGCGTCTAGAATGTCTGGGTTTCCTTGTGGACACAATACAGGCAAAGATATTCTTGCCATCAAGAAAGCTCACAGACCTGAAGGATCTGGTTCGATCCGTAAGAAGGCAAAAGTATCCTTCTGTACGTCTTTGCATGAAGTTATTAGGGAAGAGGGTTAACACATTCGGAGCAATTTACTATTCTTAATTCCATGCCAGACCCTTACAGAACAACATTCTGTCAGCATGGCCCAGAAAGGTCCAGTCCCTAGACTAGTGTATGTCTCTGGTACCAAGAGTATGTCAGAGTCGGTTGGTGGTTGTTAACCAGAAATTTGGAAAAAGGGAAATCCTTTCTTCCAGTAGTCTGGAAAGTAGTGACTACAGATGCCAGTCTCTCCAGTTGGGGAGCGGTTCTGGAGGAAGCCACTGTCCAAGGGAAATGGTCTTGGGTAGAGAAAAGTCTCCCCATCAATATCTTGGAAATCCGAGCAGTCTGTCAGGCTTTAAAGTACTGGACGCCCAGACTTCGGGGTCACCCTGTCAGGGTACAATCCAACAATCCCACAGCTGTGGCTAATATCAACCACCAGGGAGGCATCAAAAGTCATTCAGCCCAGAAAAAGGTGCATATCATCCTATACTGGGCAGAGAAGTTTGCCTGTCAGCGGTTTTCATTCCACGAATAGAAAACTGGCAGGCAGACTTTTTGAGTCGTCAACAGATGTTTCCAGGGGAATGATCCTTACATCCCGAGATCTTTGCATTGATCTGCCAATGCTGGGGGGTCCCAGATGTAGATCTGTTGGCATCCAGGTTCAACAACAAGTTGAAGAGATTTGTGTCCAGGACCAGGGATACACTCGCAGTCAGAGTGGATGCTTTGGTGACTCCTTGGGAGGAGTTTTCCCTGATCTATGCCTTTCATTCAGCTGCTACCGCGTCTGTTACGCAGAATCCCCCTAGAGGGGAAACCAATAGCTCTGGTAGCTCCAGCATGGCTGAGGAGGGTTTGGTATGCACAAATTCATAAATTGGCAGTGACAAGGCCTTAAGTTCTTCCACTGTGTCTGTACCTGCTCTCCCAAGACCCTATATTCCACCCTGCTTTACAGTTTCTAAATTTGACTTTTTGGCTATTGAAGCCTTAATTTTGAAGGAGTGGGGTATATCTGGTCCTGCAGTTTCTACCCTGATAAATGCTAGAATACCAGTCTCTAGAAGCATTTATTACAGAGTCTGGAAATCTTACATTACCTGGTGTGAAGCTAGGAAATGGCATCCCCACAAGTATATTATCAGGAGAATTCTTGCAAGTTGGGGTAGATATGAAATAAGCCTTCAGCACTATTAAGGGTCAAATTTCTGCCTTGTCAGTTTTTTCCAGAAACCGAACGCTTTGCATACCTTGGTTCAAACCTTTGTCCGAGGGATGTTCCGTATGCTTCCACCAGGGAAGCAACCATTGTTACATAGTTACATAGTTAGTGAGGCTGAAAAAAGACACAAGTCCATCCAGTTCAACCTATGTGTGTGTGTTTGCTTTTAACCGTACATTGTATACCCCTGTATGTTGTGGTCTTTAAGGTGTCCATCCAATAGTTTTTTGAAACTATCAATGCTCCCCGCTGATACGACTGCTTGCAGAAGAGAATTCCACATCCTTACCGCTCTTACAGTGAAGAACCCCTTACGCACTTTAAGGTTAAACCGCCTTTCCTCTAGTTTTAGTGAGTGGCCACGTGTCTTATTGTATTCCCTTACTCTAAATAGTTTGTTCCTTATGCTAGGGTCGCCAGTACAGTATTTGTACATTGATATCATATCCCCCCTCAAGCGTCTCTTCTCCAGAGAGAATAGGTTCAGTGCTTGTAGTCTTTCCTCATAGCCGATGTCCTCCATTCCCCTAATTATTTTTGTTGCCCTTCTCTGGACTTTCTCCAGTTCCAGCACATCCTTCCTGAGGACCGGTGCCCAGAACTGGACAGCATACTCCAGATGTGGCCGGACCAGAGTCTTGTAGAGTGGAAGAATAATCTCTTTATTTCTGGAGTGAATCCCCTTTTTTATACAACCCAGTATTCTGTTGGCTTTGCTTGCAGCGGCTTGGCATTGCATGCCACTTCCAAGCCTGTTGTCTACCAGTACCCCCAGGTCCCTTTCCATCCTAGACTCACCCAGAGGTTCCCCCCCTAGTGAGTAGCTTGCTTTCTGGTTTCTGGCCCCCAAGTGCATTACTTTACATTTTTCTACATTAAATCTCATCTGCCATGTAGTTGCCCACCCCGTTATTTTGTTCAGGTCTGCTTGCAAGATTTCCACATCCTGCATAGAAGATATTGGCATGCCTAATTTAGTATCATCTGCAAATACTGAGATTGTACTAGATATCCCCTCCTCTAGATCATTTATGAATAAATTAAACAGGATTGGTCCCAGGACAGAACCCTGGGGGACCCCACTTTCCACACCCGCCCAATCCGAGTACTCCCCATTAATCACCACCCTCTGTACTCTCCCCTGGAGCCAATTCTCTATCCAGGTACTCACCTTATGGTCCATACCTACCTTCCTTAGTTTGTACAGTAAGCGTTTGTGGGGAACGGTGTCAAAGGCCTTTGCAAAGTCCAGATACACCACATCCACAGGCTTACCTTTATCTAAGTGGCAGCTCACTTCATCGTAGAAGGTTAATAGATTGGTTTGGCATGAACGATTTTTCATGAATCCATGCTGATTACTACTTATAATACCGTTTTCATTACTAAAGTCTTGTATGTGGTCCCTTATCATCCCCTCCAAAATTTTGCAGACTACTGATGTTAGGCTGACCGGCCTATGGTTACCCGGGATATATCTCGGCCCCTTTTTAAATATTGGTACCACGTTGGCTTTTTTCCAATCAGCTGGCACCATACCTGTCTGTAAACTATCCTTAAAGATCAAGAATAATGGTCTGGCAATCACCTGACTGAGCTCATTTAGAACCCTTGGGTGCAAGCCATCCGGTCCCGGGGATTTATTTATGTTAAGTTTCTCTAGTTTAGCTCTAAGTCTATCCTCTGTTAGCCATGGCGGCACTTCCTGAGGTGTATTATTTAGTTCGGCCTTACAAGCGGGGTTCGTGTAGCCCCCCGATTCCTTTGTGAAGACTGAAGAAAAGAAATTATTTTACACTTCCGCCTTTTCTCTGTCCTCAGTGGCCATTTTTCCTTTATCATCTTTTATGGGGCCAATGTGTTCTGGCCTCGCTTTCTTACTGTTTATATACTTAAAGAATTTCTTGGGGTTCTTTTTACTCTCCTCCGCTATATGTCTCTCGTGTTCTATTTTAGCCGCCCTGATTTCATCTTTACATTTCTTATTACACTCTTTGTAATGCTTAAATGCTGCCAATGACCCCTCAGTCTTGTATTTTTTGAAGGCCTTTTCTTTAGCTCTAATATACATTTTTATGTGTCCTTGGGATCTAAATTTGGTGCTGGCGGTTTTACAGAAATAGCCTTTTAAAACCATGGGGCATATTCCCTTGGTTCTTCTGACCATAAAACTGGTCTTTTTGATTGCAATAAATTCAGCCTGAAGAGTATTGTAAAGAGCTATTCTTGATTTTACATCAAGATTGGGTGATTTTAAGTCCACACCCAGGTTTTTTGCCCAAGTTGGTGTCCGCTTTTCATTTGAATAAGGACATTATACTGCCTTCCTTTTTTCCAAAACCTCAAACAGGGAAGGAAAAGTTATTACATTCTCTTGATGTAGTACAGGCACTTAAGATTTATTTGGAAAGGTCAGCTCAAGTTCGTAAGATTGATCTTTTGTTTGTGCTGCCAGAAGGGCCCAGGAAAGGGCAGGCAGCATCTAAGTCTATGATTTCTCATTAGATTCACCAGGTTATTATCCAGGCATATACGTAGTTTGAAAGGGAAGGTTCCACCTTTTCCTGTAAAGGCACACACAGAAGAGTAGGTGCCTCTTGGGCAGTTTGCCATCAAGCTTCTATGGCTCAGATCTGAAAAGCCGTAACCTGGTCGTCTGTGCATACGTTCACTAATTTCTATAGAGTGGTTGTTAAGACCCAGGAGGAGTCTGCATTTGGCCGCAGTGTTCTGCAGAGAGCTGTGTAGATTTTTTGTGGTCTAATGGAGGTATTTATGGTGTCCCCCTCCCCTCAGATGCATTGCTATGGGACGTCCCATATGGTAATAAATATGGCACTATGTCCTGTGATGTACGAAAAAGAAATATGGATTGTTTACTACAGCTTACCTGTAAAATCCATTTCTTGGAGTACATCACGGGACACAGAGGTCCCTCCCCTCTTGTATGGGACTTTCTTATTGATTGCTACAAAACTTCCTCTGTAGGAGGGGTTGTATAGGGGGACTTCCTATCTGATTGGTTGCCAGTGTCCATTCACCTGAAGGTGGTGTATAACCCATATGGTAATGAATATGGCTCTGTATCCCCTGATATACTCCAAGAAATGGATTTTACAGGTAAGCTGTAGTACAAAATCCATATTTATTTAAGAAATTATGCAACAAAAATACTAACGCTATTACAATGTCTTTAAAGTGTAAGTTCTCTTTTCACAAAAAAATGAAAAGGTGAACTATTATTATTATTATTATTATTTTTATACAGGATTTATATATCGCCAACAGTTTGCGCAGCGCTTTACAGGAAGCTATACAGGTCCAGGGTCATAGTTAATTCCTATGATACCCAGACCCTGAAGATGATTCAGGGGTATGCCCACTGTGATAGGTCATGCCTGGACCCTGGACAGGACCAGTGACATGGACAAGGTAAGACAGTGTTTCTGTGTACCATTATGTGCTGGTTCCTGGCTACAGTATCTCACAAAAGTGAGTACACCCCTCACATTTTTGTAAATATTTTATTATACCTTTTCATGTGACAACACTGAAGAAATGACACTTTGCTACAATGTAAAGTAGTAAGTGTACAGCTTGTATAACAGTGTAAATTTGCTGTCCCCTCAAAATAACAACACACAGCCATTATTGTCTAAACCGCTGGCAACAAATGTTAGTACACCCCTAAGTGAAAATGTCCAAATTGGGCCCAAAGTGTCAATATTTTGTTTGACCACCATTATTTTCCAACACTGCCTTAACCCTCTTGTTCATGGAGTTCACCAGAGCTTTACAGGTTGTCACTGGAGTCCTCTTCCACTCCTCCATGACGACATCACGGAGTTGGTGGATATTAGAGACCTTGCACTCCTCCATCTTCCATTTGAGGATGCCCCACATGCTCAATAGGATTTAGGTCTGGAGACATGCTTGGCCAGTCTATTACTTTTACCCTCAGCTTCTTTAGCAAGGCAGTGGTCATCTTGGAGGTGTGTTTGGGGTCATTATCATGTTTTAATACTGCCCTGCCTCCCAGTTTCTGAAGTGAGGATATCATGCTCTTCTTCAGTAACTCACAGTAAATGTTGGCATTCGTGGTCCCTCACTGAACTGTAGCTCCCAAGTCCCGACAGTACTCATGCAGCCCCAGAACACTCCCACCACCATGCTTGACTGTAGGCAAGACACACTTGTCTTTGTACTCCTCACCTGATTGCCACCACATACGCTTGACACCATCTGAACCAAATAAGTTTATCTTGGTCTTATCAGACCACAGTACATGATTCCAGTAATCCATGTCCTTTGTCTGCTTGTCTTCAGAAAACTGTTTGTGGGCTTTCTTGTGCATTATCTTTGGAAGAGGCTTCCTTCTGGGACGACAGCCATGCAGACCAATTTGATGCAGTGTGCAGTAAATGGTCTGAGCACTGACAGGCTGACCCCCCCAACCCCTTCAACCTCTGCAGCAATGCTGGCAGCACATCTATTTCTCAATGACAACCTCTGGATATGATACTAGGCACATGCACTCAACTTCATTGGTCGACCATAACAAGGCCTGTTCTGAGTGGAACCTGTCCTGTTAAACCGCTGTATGGTCTTGGCCACCATGCTGCAGTTCAGTTTCAGGGTCTTGGCAATCTTCTTATAGCCTAGGCCATCTTTATGAAGAGCAACAATTCTTTTTTTTCAGATCCTCAGAAAGTTCTTTGCCATGAGGTGCCATGTTGAACTTCCAGTGACCAGTATGAGAGAGTGAGAGTGATAAAACCAAATGTAACACACCTGCTCCCCATTCACACCTGAGACCTTGTAACAGTAACAAGTCACATGACACCGGGGAGGGAAAATGGCTAATTGGGCCCAATTTGGACATTTTGACTTAGGGGTGTAGTCACTTTTGTTGTCAGGGGTTTAGAAATGAATGGCTTTGTGTTGAGTTATTTTGAGGGGACAGCAAATTTACACTGTTATACAAGCTGTACACTCACTATTTTACATTGTAACTAAGTGTAATTTCTTCAGTTTTGTCACATGAAAAGATATAATAAAATATTTACAAAAATGTGAGGGGTGTACTCACTTTTGTGAGATACTGTATAAATGTCCTGTTGGATCATTACTGGGATTTGTAGTACACACTACATTATTTCCTTTTATCCAACAAGATACACTGCAGTGCTAAGTTAAGGATTTGAAGGCACAGGTTATGGGATAATATACAGTTTGCGTGTTTTTTCCCTAGCTATCATTTTCTTGTTTACATAACATTATTATAGTGTATTTTACATTCGGATGCCTTTTTTTCACCTCACTGCCAGAAAATATTTTCTGATTAGTGATGTAGTGCCCATAGGACTCTTACCTGTTGTCTAACTCTTCAGAGACCCTGGCCTGAAATCTTGGATAGCACCTGAGATATTGTGATTCCTTCATACCAGACCTTCTATATCCATTCCATGAGTACCCTGCAGGGGAAGATTTTCACTTAGTAATGGCTGATTACAGGCACTTGGGAGCAGGAATACATGGGACAAATAGCGAGAATTCCACTGCAAGCCTTGCGAAAACTCCAAGTTCACCTCGGGTTGATGACTGTTCCCTTGTCCCAGAACAAGGTCGTCCACTAACACTGTTCCATCCTCTGAATCAGACTCTCTCACAGATGCACAACATGCGGCCTGTCTGACCAAAACAGAGCTTTCTGCTACTATGTCTGATCTACTCCACAGGCTATTGCCACTTTTCAAATTGGCTGGTACCAACAACCATAAATGCTCTTTAGCCTTTTCTCCATCTGGGTTACAACCTAAATTGCTTTTTTTTTTACATTTGACTAGATACATTTAGCTCTGCTCAGCCTCCACATAGTCCCACAATGAATTTGTATGACACAACGCTTTGTGATATATATATATATATATATACAGTGGGTACGGAAAGTATTCAGACCCCCTTAAATTTTTCACTCTTTGTTATATTGCAGCCATTTGCTAAAATCATTTAGGTTCATTCTTCTTCCTCATGAATGTACACATAGCACATACCTTGAGGCTGGTATAAAGAGCCTCTGTCAACAGGAAGTGATGTCCTTTGAAGACGCTGTGTGTGACGGCGAAACGCGTTGACGCACTTCCGGTTGCGGACGTAACGTCATTTCCGGTCGGGAACTTCCTGTATGTGGAACGCACACTAATAGCGGCGCCACTTGCTTTGTTTGCTATATGCCATTTTTTCGTTTTTATCTTGTAAATATTAAATCGCTTTTGGGGAAATAAAATACACCTTACGTACTTCACGATGTATGGCCCTCTTTTCTTTTAATGGTGATATCGGGGACGATTTCAACACGGAGGTCACATCGGAGGAATCCCACATCAGATCCTGGGCAAATGTGCAATAAAACCAAGGGCTTTTATACAATCTAATTTCGGTGAGTGGGGAACCAAGAGGGCATCTTCACCTCACAAGCACCTTATTCACTTGGCACTTTGGCACCTTTTCGGATCATCAATAAGGACTGTATTTCACCATTTATGCACTTTAAATCTTTCACCTGGAAATTATATTTATTAATGCCAATTATATTTATTTATGCACTTTAAATCTTTCACTTGGAAATTATATTTATTAATTTTGAGTTTAATCATGCACTATATTTTATCATTATAGAATATTTATGCACTTTAATGTGACTGATATATTTTATTAATATATATTGAATTTATATGATTGGTTTCATCTTAATTAATTTTTGTCACAAATTTGTTGCTAGCGCTGCATAAATTTGCTTTTATTCAGCCAGTTTTAATTGCTTCCCTGGTGCTCTTCAAATTACTATCTGTGGGAATGCCACTCATGTCATTCCTTGAAGGCATGTCCAATAATTTAAGATTCATCTTATGGGTGGGGTCAGGACTGTCATCTATGGCTGCCTGCTATGTCTTTCCTCACAGGACAGTCCCTCCATGAGATTCCTCATCCTCTTCCACCTGGCTGAGTGGTTATTTTGACAATAATTTCAAGGCTTCTACTCTCAGGGAAACAATTCTCCCAGAAGTGTTAGAGTTCTTTAGGATTTTACAGCATCTAGCATCTGTTCACACTTTCAAAACATGTTTTGCCAGGTAGTTAGTTGGGCCTTTTCTAGTGCATGTTGGAGCTGGAAGTTGCTTCTGCTTTTAACTGTCTGTTCGGGTCCATTGATCCTTCTTTTTTCCTTTGGGCCTATTGGTGTCAGCTCCCTAACAACCAGGACGAAACTGTCACATTTAGATGTGGTAAAAACAGCACTTCACAATGCAGCTGAAGGGTTTGTTCAGCTAAACACCCATTTGTTCTGCAGTTCTTCCAGGATTCTCCAAAGATAGTACACATTGCAGAGGTCTCCTTCATATTAATTTCCCTGCTGGTGGAATTTTCTTTGTCTCTAGTGTTAAGATATTTTCTGCATTGGTGAATATTAAAGTGACAGGGTGCAATGTGTGAAGATCTTCTTGGATCCCCCGCTGGTGCTTCTGGCTCCTCCTCTCCTAGGTATGGCGCCAAAGGAAGCCACTTCTTATTGTGGCACACCTGCAGGCATGATCCCGAACCATGCTGCCTGCATCTATAGACACAGACAGAGCAGCTTGATCCTGCCCCCAGTCACTTGTCACAAGATTTGACAGACAGAAGCGGGACCCAATGAGAGAGTGGGGAGAGCCGCTACAGGCTGGCATAGTGCTGGATCAGGTAAGGACTCAGGGGAGTATGGGGGGGGGGGGGTGAGGGGGGGATACTGTTACCTAAACATTTTTTACTTTAATGCAGGCACTGCAGTAAGGTAAAAATTGTTTAGGCTTTAAAACTACTTTAACTCTTATTGCTAAATGTTCTTATAGTTATTTTTCTTCTGGGATTAAATGTTAGGGAATGTCACATTCACCTGTCAAAAGGCAACAATAAAACTATTACACTCATATTACAAACATTACAGGTATTATTCGTTACGCTTGCATGAAGGTTGACATTTGAATGAGAATGATTTATAAATAGATCTGCTAAACGGTCTATTTGCAAATATTTTCACACAAAATTCTCACAACTTTCCCTCAAGATATATATTGTTTTCCATTTGAATCGAATTATAAAAATGTGTGAATCCTGGGTGAAAGTTGTGACTCTTATGTGAAAAAATATATAAATAGACCTCTAAATTAAATAAACTAAACTATCCTAAATGTATTCCAATCCAAAGTAGTTTTTTTTTAAGCAAATGTTGCCAAAGCATCTCAATGGGTGAATCTGTGAGTCTCTGCTTAGGCAAAACTATGCCAGTGGAGAAATCTTTAATTTGTGGCAACATTGTTTTTGCCAGATTCATTTTTGTTATCCCTAAACAAATTCACTGTTCACTGTACTGTATTAATAATTTTCTTTTACAATCATTAGTTTGTGTCTTTTGAACATGGCTTAAAGCGGAGTTCCAGCCTCAAATACCATTTTTAACTAAAAATACCCCTATAATACTAATCCATCGCCCTTTACAGAATCGCTATTCTCATACTTACAAGGTGTACAGTATTGGATTTTAGTCAAAATCTTACTTTTAAAAACGCTGTCTGGGCACGGCCATCTTGGATGTTGGCATTTGAAGCCGCAGTGTAATCTGCCGTGTCCTTCTTTCTGATTCCAGGGAGTGTTATGGGAGTTCTTCCTGATTCCAGTGATGACAAACAGCTCCCAGGATGCAATTCAAAGGCGGAAGTGATGTCGATGGCCGTGGCCACAGAGGGGAAAGAAGGAGGAAGTACAATCAAAAATGCCCTGAAAATAAGGTAAGGGACCCCCGAAAAAAATGTAAATTGCCCAATTGTTGATCAGCATAGCGAGCACTCCAGGAATCACTAAAGTTGCAAAATAGGCCAGAACTCCATTTTAAGATGAATAGAGGTTCACACTAGTCAGTAAAACTCATGGCAAGAAGATGTGCTGATAGACCTAAGATACTTTTTATTCACTTAATGTTTTCCAGAGGAGAAGTACAGCCTTTCTGTACATATAAAGGGTGTCCTTTTGAGTCCTGACATCTAAGCTCATACTAGATCACTGAACTCTGTGGGGGTTTAATGTCTCATTAATTGCAAGGCTACCAAAAGGAAGATAAAAGATGTTATAGTCACTCCTTTATATCCAAAGGCAATTTGTACACCAATGACCAGATCTCTATTTTTTTTATAATTTTTGGATAGTCTCTATATGTAAAAGCATTTCATGTTGTGTTTTATTCTAGCAAACTGCACATTTACACTTGTTAACAGCATGTCATCAGGTATGTTTGTTTGTAATGTGTTAACTAAATTATATTTTCTTTGTTCTTAATAGTTTATGTTTAATGCACATGTAGTCTGACTTTTATTTTTCTCTTTTAAGGTATTTAAATATTAAGTTATGATGTCTGTCTTTTAATCCCCAGGTGAGATCTGCCTCGGTGGTATAGAAATGTCACATAATGTCACATAATGTACATGTAGTGAGTTCTATAATGCAAATTCTAGTGATATTGTCGGGCTGTACAGAGATACATAGGTGAGAGCAAAGTTATGAGATACCTATATACTGTCATATCTAAAATCTTAATGCCAAGCTGGTGTAAAGTTACCAAGTTTTTTCATAATTAAGTTTTACAGAAGCACCCCAGTGCAGAGATGTCAAAGTGGCACATGGATAGATGTATGGTACAAGTTATTGAGGTGATGTCATGTTGACATTTCATAATTACATAACTTTTTTGTTATTCAGTATTATAGGACTACTTAGGATGTGGCCAGATAGGTCCCCTGGCTGAAAACTGTGAAACATGTCTTTTAAAGAAAGATAACGTTACATTAAACATCTGTGCTTTAGGGGGAAACTTACGTCAGGATAAAGATTTTACATAAAACTTACATAACGTACAGTAAGTCCCTTTCTTTTATTTTTTATTGCAAGTTCTAGAAGTACCTGTGCTGAAGATACAAAACACTTATCTCAGGTTTTCAGTCTTGGGACTGAAAAAAACATTTACTGTTCTTATGTCAATAACATACATAAACAGATATATTTCTGTCCCAAAACTCTGTGAAACATTATTTCTTTGTCTCTATTAAGGGACAAACAAACCTAGGAATGCTGTTATAGTTGGGTTTTATTGACATCTACTGGAGGTTTGAACACTGGCAATAAAACAATATTGAAGGCCAGCCCCCATATAACCCCTACTTTACCCAGCATGCCTCAGTTTTTTGCATGTGGCCTTGGAGGTTGGATGCTGTTTTCTGCAGTTCTACTGGAAAAAGGACTCAGTTATTTTTTAGGGGTATCTTTATTTATTGACTTCATTCATTCAGTATCTTTGATACACCACTGATAATTTCTTCTTGGTGACTTCCACAGTGTGGCTTGAGCACAAACAATGCAGCTATCAGGATTGGAGTGTCCAGCTAGCCTTAAAAGTAACTTTTGAGTACTAGGCTATAAAACTGTGCTTTAAAGACTGTTTCATTGTGTTAAGTGGCCAAAAAAGCTATTTCCATGTCCAGAGCCATGACACAGCCACTGTTGTAATCCTGGGAACCAGTTTCAAAATTCCCTCCACCATCATCTGACCACAGTAACAGTTAGGATTGAGGAAAATGAGCAATGATGTCATCCACTAGGTGGAGTGTTGCACTTGCTCTGTGCTCTTTCTCCTGCCATTCAGCCTAGAGGAAGCATTATCCTGATTTTGCTCCTGCTCCTGAATCACAAGAATCATCTGGTCTTATTCCAATGCCTGCTTACAGTGACTCTGGCCACTTGCAACCCCCATTAGCAGTAGATGCTAGGGTTTGTAGCACACAAAGGCTTGTCTCACTTTGAGCCTTGTTGTTCTCTGCTATCCAGTACAACACATGTTTTCAATTGCAGTTCTGAAAGCTTAGTATATATGGCCAAATGTTCCTGTCCATTTCTGTATATTGGCAAAACAATACGCCAATTGAGACGTCGGGTTTTAGAACATGTCAATGGTGTAATTTTGAAAAAGGACAGGCTGATTGCCAGACACCTCTGGCAGAAGCACAATGGGAACACCTGATTACCGGTCTTTTTGAGTGTTCAACAGGCTAAATTGGGACCAGAAAAGGTGACCTTGATAAAATTCTGGTCAAATTAGAGATAAGATGGATTTT
Source organism: Pelophylax lessonae (assembly GCF_965119305.1). Classification (NCBI taxonomy): domain Eukaryota; kingdom Metazoa; phylum Chordata; class Amphibia; order Anura; family Ranidae; genus Pelophylax; species Pelophylax lessonae. Next base: position 157,026,274 of record NC_138768.1, read on the forward strand.
CTTACCAAGGTTCGCATTCCCCACATGGCCAAAATCAGGGGTTCACCTACCTACCCTTCGTGTGTGGATAGGTTTTTTGAGATGATGTCTGCTTTCATATAATGGGTAGGTTTTTTGATGTGTGTTTTCATATGGCAATCTGGGACTAAATGGGCTATATTTTGTATAAGGATATTTCCCCTTAATTGTATCCAAGCAGCAAGAAGAAATGCACTGATGGGAAGGCTCTTTTTGTTTGAGGCATAGAGAGGATTGTATTTTATATGTATGTGAAGTTGAGTGATGGCTGAATATGGAATACTATTGTGTGCCATCCATTTGTCCCTCCTGTCTGTTATAATAATAATAATATATTACAAAATAGACAATTCAGGCGCTGTGCAATGATGCTCAGTTCATAAGCTGGTGGCTGGTAAACGTAGTTCTACGTGGGTGAAAGACCAAAACCACAGTTAATGCAAACATATAAAATGTTTATTGGTCCAACAACAAACTGTAAAAAGATAAAAAGGCTCCTGTGTAAAAAGACTGACCTGTGTAAGTGTCAATCACATGTTGCAATAATCCCACATGGACATGACTTGAAAAGCTAAAAACACATACTATTGATAAAGCAGGTGCTGGAGGGGAGAGATGAGATCGTCTTCCCAGGTAAAACCAGTTGTTCTCCCAGATGGAAAAAAGCAGATGCTTTATAAAGTATATGGTGAAAAGCCCAATGCGTAACGCTATGATGGACTACTGGCACAATGTGGAAAAGGCAAGGATGTATTTTGCAGGCAAGCATGCAAAAAGGTACAAAAAGCCAGGGATGTATATGGCAGCCAAAGATGTCATGAGGCTGTGCAGGAAGGCTGTGGGGTCGCTGATCAATCCCAGGACAATCCTGGGAGACTCAGGCAGAGAGAGGATGGGTAGCCGAAGGTTCTGGGATCCCATTTTTATCACTTTTAAGATTCCAAACTTGCCATTTGAATTTTAATGCATTTGAGTTGCACTTTTTTTAAGATCCCAGTTTTTGCTTTCTGGGTACTAATGTATTGTTTACTCATGTAGTTTTGCTTTATTTTTTTACGAAGCGCTGCACTGTTAATTTTGCACATTTATATTGAAGCACTGATATACTGCTTTTGAGTGTTAGCAGTTTGCGCTAAGTTTATTTTATATACAGCACATATATTCTTTCCTTTTTTATTTCAGGCCTAGGTTCTTTAAGAGCCTCCACTGATACCTTTCTGTCACACCCACTGTTAAAGCAATTAAAGCAATTTTCATTTGAGGACTGGGAACCCCCTGTAGCATTCTCTGCCCCTCCAGAGAATATGGTTAAGCTTCTCCCTTTTGGAACAGAATTTACTGTTTGGTGAGCTTTTTCCTCCCTACATGCACCAGTCATCCACATTACTAGATATACTACAAAAAAGGTTGATGGTATGCGCATCTTTAATGATTTCACTGACAGACCATTGGATTCCCTACCTCAGTTCTTGTTTGATTTAGCAGGAATGACTATGTGCCCTGTGCGGTCCTTAAAGAGGACCCTGCTATTACGAGAGTAGGTCTGCATTTCGTTGAATATTTGAAACAAATGCTTGGAGCCTTGCAGTTCAGTTGTGATGGCCAAATACAAGCATCTAAGCTGTTTCTTGCATAGAGTTGGATGGTCATTCCCATGCACTTTGGCTACATGTCTGGGATGCCTGTGACACATGCAAGGAACATCTGACTTGATTGTCCTTTAAAGGATTTCACTTCTTTGGACCTACTGTTAACACTGTTGTTAGAAATTCCATTGGTATTTGAAGCATACTTCTGCCTCAATGTAGGAGGTCAGTGGTCTGAATCCTTTGCTATTTTTCCTGGTAGGAACTTTCCCCTCTTGAATTCTCACCTCTCCATCATATCCATCATATCCTTGCATACTGTGGAGTCCTTTGTACTAATTACTAACCGTCCTCCTGCTGGTAATTCTTTGCCTTTTTAATCTTCTCAGCCTAGGCGTGAGGGTTTAGTACCCAAGTGCATGTGCTTTCCTGTTTGGCAAGAAGTATCCATCACTGGACAACCATACAGTATATTCCCCTGAATGGGTAGAAAGCAAAACAAGTTAGGACCAGTTACAAGTATCCCCTGTGAAGGATGGTACAAATCCCGAAGCTTCTGTGGAACCAGAAAAGATGGACCTGGTGTAAGGATATCCTGCACTGGATATCCTAAAACCTGTCGCAAGCAACCATTTTGTCACGGCAACCATGTTGTTCAGTAACACAGTCTAGCAAGCCAAATGTGTACTCAGTGATTTTCTCCCCCCTCTCCCTACCTCAATTAATTCCTGGAATGCAGAGAGTTTTGACTTCAAAGAAACCTTATCTCAGCACAGACAGGAAACCTGGCCAGATGTCTGTTCTTCCAGCCAATCCATTAAGGCTGACCAGAGCTGTATCATAAATACCATGCAGTCAAGCTGTGTTCATTAGAAAATGTAACAATACATACACAATTCATAACTTTAAACACAAACAAGATATGTCTCTAGAAAGTGTATAGTTAAATGCAAAATAAAATACTGAATGGAACAAGATCATACATGACCACTTTAGCTCCTATGGGAGACAAGCTAGCTGTCAGATGCCTTACGGGTCAGAGGTTACTTTGAGATAGCCTGTGTTTGGTATCTACGGATATAAAATTCAATGCTGCACAATAATCTATCAGTTTCAAGAAGGCACCTGGTAGATATTGGAAGATATGAATTATGTTATAAGTCTGTCTATACAGGAGGTTCCTTGGTATTGTCGTAACCTTAGGGCAGCCCATGGCCACTGTGTTTATTGGTCAGGGGCCTCTGTTAACACTCCCTGCGGTTTTAGAGAAAAAGAGAGAAGCAGACGGGGTTGGGAGTTCTCATGGTAACATCAAGAAGGAAAATCTATCAAGTTTGAGAACCGATCACATCTGGCTCAGCTTCTGAACTCTGGTAACACCAAGGACATTGAATGCAAGTATTCTTATTTCCCAATCCTATCTTATTTCGCTAAATTGCTGAATTGTCTCTATTTCTTTGAAACACTTTTTTCTGTAAATATTTTATTTGCACCAATTTTAACCTTTTTATTGTTAAACCTTATTTTGAAAAGTGTTAATCTTGTTCCTAAGCTCTTAATGCAAACTAACAAAGAACCTGTCTCTTGAAGAGTGCTACTGTATAGAATAAATCCTCTGAACATTCCTGTCTGTGGTGACAGTGCGTGTTACAGATGATTATTCTAAAGTCATAATTGGTATTTCTAAAATTACGAGTGTCTGCTGGGCTCATAACGTAGCTGTGGTGGCAGTGAAAGGGTTAATTGCTTAATTAGCCCGGTGACAATCGCTCTCAGCCTGCTGGCATCTAGATTGTGGTCCCACAAGCTGGAAAATCTTTCTGTCGGGTGCAGCTGAGAGTGGCATTGTTACGCAAGTGACGACAGGGTGTGAGATTGCCTGGTCCTTGGTCACGAGTTAGTGAGAAGGGCAGGGATCTGATACCCGCCACCGTCACACCTGGGTCTTTCATCTACAGCTGCACTGCAACCTTTTTAAGGAAAGTCCTTATGTTTCTTTACCTCTTCCTGCCCTCAACCAGGAGGATTCTCCTTAGACCTCATGCACATTGGACGTTTTTACAGCTGTTGTTCTTGGCTGCAGGCATTATTTTCTGCAGTCAGTAAATTCCCCAGCATGTTATCCTGTGTGTTCATACGCACATAGGCTGTTATCAGCGTTTTTTGGCAGGGGCGTTTGCTGGCTGTAAAAAAAACCTAGAACTAGTGGGTTTTAGGATGAAAAACATGGCTATTCTGCATTTATCAGCGTTCTTGAGCCATACATTTTTGTGGGAGTATAGTTTTGTTAAAAAAACGCAACAGCTAAAAAACGTTAAAAAAAACCCTAAAAAAATAATTCTTCAGCTACAGCACTCTACAGCTAATGCTACTGGTGTTTTTATAACACCCAGTGTGCATGAGGCCTTATTAGGACATGGACATGCATCCCCATCATTCCATGGAAGGGGATGAGGTAGGGATTTGGGGAAGGTGGGCTGATTCCTAGATCATTTGTTGGGGAAGTAGTTAGGCATGTGTCAGTGTTATCTTTATCTCCTTGGGTACAATTTAGATCATGGGTGAAAGAATCTCTGTACATCTTTTAGGTAGGGTGCTTATGCACTATTTGAGTTTTGAGATACTCTCTTTAAAGAGTTCAGCTCTCTCAATATACTTTTACATTCAAAATTGCATCAGGTCTTGTTACCCTGGGGTTCCTCCAGGCCTTTTTGTCTATCCGTTGTGGTGGTATATTTTGAGGGCTCTTAAAATGTTACTATCCAAATTAGCGGTCTGGCTGCACAGCCCTTTCCTCATTATGAAGTATTTTACCCTGTCTAAAAAGGCTTGAGCCTTATCTCCTTTATTTTGTCTATAAATTTATAAGTTGCCCAATAATGCCTTTAGGGATTTGTTTTTATCCTGGGTCTGAATCGATTTTTCTTTTATTGACTTAAAGAAATTGGTTCACCTTTGGAACATGTTACATGCTCCACCCATATTTACAGTGGAACACGTAACATGTTCCAATTCTTACCCCACCTGACAGCAGGCAGAGGTTCCTTTCAACGCACCCGCTGTCACTTTTTAAAAACAGCGAGGTTGTGTCCCAGATTCCTGTTAATAAATAAACTACAAGTACTTTCTGCCACAGTGGCAGATGGACTTGCAGTTTTAAAAGGTTGCAGGGGCACTAATAAGCACTCTCTTAGCCCGCTGTCATGTCCTCCAGCTTTCAAACAGAAAGTGGTACAGCTGAAAGCTGAAGGACATGTCTGCAGGAGCTCACATTGCACCCGTGATCTAGTAAACATTATTATAATGCTTTTCAGGCTCCTGCAACTTAGCCTTTAATAGATGTTAGTTTGTTTTTCTAATTTCTGGTGTTTTTTCCACCTGTTATCTTGCTGAATTGCTGGTTGGCTCTCCAGCTGACAGAGGCCTATTGCTTCTTCAGCCAGGAGTTCTGAATGACAGTGTATTAATTTTTTTTAATCTACTCTGAATCACCAGAGTAATCGTCTGTCCTTCTATTGATTGTGACCATTCATCTGCCCTTGTGTAGGTGTCCTTCCCATCTAGTTTGATTCAGGATTTGGTTCCTTTATATACATCTGACATGCAATATTTATTTCATTTTTTTTAGACCTTTCAGTAGATGTTGCCCTCCCCTCAGTTTGACTGCTTTCGGATGTCCCAGGTGTAATAGAATCCCTACAACGTAAATTCCTGAGTCCCTCGATAAAGATGACAAGATCTTTGAACTTAGCATTTAAATATATATATAAATATTTTTTATTCCGTTGAGGGAAACAGCCAGGTATCGCCTATCTATATTTTTTTGTAGTACTGCTTGCTTATGAAACTGACTGATAAAGGAGGAGTTGTAAGTTGTCTGCCTTCAACATTTTCTGTGTGCCAATGACTCCAACTCCTGTAGGCAGAAATATTATAGCAAAGCAGAGGGCGGGGCGAGCTTGTCACCCTGGTGATAATAGGTAATGAAGAGAGGTCACCATACCTGCAGCACCCCTGGATGGCCATACAAGTGGCATCTCCCCCTGCTTGGAAGCCTACAGATCCCTCCCCACTTCGGAAGCAGCTGATTGTTCCGGTCCATTCCGAGAGCCATCCCTGCCAGCTTGATCAGTTGGAGACTTCTAGACACAACTAAGTACATGCTCACATCTCTCCACATTGTGGTAAGAGTCCACTCCTAACACTGGGTGTCCACATGTGTATATCAGGTCACTGAGAATCACTTTGGATCTTTTTTTGGGACGAGGCCCCACCCACCTCCCAACACTCCCTCACCTTCACTCCAATTTGAAAAGAAAGACTTTTTCACAGTTTTTGCACTTTTGTTTTGGACTGAATGCATATGATTTTGGTATAAATCCGGATACCATCCATTCACTTTTGAACACTTGGTTCATTATTTGTTTAGCGCACTTTGGTAATGTTTTCTATATTGCCATCCTCTCACAGAAATATTATCTGACTGTAATAGAATTTCCAAATGCCTGTGTCCCTAAATAAACCCAAAGAAAACTATTTTATGATAAGCACAAAAATCCTATTTTTCTTCTTTTACATGGTGCATGAAGAAATAAGTTAATCAGGTTTTGTATGTACTGTATATATTGCTGAATTTTAAAGCAACAGGTGGTAGAGAAATCTTAAGATCAATCTATGTGATCCTGTGAAGATCCTTGAATCCTTGGGCAGACTGTATACCAGGCTTAAAATTCTGTTGAAAGCGATGTCTATGAGTTTTCCAATCAGGCTTCAAGCCATTTATGTACCTCCTGAAGCCTGGCTGGAAATCTCCAAAGATGTTACTAAGAGATGCCCAGGTATTACTGTTCACCTTCACCATCACAAGAGCAAGCTCTTTTTCTGATTTAACCCCTTCACATGCACTTTCTCTCCGCTGATGCAGTAGTTTGATGTGAGGGTAAAAGTAAACAGTAACAGCTGGGCATCTCTTAACAACGTCCTAGCAACCTCCAAGGAGTTTGAGGTACATTAATGCCCTCCACCTATACACACAGTGCACAGTTTGAATGTATCTAAAAATGTCCCTTATCTGCATAGTCAGTTTTTTATAAAGCTGAACTACCCCTTTGTTACCTTGGGCACTTTTTAGCTTAGGTCAGATACACTAATTACAGTGACCTACAGTATGGTAGATAATTCAATGTGCAAGGCAGGTTGCAGGTTCTAATTTAGCAGGATTGGGAGCTGTATGATCTAAATGGCTTTGCACTGCACTGCCTTACTGAACAAACCTGCTATCAGAATGCTGAACCAAAAGGCCTGTCATCCTTTCCTTAAATTGGAAGCCTCTGCATATGTTCCTTTACCTGTGGCTTCCAATTCCAAGATTGTCAGATAAAAAAAAAAAACAACTTTCTCACAATGTATCTCACTAATGTGAGCTATAGTCCCAAATAAAATTAATAGCTAAAAAATTTAGTTTATTAATAATGCTTAGAATCAAACCAGCCTGGTCAACCTGCATTTCATTATCTCAAAGTCAGAACAAATGTTATGGAAAGGCTTTTTCTACATAGCCAAGATGATGTGATAATGTCACACAAAGCTATATGTAATTTTACAGGCCAGTGGAAGCTAAACCCTCCTTCACATGTACTAATGTGCAGTGATTCTACAGTGCCAACGTTAAAAATGACACCCTACCATATGTAACAAACTTTTTAGAACTGTGATGTTTTTAGACTTTATAAGAGTTTTTTTTCCAGAGTCACATTAAGTAGATGACTGCTCAGCTAGAGCCAAGAATATAGGGGTGGAAGCAGTTACAATGGCAAGGAGTGTGCTGTACTTAATCTAGAATATTTAATATCCACAATACCCTACTCTGTAGAGTGTGATAACATTAACTTCTATTGTGCTTTTCTGAGACAGTAACTGTTAGGAAACTGGAAAGAGCAAGCCCATTCAATTAAAAAACCCCAACCTGGTGGTTTTATGCAATGCAAAATTAATGGGCTGGTTTAAAATCCATAAAATAGTGGATTTCTTCTAATCTGAAATGGTTCATGTATTTCATGTGAACATGCCTAATGTTTCTCCGACATTACAGTCTTTCGAGGTATAATCACAATGTGCATCAACAGAGATTAAATGATGAACGCTAGTGATCTGAAAAGGAATAGATGACTAAATCACTGTGTTATTCCAATGACACTTAAAGCATGCAGAATAAAGGTGTTTTTGTGGATTGTCTTGATTGTGTTTAAATTTGCTTTAACAGAATATCCTAAATGTTCTATTGAAATTAGAACTCCAGACAAACATTTTTATTAAAATCTGCTGTGTAAAAAAGTTAACTCTCTTGAGGTGTATGCCGCTTTAAGGATTGCTCTAATTTCTTTTCATATCTAAACTTTAATTAATGTTAATGTTGTTGACAAAATTAATGTTGTTTATTCATTCTTTCACAGAACTGCACATCATTTTTAACAGACTTGGCCCCCAAACTGCATAGTCTATTTTCTTGAAAAGAGGAATTTAGCCTTTAAATAAAATGTAGAAGTACCACTCACATTCTTGATCAATTGCCATTTCATTTTACCCTCAACCCCTTCTTTCTTATAAAGAACTAGAAGATTTTCCAAGCACCAGTTATGCTTACTGGGAGGCTCTATTGCCTTGCAGGGTCTCCCTGGAGCCACCCTTATGTGCGTGCTCAGGGACTACAGCTATATGCAAAAGCAGACACAGACCGTCCCCTCTATAAACTACAGCTGTCCACCCACCAGTTCTTTGATTCACAGCCTCTTCTGTAAATTTCACCACTGCTGTTAGATACACAGTTGGTTTTGCTCCTACATGTGTGATGTGCACAATGCTCACGGTGCAAACAGAGTCATACAGTGGCAGTCATATTTTCTATAAAAAAAGATCTTTTAAACTGTTTTTAGAAGCAAAACAAGGTAAAAAAAAATCAAAAGTGTAGCTAATAAATATAATGTAAACCCAACATTTCATATTCTTGATATGTGCCTGCTGTATCATGTACTTGTCCTGACAACCCCCACCCCCCCCCCCCGGCCATACAGCCATTCACTAGGAAGCTCAGTATGAGTATGCTGCTGTTTCTTCTCCCCTAGCTCTTATGCAGATGAGAATGGAGGGAATTAAATTGCCTATAAAAAATTATATTTGTATTTTTTTTATACATTTCTATTTTAAAAGATAAGTTCACCTTTTGGGAAAAATAATAAATGCACATATTTTTGCAGGGAAAAAAATTGCATTTATTTTTTTTCCCTAAGGAGCCTAGAAAGTATTGCACCTTTGATCAGTGGATCAGGTGTTCAATGCCAAACTCCTGCAGAAAAATATTAGTTGAGGGTTTAATAACTACTTTAAGTTTGGAAAATCAGTAGTACTTTTCCTCACACATGTCACAGTAGTAACAATACAAAACCTATACATGCTAAATGACATCAGGAATTGCAAGTAGGATTTTATTGGAAGCAACAAGGCTTCATTGCTCAGTATTTATAAAACATTACTTGAATCAATATTTCAAGTTGGTAAAGTTATAAATAGAGTTGAGCGGACACCTGGATGTCCGTGTTCGGCGGGTTCGGCCGAACTTTAAAAAAAAGTCCGGGTCCGTGTCCCGGACTTTTGCCGAACTTTTCCCGGACACCGAACCCCATTGAAGTCAATGGGGACCCGAACTTTCAGGCACTAAAATGGCTCTAAAACACCAAAGGAAAGGGCTAGAGTGCTGCAAATGGCAGCAAAACGTAATTAAGAGCATGGCAAGTGCTCTGCAAACAAATGTGGATAGGGAAATAACTTAAAACAACAAAAAAAAACAGAAAAATAAAACAATGTTCTTCATCTCTGAAGGACGAGGCCCATATGGAGTAGGAGGGAGGTTGAGGTGGTGGTGGATGTGGCGGTCTCATAGGCGTGCGCACAGGGTGTGCCGATGTGCCTGGGCACACCCTAATCACCTAGGGCACATAGCATTATCACTCTGTTTGCCAGTGAGGAGATGGGAAAGATCTCCCACGGACCTGCTCTGCTCTATTTCTCTTTGCCAGCAGGGAGAGTAATGTATCGGGGCCATGTACATGTAGGCAAACACATGCATGTGTATTTCAACTTTGGGGTGCACACCCTAATGCAATAGGCTGCGCACACCTATGGGCGGTGTAGGTGGAAGCGGCGGTGGAGGAGGACCAGGGCCGGATTAAGAGCATCATGGGCTTGGTGCTAAGGATTTTGAAGGGCCTTAAGGGCCGTGCCTTGGCATGCACCCAGAGGAGGAAGGGTGCAGCCATGCATGCCTAATTCAACATGGGATGCTGTCTCTGAAGCCCATAAACACATCCATGCATCGGCAACTGTCCCTCCTTGTCCGGCCTTCGTGCTGTGTGGGGAGGTTCTGAGGGAGCTGCCTGGGGAAGCGAGCATAGAAGCCAGACTTCTGTGTTTACAAGTGACAGAATAGCGGTAACAGTGAATATGGCCAACCCGGGGCCTATATAAAAGGTAGGGGCCTGGAGCTGCAGCTCCAATAGCCCCTACGTTAATCTGGCCCTGAGGAGGAGGACGAGGTAGCCAACACTGCTTCTTTTCACAAATTTTAAATGAGGGTACACCACAAAAGAGTGAGAAAGAGCAAAAATGGAACAATGGGTGGGTAAGGTCGGTATCCATCGCTATTCTGCACAAGGTACGGAAAAGTCCCGTGGGATCCATGCCTGGTTCATTTTAATGAACGTGAGCTTGTCCACATTGTCTCTGGACAGGCGGCTGCGCTTGTCTGTTATAACGCCCCCAGCCGTGCTAAATACCCATTCAGATAATACACTGGCTGCAGTGCACGCCAGCACCTCCAAGGCGTAAAGGGCAAGCTCAGGCCATGTGCCCAATTTGGAGACCCAGAAGTTGAAGGGGGCAGACCCGTCATTCACTACATGTAGGCGTGTGCACACATACTGCTCCACCATGTTGGTAAAATGCTGCCTCCTGCTAAGACGTTCCATCTGAGCTGCTGGTGCTGCTGTTTGTTGTGGCGTGCTGACAAAGCTTTTCCACATTTCGGCCATGCTAACCCTGCCTTCTGAGGTGCTGGCGGTGCCCTGGTTGCGTTGGCGACCTCTTCCTCCTCCTCCTCCTCCTCTGCCTTGTGCTTCCACTGTGGCCCCGCTGTCAGGTGGGAATGCCAGCAGCATCGCGTCTACCAGCGTGTGCTTGTACTCGCGCATCTTGCGATCGCGCTCCAGTGAGTGAATTAAGGACGGTACGTTGTCCTTGTAACGGGGATCCAGCAGCGTGGCCACCCAGTAATCAGCACAAGTTAGAATGTGGGCAACTCGGCAGTCGTTGTGGAGACACTGCAGCATGTAATCGCTCATGTGTGCCAGGCTGCCCAGAGGCAACGAAAGGCTGTCCTCTGTGGGAGGTGTATCGTCCGTGTCCTCTGTATCCCCCCAGCCACGCACCAGTTATGGCCATGAGCTGACCTGGGTGCCACCCTGCTGTGAACATGGTTCCATCTCCTCCTCCAGCTCCTCCTCCTCATCCTCCTCATCCTCCAGAACTGTGCCCCTGCTGGACAATTGTGTCCCTGGCGCTTGTGTGTGCAGGAACCCACCCTTGGAGCCCCTTGCGAATGACTGCCCTGAAAGCCTTGGAAATGTTACCTCTTCATCCTCCTCCTCCTCCTCATCCTGTGCCACATCCTCTTCCATCATCGCCCGAATTGTTTTTTCAAGGAGGCATAGAAGTGGGATAGTTAAGCTGAGAACGGCGTCATCGCCACTGACCATGTTGGTGGAGTACTCAAAACAGCGCAACAAGGCACACAGGTCTCGCATGGAGGCCCAGTTATTGGTGGTGAAGTGGTGCTGTTCCACAGAGCGACTCACGCGTGCGTGCTGCAGCTGAAACTCCACTATGGCCTGCTGCTGCTCGCACAGTCTTTGCAGCATGTGCAAGGTGGAGTTCCACCTTGTGGGCACGTCACATATGAGGCGGTGAGCGGGAAGGCCGAAGTTACGCTGCAGCGCTGACAGGCGAGCAGCAGCAGGGTGAGAACGCCGAAAGTGTGCACAGACGGCCCGCACTTTCTGCAGCAGCTCTGACATATCGGGGTAGTTTTTAAGGAACCTCTGCACCACCAAATTCAGCACATGCGCCAGGCAAGGGATGTGCGTCAAACCGGCTAGGCCCAGAGCTGCTATGAGATTTCGCCCGTTATCGCACACCACCAGGCCGGGCTTGAGGCTCGCTGGCAGCAACCACTCATTTGTCTGCTGTTCCATGCTCCTCCACAACTCCTGCGCGGTGTGGGGTTTGTCCCCCAAACAGGCAAGTTGTAAAACTGCCTGCTGTCGTTTACCCCTGGCCGTGCTGAAGTTGGTGGTGAAGGTGTTACGCTGTGCGGATGAGGAGGCGGTAGAGGATGAGGAAGTGGAGTAGGAGGAGTTAGGAACAGGAGGCAAACTGAAGCGCCCTGCAATCCTCGGTGGTGGAAGGACATGCGCCAAATTGCTATCCGCCTCAGGCCCATCCGCCACTGCATTTACCCAGTGTGCCGTTAGGGAGATATAACGCCCCTGACCGTGCTTACTGGTCCACGTATCGGTAGTTAGGTGGACCTTGGCACAGATGGCGTTGCGCAGTGCACACCTGATTTTTTCCCCCACTTGGTTGTGCAGGGAAGGGATGGCTTGCCTGGAAAAGTAGTGGCGGCTGGGCACCACGTACTGTGGGAAAGCCACCGACATAAGGTTTTTAAAACTGTGCGTCTCCACCAGATGGAATGACAGCATTTCAAAGGCCAATAATTTTGAAATGCTGGCATTCAGGGCCAGGGATCGCGGGTGGGTAGGGGGGTACTTCCTCTTCCTCTCAAGTGTTTGGGAGATGGAAAGCTGAACGCTTCCACGGGACATTGTGGAGATGGTTGGTGACCCAGGTGGTGGTGTTGCTGACAGATCGTCTGTTTGCGGGGTGGCAGGTGCCGGTATCACTACAGATGTGGCTGGAGCGGCCGAGACTGCAGCAGAAGAGGAAGCAGGATGAGCCAGAGACGTTTCTTGGTTTTGAAGGTGTCTACTCCACTGCAGCTCGTGCTTTGCACTTAGATGCCTGATCATGCAGGTTGTGCTCAGGTTGAGAAGGTTTATGCCTCGCTTCAGGCTCTGATTGCACAGGGTGCAAACCACTCGTGTCCTGTCATCAGCACATTTTCTAAAGAACTTCCACGCTAGAGAACTCCTTTGAGCTGACTTTGGTGCGCTCGTTCCCTTGCTGCGTTGGGCAGTAGCAGGAGTAGTGTCTAGGGCACAGCCGCTCCGCTTCTGCATCCTGCTCCCTCTTCTGCTGTGCTGGTGGCTCTGTGCGACCACCGCCTCTTCCTCCAAACTACTCAGGTCACCTGCATGACGTTAATTCCATGTGGGGTCGAGGACCTCATCGTCCTCCACATCATCTTCCACCCAGTCTTCACCCCTGCCCTCCTTGTCGGTCTCCACAATGCTGAACGCCGCAGCAGTTGGCACCTGCGTTTCATCATCATCGGAGACGTGCTGCGATGGTCCTTGCATGTACTCATCTTGAGAAATAAGTGGTTGGGCATCGCTGCACTCAATCTCTTCCACTTCTGGGGCAGGGCTAGGTGGATGGCCCTGGGAAACCCTGCTGACAGAGTCCTCAAAAAGAATAAGAGACTGCTGTATGGCTTGGGGCTCAGACTGCTTGCCTGATTTGCAAGGGGGTGAGGTGAAAGACGGTTGGACATCGGCTGCAGGTGCCAACTCTGACCTTTCTGCAGTAGACTGGGTGGGAGACAATGTGAAGGAACTGGAGGCACTGTCAGCAGCAAACCAATCTACTATCGCCTCTCTGTGTTCTGGCCTCATCACTTCTAGAGGCGTATGATGCCCTACCAAATACTGATGCAGGTTCTGTCGCCTACTCACACTTGAGGAAGGTGTTTCACTTGTGCGTGTAGCTGGCACAGATCGACCACGTCCTCTCCTTGCAACAGGAGCTCTACCAGCAGCACCACGACCCAGGCCATGGCCCCTATTTGACGGTCTCCTCATATTTCTGTAGTTTAAGATCTTGCCCTAGAAAGGTGTTTATTGAATAGCGGAACAAAAGAACAACAGTATCGCACGGGTGTATCTCACAGTCAAATATGCAAACTATGCCGCAATTTAATGTTTTTTACACCAAAAGGGTGTATATTGAATAGCGGAATAGGATAAAAAACTGTGTATCTCACACGTACAAACACAGACTAGGCCCGATTAAATTTTTTTCTACCCTAAATAGAGGATGAGGAAGAGGAGTAGGAGGAGTTGGGAACAGGAGGCAAACTGAAGCGCCCTGCAATCCTTGGCGGGGGAAGGAGATGCGCCAAACTAATTTAAAAGGTGTATCTCACACCTGTACCGATACAGACTATGCCGTAATTTAATTTTTTACACTCCAAAAGGGTGTATATTGAACAGCGGAATAGGAAAAATTTTATAATACGGTCTATCTCACACGTACAAAGACAGACTAGGCCCCGATTACAATTTTTTGTACCCTAAAGGCAGGATGAGGAAGAGGAGTAGGAGGAGTTGGGAACAGGAGGCAAACTGAAGCGCCCTGCAATCCTCGGCGGTAGAAGGAGATGCGCCAAACAAATTTAAAAAGGTGTATCTCACATGTATCGATACAGACTATCCCGCAATTTAATTTTTTACACTCAAAGAGGGTGTATATTGAATAGTGGAATAGGACAAATTTTACAAAACGGTGTATCTCACACGTACAAACACAAACTAGGCCCCGATTACAATTTTTTGTACCCTAAAGGCAGGATGAGGAAGAGGAGTAGGAGGAGCAGGCAGGAGGCAGACTGAAGCACCCTCAAATCCTCGGCAGTATGAGATGCGCCCCAAAAATTGGAAAGGTGTATCTCACACGTACCGACACAGACTATCACGCAATTTAATTGTTTATACCCAAAGGTTTTGATTGAATAGCGGAATAGAAAATATCATCAAAAAAAAAGTGTATGTGTATCACACGTACACAACCACACTAGGCCCCAATTACTATTGTTTGTACCCCTAAAGGCAGGATGAGGAGTAGGAGGAGTATGGAACAGGCAGCACCCTCAAATCTTCAGATGTATGAGATGAACCCCAAAAACTTGGAAAGGTGGATCTCACACGTACCAACACAGACTATCCCGCAATTTAATTGATCCCCAAAGGTTTTTATTGAATAGCGGAATAGGAAATATGATCAAAAAAAGTGTATGTATCTCACACGTACAGAAGCACACTAGGCCCCAATTACTATTGTTTGTACCCCTAAAGGCAGGATGAGGAGTAGGAGGAGTATGGAACAGGCAGCACCCTCAAATCTTCAGAAGTATGAGATGAACCTCAAAAACTTGGAAAGGTGGATCTCACACGTACCAACACAGACTATCCCCCAATTTAACTGATCCCCAAAGGTTTTTGATTAAATAGCGGAATAGAAAATATGATCAAAAAAAGTGTATGTATCTCACACGTACACAACCACACTAGGCCCCAATTACTATTGTTTGTACCCCTAAAAGGATGGATGAGGAGTAGGAGTATGGAACAGGCAGCACCCTCAAATCTTCAGAAGTATGAGATGAACCCCAAAAACTTGGAAAGGTGGATCTCACACGTACCAACACAGACTATCCCCCAATTTAACTGATCCCCAAAGGTTTTTGATTAAATAGCGGAATAGAAAATATGATCAAAAAAAGTGTAAGTATCTCACATGTACACAACCACACTAGGCCCCAATTACTATTGTTTGTACCCCTAAAAGGATGGATGAGGAGTAGGAGGAGTATGGAACAGGCAGCACCCTCAAATCTTCAGAAGTATGAGATGAACCCCAAAAACTTGGAAAGGTGGATCTCACACGTACCAACACAGATTATCCCCCAATTTAACTGATCCCCAAAGGTTTTTGATTAAATAGTGGAATAGAAAATATGATCAAAAAAAGTGTATGTATCTCACACGTACACAACCACACTAGGCCCCAATTACTATTGTTTGTACCCCTAAAAGGATGGATGAGGAGTAGGAGGAGTATGGAACAGGCAGCACCCTCAAATCTTCAGAAGTATGAGATGAACCCCAAAAACTTGGAAAGGTGGATCTCACACGTACCAACACAGACTATTCCCCAATTTAACTGATCCCCAAAGGTTTTTGATTAAATAGCGGAATAGAAAATATGATCCAAAAAAGTGTATGTATATCACACGTACACAACCACACTAGGCCCCAATTACTATTGTTTGTACCCCTAAAAGGCTGGATGAGGAGTAGGGGGAGTATGGAACAGGCAGCACCCTCAAATCTTCAGAAGTATGAGATTGTGTTCACTGTACCCCACAAAGATTGTGTTCACTGCACCCCAAAAAGATTGTGTTCACTGCACCCCACAAAGATTGTGTTCACTGTACCCCACAAAGATTGTGTTCACTGCACCCCAAAAAGATTGTGTTCACTGCACCCCACAAAGATTGTGTTCACTGCACCCCAAAAGGATTTTGTTCACTGCACCACAAAAAGATTGTGTTCACTGCACCCCACAAAGATTGTGTTCACTGTACCCCACAAAGATTGTGTTCACTGCACCCCAAAAAGATTGTGTTCACTGTACCCCAAAAAGATTGTGTTCACTGCACCCCAAAAAGATTGTGTTCACTGCAGCCCACACACAGCAAAATGGATGTGGATCACTGACACCTGCCTATCTCCTATCCCACACCACACAGCAATATCGATTGTAGTTTGTAGAACACACTTTCCCTAAAAATCAGCAGACTCTATCCCTAACAGGATTTATAAGATCGTAGATCGGGACTGCAGACCCCACCCCACACAGCAATATCGATTGTAGTTTGTAGAACACACTTTCCCTAAAAATCAGCAGACTCTATCCCTAACAGGATTTATAAGATCGTAGATCGGGACTGCAGACCCCACCCCACACAGCAATATCGATTGTAGTTTGTAGAACACACTTTCCCTAAAAATCAGCAGACTCTATCCCTAACAGGATTGATAAGATCGTAGATCGGGTGACTGCAAACCCCACCCCACACAGCAATATCGATTGTAGTTTGTAGAACACACTTTCCCTAAAAATCAGCAGACTCTATCCCTAACAGGATTGATAAGAGATCGTAGATCGGGTGACTGCAAACCCCACCCCACACAGCAATGTCGATTGTAGTTTGTAGAACGCACTGTCCCTAAAATCAGCAGACTCTCTCCCTAAAATGCCTACAACTCGCCCTGCCTAACACACTCCGACCTGTCCCTCAATTCTATCCGGACACAAATGTTTTTTTTTTCCTGTCTGTCCCTAATCAGCAGCCAGCACGTTGATGTGTGCTCTCTCCCTGATCTAAGCAGCAGAATGACGAGGCAGCAGCGCTGCCTCGAACTTATAAAGACTTGGTCACATGCTTCAGACGGCCAATCACAGCTACTGATACATTTGTAGGCATGGCTGGGATGGCTTAGTTACACCAGTTAAACGCTTGTTGATTGGTTGTTGAAAGCCCGCCATGAAAAGCACGCCAAAGCATGCAACACCCGGAAATAAAACGTCCGAACACGGATTTTTACCCGAATATACAGTAAAGTGTTCGTGTCCGTGTTCGGGTAACAAAAATCCAATTATTCGGTACGAACACGAATAATACAGTCCGTGTTCGCTCAACCCTAGTTATAAAGCTTCACCATAATAGATGAACAATGACTTTCTGGCTCAGCAGACAAAAAAACGTTTCTCCAAAATTACGTCTGTATCTATGGGAGTCAGGCCACCCAATAAATATGATGATCATTGGTGGATCCTAATTTTAATATGTTTGAACGGTGATTGACTACCCACAATATTTCTTAATGGGAACCTCCAACAGTGCAGATGCTGGCAAAGTACCAATGCTATGTACTACATTCTAGGTGAAACACTCACCACCAGGTGTCTACACAACAGGTTATTGTGTGCCCCAAAGCCTGTGGTAAAGGGTACTTTTAACCACCTGCTGTGGTTGGGAGCATGACGTCGCCTACTCCTGCTTTCTGCACCCTTTTATTGGCTTGTGACAGTGATGGCTGGCTTCATTCGTCATTAAAGCAGCTCATACGGTAATTGGTAAAGGGTGCTCTTGATCATAGGTGGTGTTCAAAATGTTTCTGGACTGCTAAATAGAAAGAATGTAGTGTTGTGTAAATATGCAATTAGGAGAATAGATTTGCTACTACAATAACTCTGCCTAACAACTTAACCACTTAAGCCCCGGAAGATTTTACCCCCATTCCGACCAGGGGGTATTTTGCGATTCGGCACTGCGTGACTTTAACGGACAATTGCGCGGTCGTGCGACGCTGTACCTAAACGAATTTGACGTCCTTTTTTTCCCACAAACAGAGCTTTCTTTTGGTGGTATTTGATCACCTGTGCGATTTTTTGATCACGCGCTATAAACAAAAAAAGAGCGTCAATTTTGCAAAAATAGCAATATTTTTCACATTTTTTTATATGAAATTCCCCCCAAAAAAAATGTAAATTCAAAATTTTTAAAAATTTTCGGCCAATTTGTTTTATGCTACCTATGTTTGGTAAAAAAAAATCGCAAAAAGCGTATTTTGATTGGTTTGCGCAAAAGTTATCGCGTTTACTAACAAAGGGAAAGATTTTTGTCATTTTTGTTGTTTTTTTTTTAACGCGTAATGGCGGCGATCTGCGATTTTTTTTGCGGTACTGCGACATTGCGGCGGACAGATTGGACCCTTGACTGACATTTTTGACACTTTTGGGGTTACCAGTGACATTTCTACAGTAATCAGTGCTATACATATGCACTGTTACTGTAAAAATACACTGGTAGTGAAGGGGTTAACTTTATTTGGGAGGGAGGGGCTGTGTGTGTCCCTAGGGGCGTGCTTTCTACTGTGATTGGCTGTGGCTTGAGCTGTAAGGACACTGATCAACGGATCTACATACTAGATCCGAGTGATCAGTGTCTTTGCAGCGAGGAGAATGACAGGCAGTTTGTTTACACAAGCTGCCTGACATTCTCCCTCTCCCCCGCCGATCGCCGAGTGGCCGGCGGACATCGGGTCCGCTGGTCACACGCGCGGGGGGGTCCGTGACCACGCGGGAGCGGGAGCGCGCCTCCGGGGGCGCGCGCTCGCTCCCTAGACCCTCACAAGCAAGCAACGTAGCCCTACGTTAGTTTGCCTGTGAGGGGCTGCGCCGACGTAGATAGTCGTGCGGCGGTCAGCAAGTGGTTAAATGGTATGTCTGAGTAAAACAATAATAATAATGATAATCATAACAATAATATTAAAAACATTCAGTAAACCGCTGTAATAAATGCATGTTTTTTTATTTTGCTGATCATATTGTTTAGTATTTCAGTATAGTAGACGCAATGTTGACAGCTTACTACAGGAAGTTGGGAGCTTACTGGATAATTGGCAGGATTAACAATAATTTTCCTGTACTTGTAGCATTTCTAAAGAGACAAAACATAGGACGGTCTTGAGCAATGCCCCAAATTGGTGATCTTCTCTAGGGATAAACTAATACAAACTTAATTTCTACATCGTGTTTACTTTACCCTAGTGAGACTCCACAGAATATTTTCGGATAGGGACCCTCACTGTCACCGTTGTCTGACTCAGTTGGGTGCCTACCTTCACATGTTTTGGGAGTGCCCTATGATTTTTGCCTTCTGGTCCAATATATATGAGCTGCTTAACCTTCGGCTCAAGTTATCAGTCCCAATGTCACCACAATTGGCCATGTTGGGGATCCATGATCAAAGGTCTCACCATCAGAAGAGCATCTCCACTTTTCCTCCTTGCCCCAGTGTCTTTTGGCAACTGCAAAGGATCCATAGGCTCCACTACTTCCTGGCTTACTCCCTGGATATCAGGTACCATCATTCACAATGTCCTGCATAGGAATCCATAGGCTTTTCTGGCTGCAGTTCTCCTTCTGCTGACTAGTGGGGATAGTGCAACACAACATTCAGCATAACAGTGGAAAGAGAAAGTAAACTGATCGCAAAGAGATACATGTCTCTCTCTTTATATTTCAGTCTTCAATCTAGCACCTGGCTACAATTCTATTAAGAAAGAAAGTTTTTATACTTGTTGTTATTTTTTTTTTTTTTTTTTAGTAAGCTGATCTTTCCTATTTTTATCTAAATAAATATAAGACAAGCATTTACATTTCAGAGCTTTTGCAAATACTATTTTACAGTTGTTAAATATTACCATTACAAGCATTGATGTTATTCTTATCCCAATGTGGTTTACCACAGGGTGCATTACAAGTCCATAGAAAAAAGAAAAAAAAAAAAGAAATAGAGCAGTTGCAGTTGTATTACTGCTTTTATTAGCATAATCGAGTCTGATTCAGCAAGTTAATCAGAAGGTAAAGTTTTTTTGCATTAGTAAGGTATGCAAATAAATAATTACAATAAAAAAAGCAAGTTAGTATTGTTTCTGTATAAAAGATCACAAGGCCACATGAAGAATAAGAGGAACTTTTTTTAGTTCCCTTAATAAGAAAATAAGAGATTTGCTAAAGTTGGTAAATAGATGGGAAGTGTCAATTAAAAAAAGAAGAACTAGAAAAAAAATAGGCAATATATATATAGAGATACAAGCTGCAGAACCTTCATGCAAATCTTAACTTTTTGTATAGAATCTAGCTGAAAATTTAAAATATGTATGTAACTTCAGATGCTTTTTTTTCTGGATATATGGATTGCAGGGAAGATGACAGACAATTTCACCATTGGTATAACAAGCAGTTCCTTACAAGAAGAGTGATCAAACTTTGAAATGCTCTACCATAGAAGGTTCTTATGGCAAACATTGATAATAGAATTAAAAAAGGATGATTTTTTATTCCCTGTTGATTTTGGTGTTTTTGCTGCAACTAAAGGTATTCAAAGTCATCATAATATCCAGTTCCAAAAAAAGTTTTTTTTTTTTTATAAGGAGTATATGAAAGAACAGTAGGTGGATGACATGCAAGTCATTCCTTTAGGCAACTGGCAAGAAGTGCTGGTTTAGAGGGTGGACACAACCAAATATAATAGAGCAGATCATTTCAAACTGCATACAGCTCTTTTAGATTGGTTGTCCATCACCAGTGCAGCAGAAGGAAACCACTGCTTCTGTGGAGTAGGGCTTGGAGGAGCAAGAAGAAAGTATAACCAGAGAGTCAATTAATGGTAATGTGAGCTTTAAAGGAGTAAACAAGCACTCTATTATTTCACTGCGATTAACAGAATAACCGATTAAAAGTGCCTTCTTAGCAGAAAGTATTTACATTTCTTTATCCCCAAGGTAAATAAAAAATAACGATTTTTATTCTTATTTGAAGAGTAATTCTACTTTTGCTGAGAAAAAAAAAAAATCCTGTGAGTAATCAATGTACATTGCAAGGATTTTACCAAAGTTTGTTACAGATTCCTACCTGTTTCCGCTCTGAAGAAAAAGCTGTATGTTTGGGTATGTCAATGTGCAGAGTGAATCTGAATGGGAGTGACTTTTTATTAATAATGAGTTAATATACTTGTAGTGTTCTAATGAGGAAAGTTCCAGGGTCTGCACCCCTTTAGAACTAATTAACCCTTTTTGGAGTATCTCACCAAAAATGAAATTTACATTGAAGAGGATACCTAAAATCTTACTTGTATCATAGTGCCGAATTCTTGGAAAATTATTAACCCAATCACACAAGCAGGAAGTAACATTTCTCGTTGTGTTCTGTATACCAATTGTGTACAGTATGCCTATAAGTTTCCATGTTGCATTGAATTACAACACTGCAGATTAAAAAGGAAATGTAATTTTTAAAACACTTTCAATTACAATATGGATTGTGTTACAACTGCATATGCTATAACATTTTTTTTTTATTTGCTATTTTTTTTTTCATGAAAGTGGAATTGCTGATTAAGCGCAGTTAGCATAACCATGCAAATCAGTCGTGTTTGCTTTGATCAATTCTTTTTAACACATTAAAGCACTAACATAACACATAAGATTCACCAAACATTAAAATATTACTTCTGGATAAACTTATCATTCTTAATTTAGTGCCTAAATTTAGATTCTTATTAATTATAATAACATAAAAATGATAGTTGCTTTCAAATTGACTTGGTTTTCTAATCTCTTTAAATATGTAATATTCTTTAAGTTATGCTTTCTGTAAATATGCTATGCACATACAGAAGTACAATTGCAAAGGAAGCATAGTCTCGATGTTCATGGCATGTGCTCGAGGGGTTGCTCTTTATAAACTTGTGGCTGGAGGGCTGTGATTTATTATGTGCTGATGTAACAGAAGGGGCATTAAATACTTAACTTGTATTCCACTCATTACTTTTTTTTTTTACACTGACCTGAATTTTCACACACTTCATATGTATATATTTATGTAAGAGCTCTGAAAGAAAAAGGTAAAAATACATTGTCAGTACCATTCATAACTGCTGTGACATGGAACTGTTTCTTTATCATTGTTCTCAAATGCAATTTGAACGCAGGCGATTACATATATATATATATATATATATATATATATATATATATATATATATATAAAAATATATAGTGGGGCAGCAAAGGGGTTATTAAACTAGTGTATGGTTTCAAAAAAACACAACAGGAAATGAGGGCCTCTTACTATTAAAGGACAACCCTACTTTAATGGTAAAATAAAAATAATATAGCATATACAGTTGCTACACAAGCCATATTCTTTTATAATGTTATTTAAAATGACCTTTCCTTTTTAATCTGCAACACTGTAATTTTTTTGCAAAATTCAATGCAGCAGTAGGGCAACCTGGAGGTGTTCTGTACACCGTTAGCATACAGCACACCCCTAAAAATGTAATTTCCTGCTTGTGTGATTGACTCATAGATTTTCCCAGAAGTCTGCACTAAGATATAAGTCAGATTGCAAGTGCATCAGCTGATTAATAATGAAAAAGTCAATCCCAGACACAAATGGATTAGATAGATTGGGTAGGTCCTCATAGTAAATACTTTTGGTAGATCTGAAGTTGATTGTACCAAGCTTATGTGGTCAGATTGTATTGTGTATGGTGAGCTTAATTCAAGCTATACAGAGCTAGATTCCTCCATTCGCACTGGATGGAGGAATCTTTAGTACCAGCTATTGTATTCAAGTTATGGTAACACTTGCAGCTGTCTGAATACCCGAACAGTGCTTGAATCTGATAGGACACAGTCACTTTTGATCAGATTTTGAGTCAGATTTTGAATCAACCTTTGTATAACTGGATGGAGCCAGCAGGGGCAGCCATGGCTCAACTTTTGGTTGATTCAGCAGGAATCTGCCAAAATTCAAGCTGTGTACAACTAGCTCAATTGCTAAACAGATGCTGAGATAAGATATCAGCCACATAGAGTCTGTCACTTTCAATAAATTGGACAAGTCTAAAGCAAGCCATACATTATGCAATTTTCTTTCCTTCAACCCCAATTCCCCCATTCATCAGAATATAGATTACTGCCGGCAGCTACAGTGATTGCACAGATAAAAAAACAACAGGCTGGTTGTACTGAAGTCAATACTGTATCATTGCAAACAATAAATAGAAATACAATGTATACTGTACATTAAACAAATATTAAGACAGTAGAAGAAGCACGTCAATTTCCTCTATCACCCAAATCTCATGGGAAAGCACAAAGGGAGTCATCGAAAATCAATAAACAGACAGACTCGAAGTATAAACCAACAATATTTATTTTGGAAAATCTTATAATTTGGCCACAGTGTTTAATCAATGGGTAACCTTAATAACATATCTCAAACAATCTTTAACTGAAATCAAGCCATTCTGGCTATTAACCACATAGCATTAAATCAAGACACAGTGTCCATCCACACTATCCTAGATGACTAATCCCCACTGAAAAAACACCATGGCGATTTAAATCAAAATAATACGGGAGGGCGGGTGGGGGCCATGTTCCAGTCCTCTTCTTCAATGCAGCGACTGACCCTGCAGCTGCTGGCTGGCCTTTTATCTGCTCCAGCTGCATGCGTAACTCGAGCCCGCTAACTCCATCCAATCCCACACCTGTTGCTGAGCAGGAGCTGCCAGTGTTGTAGCCAATGGCAACCTGTGAATATAACTAGGGGCAGGAGAAGAAACACCTGACACCTTTGAGCTATCCCATGGGGTCCCGCTGAACGCTAGGGAACTTTACATGGGATAGCACAAAGGGAGTCATCAAAACTAAATAAACAGACAGACTCAAAAAATAAACCAACAATATTTATTTTGGAAAATATTATAATATGGCGTTTAATCAAGGGGTAACCCTAATAACATCTCTCAAATAATCTTTAACTGAAATCAAGCCATTCTGGCTATTAACCACGTAGCATTAAATCAAGACACAGTGTTCATCCAGACTATCCTGGGCGATTAATCCCCACCAGTCGAAGGCAGAAGGGAACCTGCTGGCTGCAACACCACCAACACCATGGCTGCTTTAATCAAGCTTTTTAGTCCCATATGGAAGACATCTAGAGCAACATCCGTCAGTTGGACTAAATCAGCTCTAAATAGGCCTGTAAGAAAACCTTCCAGCACAATATGCCTGTAGGACAAACCACCTAAGGTTTATAAAATATGTGAATTGTTCTATTCAAACGTTGCCGGATTCTGTCAAGATAAAAATGGTTACCCATTGTAGACCATAGAAGTCTGGGAACCATTTCGGAGAAGGCCAACACTATATTGGGGAAAAAAAGCTTAATTGAAAAAAAAATCCCTTTTAATTTTGCAAAGTAGATCCCAAGTCCTTACCTTCCGGATATTATTAGCCCCTGCATGGTTGATTAAGACATCAGGGTGAGGGAGGGGGGACAAAACTTAGACAAATTAATCAAACGGTCTCTAAGATTATGCCACCTAAGACCTCTAACACCTGACCAAAAAAATTACATATTTATTAATGTCCAGACCTAAATTCGTTGAATAAGTCTTGGCTTTGGCTCTCCTCATGGCCCAAAAAATATAGGAATGACCAACTATCCAAATCCTGATTGCGGGGGAATCTGAGAAATGAAAACCTACTAAATTCAGCTTTTTCAGGGAGGTAGAATGAACAGCTGAGAAATATTATCTTGTTAAAGGATTTAGATCCTTATGAATGAAGAAAGAACCACTAAATAAAGGTCTGATTGATAAGTAATTCTGCGTATGGAGCAAAGGGCAATTATCTAAATTGGGAGATCCGAACAATTTAATAACATGACCTAAAACATCTGTTTTCGATTTACTAATACATTTTTTTAGAGAGCCATTCTGCACAGATACATGAGAGAACAACAGAGAGGAACTGGAAGATTTATTTGGAGCCATAAATTCCCCAATCCTTAAGGCTTCAAAAAAGGCAACTGAAAATGTTGATCTAAATAGTATCAGCTCAAACGGGGAAAAACAAACTTGATCCAGAACTGATAGGAGTTTACCTAGCAAACTGAAGGAGATTAGACACCTTCCATCTACAGCTGGGTCGGTATGTACAATGACCCAACGGTTGTGAAAGATATCCTTCCAGACAACAACTGATACTATAACTGGAAAAAGCTCCAGTAATACCAGGTTATGAAGGATGTCCGGTAAATTCCAACTTGCATGCCATCTTGAAGCACACCAATGACCATTTAAATAATCCCCAAATCCCATTGAACCAGCTGCATCCGTGAAGAAACCCAACTTATAGTCCTCAATAAAATCAGACTGTCAGATGGTGGAGCCATTAAAATTACTCAAAAAAGCATCCCAAATTCTGAAATCTTCTGTGATGCTCCTTGAAATACAAACATGAGAAAAAAGGGTTCTTTAAACCTTTTGTTGCCAGAGCAAAACGCCTGGAAAAAATCCTAGTGACTGGAATCACCCCGGCCGCAAATGCAAAAAGACCCAGAAGGGATTGAACTTCTTTCAGTAATGCTTTCCGTTTGAATAAAAAGTAGATATCATGAAAGTCATCCAAATAGTGCAAGTAGCCACCATCCAGGAAAGTTTCTACTAAACACATTATAGAAAGCTTAAAAAGCTGGAAAAAGCTTAAAATAAAAGCAGGAAAGGGAAAAGCCCATGGGCATACATTTATCAAAGTAAAAACGATGGTTGGACTGGAAACCAAGAGAATAAAATCCCTGTGGATGAACTGGGAGCAAACGGAAAGCAGACTTGATGTCAGCCTTGGATAACAGGGCTGACTTATTAAAATGTCTTAACAACAAAAGAGCCTCATCAAAAGAAGTGTAAGCTGCGACATCTGCAACTTCGTTATTCAGGGATTCACCAGATGGGTGTGAGAGATGGTGAATAATTTGGAAGGTACCCTGTTCTTTTTTAGGGACCAGGCCTAAAGGGGAGAGTCGGAAACTGGGAAAGGGCGGTGACAAGAATGGACCTGCAATCCTTCTTCTCCTGAGTTCTTTACAATTTTTCTTTCCACCTCCTCAGGATGAAGAAAAATGGAATGTAAATTCTTAACCATGAAACATCTCTCACCCTGAAAATGTGGAACCAGGCATTTCCTAAAGCCTCTATGCAAAAGAATCGCCATCCTGTGGTTTGGATAATGATCTAACCTGGGGGCAATTTCTGCCAGCCGCGCTGGGGTCCTGGCTCTTGCTAGTAACATCTCTGACTTGTGGTTGATTAGCTGATGCAGAGGCCTTACGGTAACATCTACTGGCAGGATGAGATCCCGTACAGTATGAACATTCTTGTTTATATCGGCAATTTGTTGCAGATTTGCATTGCCCTTCGTTAAAGGCAAAACAGAAAGGAATTCTCTGTTTTAGGGACTGAATTGAGGTTTCTGTGGTAACATCAAATTTATCCACAGACCTACATCCTTCACTCCCCAGCACAGAGATGGGTGGACAGCTAGTTTCTGCCTGTAATTTTCATCATAAGTAAACCATGCTGTACCCCCGAAATGTCTGAAAGTCTTTGCTATTATGTCCAGATACTGAAATAATCCAGAGAATCTATCTGGAAAACGCTCACCAATAACTACCACATAAATACAAAATGCTTGCAACCAATTCTGGAATGTTCTAGGGATAGCCCTCCTTCTTTCTTCTTCAGATCTATCATTAGTTTTCCTTTCGAATTTTACCAGAAATCTTTAGCTGCTGGGAGTAAAGATAGAATATCTACAAAATCTCCCCTCCAAATTTTTCTTTCACGGCAGTGGTAAATGATAACCTAATGGGGAGAGCTTACATGGGGGCGCTTCTTTAAGACAAGTTTCAGCAACACTAGGTCTAGCCGAAACTGTGTTTTTGTACAAAAAAAATGGATTAACCTGTGAGAAAATTCCCACAGTAGGTGATGGATTACCTGATATACTAGAACTTTCTGCATTAGCTGTAACAGGAGAATTAGCAGAACCTTGCCAAACTTTATTGTGCATGTTCTGAAAGTTGTGTAAGTTATTTTGTATTGCAGCATCACCTGCCGCTAAAAAAACACCATTTAAATGTGCCCCATGGATGTACTAGTATAAACTTCATGTACAGCACCAGCACTCTGTACCCGTTTATTTTGACCTTGCAATGCACCAGACATCTGTGCCCCTTTAAATTGAGTCTGCAAAGCACCAGATGTTTTTAAGATATCAATATGTTAGAAAGTTAATTAACCAGAATACCTAACTCATTAACATTAGATAAAGAATGTGTCTAACCACCACTAGGAGGCTCCTGTTGCCCGCTGCTAGCTGGTTTTTCAGCAACATCCAAACTTGAGCCAGGGAGACTTTCCTGAGAGAGGCTGAGAGCAGGGTTACTGCCGCCTGACTGAGGAGAAGCATCCCTTCTCTGCCTTTTCTTTCTCCTGGGCGACTCGCAGCACGGACTGGACATGTCCTGGACCGAATCCTCCATAGAAGCAGGAGCCCCATTGCGTCTTCATCATGGGGGGAGCAATATTCGCATATATTTCCAGGCAGAACTGTAGCCACTCCTCCCCTCCAGAACCCTCGGCTTTCTCAATGAGGCAGCGGAGCAGGCTTTTCCTCCTCTCAGGTGAACGGCGTTTCATGCTGACGGCAGTCGTGTTCCAGTCCTCTTCTTCAGTGTGGCAACTGACCCTAAAGCTGCTGGCTGGCCAACTCTGTTCAATCCCTCACCTGTTGCTGAGCAGGAGCTGCCGGTGCTGTAGCCAGTAGCAACCTGTGAATATAATTAGGGGCAGGAGAAGAAACACCTGACCCTTTAAGCTATCCCATAGGCTTCTGCTGAAGGGACCCTTACATGGTTATAATTTTCCTAAGTGCTTATTTTCTGAGAAGTCAGGGAGTTGAAGAATACTTGCTATCTCTCTCCCATATTTTATTCAGATTATAGGAGGAAGTAAGACAAGACTGGCAATAAATCATTGCATTTCATCTGGATGTTTAGGATCAACACAATTTAAATCTCTTTACCCACTTAAGGACCAGAAGATTTTAGCCCCTTAACGACCAGGCAATTTTTTGTGAGACAATACCGCGTTATTTTAACTGACAATTGCGTAGTCGTGCAATGCTGTACCCAAATAAAATTGTTGTTCTTTTTCTCACAAAGAAATCATTCTTTTGGTGGTATTTGATCACCCCAGCAGTTTTTATTTTTTGTACAATAAACAAAAAAAGAGTGGCAATTCTGAAATATATATATATATATATATATATATATATATATATATATATATATATATATATATATATATATATACAATTTATTTTTTTTTTTTTTTTACTTTCTACTATAAAACATTCTCAATAAAAAAACATGTAAAAATCTAATATTTTCATCAATTTAGGCCAATATGTATTCTGCTATATATTTTTTGTAAAAAAAAAAAAAATCCCAATAAACGTATATTGATTGGTTTGCGCAAAGGTTATCTCGTATACAAACTAGGGGATAGATTTAGGTCATTTTTATTTATTTTTTACTAGTAATGGTGGCGATCAGTGATTTTTAGCAGGACTGCGACATTGCGCCAGACAGATCGGACACCTAACTGACACTTTTGAGGGGACCAGTGACATTACTACCGTAATCAGTGCTAAAAATATGCACTGTTACTGTACTAATTGCACTGGCAGTGAAGGGGTTAACACCAGGGGGAATCAAAGGGTTAAATGTGTGCCTAAGGGATGCTTTCTAACTGTGTGGGGGATTTACTCACTGAATGAACACAGAGACATGTGTTCCTAAATAGGAGGAACACATGATCCCTGTGTTCATCACTGATAGAACAGCGGTCTCCATGGGGAGCGATTGCAAGTGCCAGGTAGACATCGTGTCTGCTGGACCCGCTGATTGGCTTCACCTCTAGCCAATTGGTGCATGTGCGAGCCACCAGCGGCGTGCATGCTGCCCACTATCTGCTACACGACGCGACATACAGGTATGTCGTTTCGTGTAACAGAGCCGACCTGTCGCAGTAAAACTATGGTGGCTGATCAGCAAGTGGTTCTCTCAAAAGCTCATTCACACTAGGTGCGGTGACCTGCATTTTTCTGCAAAGAACAATGCAGGTCTCTGCTAAGGCGCTGTTGTTTCCTATGTGCCCCGTTCACACTACTACAATGCTGCGGTGATGTGCAGTGCAGAAAAAAGCAGTCATGCTGCAAATAGCGTTCCTCACTTCCTGGCAAAACAGACACCAGCCTGCAGGTGTGAATGGGCCCTTACTTAATAAATTAGTAAATGAAGTCCAAAGAGTCATATTTTTTTGTGAGAAGGATAAATGTATGTAGTTGTGTTAAAATTGGTTGGGGTTGGCCTATTAAGACCAGATGCCTTCTCAGAAAAATAGAAATAATTAAAACTACAAGTTGCAATCTTAAAATCTAAAACAAATTAAAGCTAACAATGTTCACATGTGCATTTGGAAATGTGGGTTTCAAAAAGTTTTAAAAATTGCCATACCCTATAAGGATTACATTGTTGACTGCCAATTCAAAGAAGTATGATGGCTTAGGTATGTCTGTCTGCCATCCAGTATCTCTGGAAAGCTCGAGACACCTTCATAACTATATCTAACTAATAATCTAATCGAATAACTACATCTGTTTTCTGCCCTTCACATTCATTTCGCAGAATGTTGGTTTCACATGTAAAATTAAACAAGTATCGTTTCTTTGTAAACCCAAATATAAATCCTAATATATATGGAAATAATCAGGATCACATTTATTCCTTGTACAAGTAACATCTTTTTTATCCTACTACTTTCTCATAGTTTATGCTTTATTAAACACTTAGTGAAGAATGTATTTTACAGAAAAAAATGGTTGCAATTTTAACAGTGTTTGAATTTTGTATTTATCACATCACATGCTGTACATCTGGTATGTAATTCCTTGCTCTGAAAATGCTTATATAGAGAATAGTGGTGACAGTAAATAGAACAATCCCCTAAACAGCTGCAAATTTGTAAAATGATTTGCAGATTTAATCTGTGGATGCAGTTCCTATGAGAAACTGTACAAGCTAAGGACTGTGTGCTACATAAAGATTTTAAAAGATTTAAGAAATTAGATTTATTTAACTTACACACATTCGGCCATGGTATACCAGAAATGTTTATTAAAACATAATTTTTTGTTGCCTTAAAGAGATCAATTAAAGCGGTCTTAAACCCAAAACCAAAAATGTATTATATTGTAGCTTACCAAACATTAGATGTGGTGGCTGCATTAGTTTTCTTTCTTTTAGACTTTTTCCCCTCTGTTTTCACCTGGTGATCTGGTCAGAAACAACCTTTTGTATTAGAGTGCCCCCTCTCCGAATGAAGGAGCACAGGGGCACTTTTTTCCCTTTTACTTTTTACTTTTTTTATTGCTCCTTTTATATTGCCTTCACTTAGACCACTATGTCCTTCCCTTATCTCACTATCTGCTTCTACGAGCTTGGTTCTTCATGTGCACACATTTTGAGTCTTTTCTTTTGGAAATGTGGGATAAATTCCTCAGCCTATACCATCTCTATTTCACTGCTCATTCATCCTTCACTTACACGATTGTCGCACATTTATTATTAATTTTATTTTTTAGATTTATATGGGTTGGAATTTACCCACAGTTATTATACTATGGATTACACTCTGCACTAGACCTGCCCCCCGGATGTCCCCTCGACTTGGATGGGTCTTTTCGCCACAGCCCCGGGTGAGGCTTGTGTCTGCTGCCCCTTCACCCTTCTTTTTAGATGCTGGTGATTAATTTAATAATAATTATATATATATATATATATTTTTTTTTTTTATTTGTTGGAACCATTCATTATTTTTATACGTGTTCATTTATTTAGATTTTTAAATCTCATTGCATTATACTCTTGAAGAAGCTGGTAGATGCTGATTTTTAGATCTCTTTGCATTATACTCTTGAAGAAGCGGCTAGGGTTCCGCGAAATGTGTCAGTATGCCAAGTGGTTTTATTCATCATGTCTATATCAATCATGTATTTATTTCTTATATATATTGTATCTTATATGTAATTGTATTATGTATTTACTATATCTATCGTGAATTGTTATATGTCAGTTCTCTTCATTCAGGAATTGTTTTTTTTTTCATTCATTTTCACTGTATTGTTCTATTTCTCTTACCAACTTGTTAACGTATGTACTCTATATATCTACTTTGGTAAAGTGGTTGGTCTCACTCAAAGTCGCATAACCTCCTTTATATATTTTTTTGTATACAAAACCAAAAATGTATTATATTGTAGCTTACTAATCATTAGACGTGGTGGCTGCATTAGTTCTCTTTCTTTTAAAACTTTTCCCCTCTGTTTTCATCTGGTGATCTGGCCAGAAACAACCTCTCGTATTAGAGTGCCCCATCTGTGGATGAAGGAGCACAGGGGCACCTTAGGACAGCAGCATTTTCAGTCCTGGTGGGGTAGGTAGTGTTAGATTGACTTGCAGATTTAAATACACTAACAAATCAAAACCAAATTCCAGATCACACTTTATAAGCAGTTATATCAAACATTTTTTTTTTCCTTTTGGGAAAAGGTTTTACATAAATAAATGAAAGCAGATCATTGTAAACACCCCTGTCAGTGGTAAATTGTTTTTCTCCTGTAACTTATTTATCTGCAGGAGAGATTGTTCTTTTGAAAAACAGACTTACTAGCTGGATCACCAGGTGAAAATGGAAGAAAGAAAACCTAAAAAAGAAATCTAATGCAGCCATCAGATCTAAGAATGGGTAAGCTGCAATGTAATAAATGTTTGGTTTTGGGTTTAGAGTGTTGTGAATTGAAACAATAAATACATCAAGATTTAGGTTTTGAGAAGTAAAATGCACTCGCCTGCACACAATAACAGTCCATTCTTACTGTGTGTTGCTTTAACACACTGGCAGTACCTCCCTTAATCCACACAAAAACAGACAGACTACTTTTTTCACACCGAACACCTCATCACACAGATGGTTCATATCTGTGTGTTGCAGTGAACTGTAATTCAATGGATTGTGCTGCCTATGTACATTAGGGGGCGATTGGCTATATGTTAGTCTTTAGCATAGTTTGATACTGGAACAATAAAATTGGTCATGCTTTTTCCATAAAGAACTGAAATAATAAAAGCTAAAGGGGGAAGTGTAGTAACTCCATGCTGGAGTGTACTGTATGCCCAGAGCCTGCTAAGAAGGCTGGGTACTGCAGGTAGAACTGCTGAGGGCTCTTGGGGGGCTATCCAGAGACAGAGGCTGCCAAAAGCAGGGGGAGACCCATGCTCTGTTGTGTGCTTATGAAGAGTTGCTAGGGCATGTGTCAGAAGCCCTGAGACTTTGCTGCTGAGAACTATGTGGTGAGTAAGCTTGGCTACTTCTGGGGATTATGAGATGTGCTACTGATCCTGCATTGCTGTGAAGGACCATATGCAGCTGGGACTGAATTGCTATGCTGTGAAGAAAGGAACAGACAATGGAGGGTCCAAGTTGTGCGGGCTCAATAGTAGACCCAGGGCTTAGTGGACTACCTTTCATCTGATCCCATTCAGAACTGAAAGCATAGTTTTAATCATAATCCATCCTAAGTTTTGCAGAGGCCATCACCAGAATGGGTTGCATCATGGAGGGCTTTACTCCAGCGCAAGAGTGATGAGAGGCCAATTGGCCGCTGTGATGTGTTACGTACAGTAGATGTGATTTTCCTTTCTGCTGTCCGTAAGGAGTTCTGCCAAAGAAGACTTTGTTTTTCTCCATGGATTATAAATCTCCCAGTTCAGTTAAGAGTTAAGAGCCGCAACACCTGCAATCCCAGTGGCTAGTGGCTAGTTTGTTAGCCTGAGTATATTAGATCTGTAACTTATGTATAGTTTATTGTTGAATTTCTTTGTCTGACTTAACCCTCCATTACAGAGCTTTTCCTTTTAATAAAGCCCATTCCAACTGTTCTAAGTGTGATGGCATTTCTCGGATCCAGGGTACAGGGTGGGTCATCACTGGAGCAGGGCAGGAGGACCCAAACAATCCATTGTTTCCTATGGGGGTAACGCTACATGAACAAAAGTTTATAATTTTATCAAGGTGTGTTAGTGAAAATTCCTATTTCCTGGTGTTTTCTGAAACAGACTTTGGTATAAAAGAGAGTGCCCTGTCAGAATGCCTTTTTGAGAGAGAGCTATGTGAAAAACACCACCCTGTAAGAGGGAGTGCCATTTAACAGATTTTTTTTAAAGAGAGACATCCATGTGAAAGAAATTGCCCTATCACTAAGAAACCCTTTCTTTTGAGAAAGGATACCATGTAAAAGACATTTTTCCCACTTCACATGCTTTATTGTAAAGTTTTTTTTTTTTTTAATTATTAAAATAATAAATAGGTTCATACTTACCTGCTCTATGCTGGTTCGATCCCGAGTTGGGCTGTGTATCCATAGACACACACAGTCTAGCTCAGCATCACCCCCTGCTCTCCTACTGTTCTTATTAAGGCCTGTGAGACCAGGAAGAAAGGGAGAGAAGAACTGCAGTTGGGCACGGCATTGAATCACCCATATTTGTCCTCGGTTCTAGAAGTTTTAACAAGGTCACATGCCAAATCAAAAGAAATCCTGCGATGACCAGCAGAAGAGGAAAGGATCTACACTACATAGGAGGTGTGATAATTGTGTCTTGATGTTGGGTGAAATACCTGGGTTTTATGAAAAACAATTTGCTTGGTTGTATTGCTGACCCAGTAGTTTTAATATTTTCTAAGACACTGACCTGGAACTAGTATGCAGATCAGTCCTGGCTTCACTGTAGCCTTCTTTTCTGCAGGCTAGTTCTGGGTTAGTGATATAGAAAGTACAGTTTTTTATTAGAAACAAATGTGTTGTTGGCAAGGACCCTCACTTACTTACCAGGCCCAGGCTACTGCCATCGTTACCCTGGCAGTAATTTAAATCTACCACATAGACCATAATCAATTGCTTGGGATTAAAACATTATTTGTTACATACAAGATTAAAAAAATGCTATAAAAAATAAATCTTGCTAGAAAATATAACGTTTCACAAATGTCTCCTACAATCTAAATAAATAGTCTTAATATAGGTTGCTGTGCACAGATAGTTTGTAAACATGAATTAACTATGTGATAGGAGTATGATACAAATGGCTTTGATCAAGGGTGTAGGGATCTTTCGATCATAGCTACCAAATTGTTCAGAGTCTTGAGTTTGAGGCAGGCATGGTGGAGAGCAGCCATATTTTCAGTGGTTGGAGCTTCAAAGAGAAAGTTGAAAAATTAATGTAGGGAGAGATATGGTGCATTACAGTGCTATACTAAGGATTGCAGTGTGGTGTGCTAAATATCCTTTTGTACACCCCTGTGTTCACAATTCCATAGATCTAATTGTCCTAACAGTGGTAGGGCCTCATAAAATGCTGGTAGGGGACATGCATCCCTTTTTCCCCAAAGAGGCCAAACAAAACAGTCACAGCACACTCAGCAGATAATTAAAAGGTAACTTCACTTCCGTGGGGGAAAAAAAATCAGCAAATAAAGAAAAAACAATATAGCGTATACAATTGCGACACAAGTCATATTGTAATTGAATGTTATTAAAAATTACCTTTCCTTTTCAATCTGCAGCTGTTGTAATTTTCTGAAAATGCAATCCAATATGGCTACCTGGAGCTGTTCTGTACACAGAATGTGTACTGACCACACCCCAGAGACATCATTTCCTGCTTGTGTGATTGGCTCACCAATTTTCCCAGAAGTCTGCACTAAGATGCAAGTCAGATTTCTGGCATCCCCTGCAGCAAAAATGTCATTTTTGGTGAGATACTCCCAATAGGAACACGTCTAAAGGGATGCAGGTCCAGCAGCTTTACTCATTAGAGCCCTGCAGCTGCCACAGCTGACAGATATTTATGAAACTACTCCCATTTGACCCACTCAGCACAGAGGCACAGATGAACAAACAATGATTTCTTCAGAATAACAAAAGGTAGGAATCTGCAACAAAGTTTGATAAAATCCTTGTAATGTACAGAGAGCACCCAGATGGGAATGTTTTTTTCTCAACAAAAGTGGAGTTATGCTTTAACTTTATAAAAAAAAAAACGTTCACCCCTACATTCTTCCAGGGGCAGGGGAGCCTGGGATTACTACTAACGCTAAATGTGACAACTTCCTCTATATCTGGTTAAAACCATGAGACATCCCCACTCAGCTGTCATTGGAATGTAAATGAAGAAGTGGATATTGCTCCCCCTCCTAATACTCTGATGGGCCTGGTATGGATTTTAAGAGGAAATCCCATACAAAAGAAAACCAAGAAAAATAAGCGTGCCCACTGAAATTCACATCAGAACCTCATCAAAGCATGCAGCATGGCTGTCCAGCTAAGGGGCCATACACTCCTCTACTAAACCATAAAACCATACCAGGCCACATTCCTACAACATGGGGGGGTTCCTTGCCATGCGGTACCCCACTAGCAAGGCACCTAGTCACCATGGCCTGGTGGTTGTGGGGGTTTGTGGGTGGAGGATTTATCAGAATATGGAAGCCCCCTTTTAACAATAGGTGGGTTCTTACTCATGCAGGGCAAGGGGTTCTAGAGTAGTCCAGTCAGAGAGGAGATGTCAGGACTTGTGTCAGTACCTGGGTCACCAGCAAGTGTCTCCCAAGTAGGCTTCACCTGACGCTGGCTGCTGGGAGGTATATAATGCCATCCTTAACTGATGTTCAGTGCTTCAGTGTTCATCCTGTGAGTAGAGTCCCTGCCTGATTCTGATCCTGTGCCCTGCTCCTGTGACCGGCTCCTAGTGCCCTGCTCCTTGCATCCAGTACTCTGTACCCTGCCTTGCTCCCCTTGTTTTCTGTCTCAGTCCTGACCTTGCCCTGCTCATGTTTGTTCCCTCCATATGTATATAGTTAGGTTGTCATTTTGGTTGCTGCAATGTCACTTTACATTATTTACTGTTGCTGGTGTTGGAAGAGTGATACTTTTGTTTATAAACTTAATTTAAAGCGTAACTTCACTTTTGTGAGAAAGAATGAGCAAATAAAAAAAAAATATTATAGCATGTACAATTGCAACAAAAATCATATTGCAATTGAAGAAAATACACAAACCACCACAGTGCACCACAAGTCCCAGCTTCTGTATCCAGAATCAATGACACCAAAAGGTTCCATCCAGGTCAAAAGGAAGGAAACCAAGAATAATGGGATCCAGGGTGATCCAGTACAGCTCAAATAACAGAAAGACAGAACCGCAGTTAGAATAGAAGCAACTGATTTGACAATAATGTATAGCATAAATCTGTATGCAAGCTATTAGATTGGGAGTTGCTGCTATTTAAGCTTAGCCTGGTTATGTGTCTGTCCTGGTGCCCTCTGCTTTCCACGCTAATCTACCAGATTTTAACTGTAAGTGTGTAAGTTTTAAATTTTTGTTAATAAATCAGTTGTTTTTTTTTTTTTTTCTAACTTGGATTCTGTGCTCCTGTCTTTCTGTATACTGTAATTGAATATTATTGAAAATTACCTTTCCTTTTTTTTATCCGCAGCGCTGTATTTTCTGTAAAATGCAATGCAATATGGATATCTGTAGGGGTTCCGTACACAGATGCTTCCAGAACGCCCTCCAGAAATGTTATTTTCTGCTTGTGTTATTGGCTCACTAATTTTCCAAGAAGTCTGCACTACGATAAAAATCATATTTTGAGCATCTCTTGCAATAAAACTGTCATTTCTGGTGAGATGGGCTCAAAAACCACGTCTAAATGGATGCAGACCCTGATATTTTTTCTCATTAGAGCCCTGCAGGTGCAGCAGCTAATTGTTAATTAAAAAACCACTCCCGTACAGATTCACTCAGAACATGGACTTAGAAAGCCAAACAGCTATTTCTTCAGAATAACAAAAGGTAGGGATCTGCAACAAAGTTTGTTAACCACTTGCCTTCTGTGCACTTAAACACCCTTCCCATCCAGGCCAATTTTCAGCTTTCAGCGCTGTCACACTTTGAATGAAAATTGCGCGGTCATGCTACACTGTACCCATTTGAAATTTTTATCATTTTTTTCACACAAATAGAGCTTTCTTTTGGTGGTATTTAATCATCTCTGGGTTTTTTATTTTTTACAAAAAAAAAGAATAAAGACAAAAAATTTTGAAAAAAAAAAAAGTTTTTCTTATTTTCTGCGAGTAAATTTTGAAAATAAATTTTTCTCCTTCACTGATGTGCGCTGATGAGGCGGCACTGATGGGCACTGATAGGCTGCACTGATGGGCACTGATGAGGTGGCACTTATGGGCACTGATGAGGTGGCACTTATGGGCACTGATGAGGAGGTACTAATATGCCGCACTGATGAGCACTGATAGGCGGCACTGAGAGGCGGCACTGAGAGGCGGCACTGAGAGGCGGCACTGATGAGCACTGATAGGCGGCACTGCTGGGCACTGATAGGCGGCACTGCTGGGCACTGAGAGGCGGCACTGCTGGGCACTGAGAGGCGGCACTGCGAGGTGGCACTGCTGGGCACTGACAGGTGGCACTGCTGGGCACTGAGAGGCGGCACTGATGGGCACTGAGAGGCGGCACTGATGGGCACTGGCGGATGGCATTGGACACTGACGGGTGGCACTGATGAGCGGCACTGATAGGGAGCACCATCAGTGCCCACACTCAGTGCCCATAGTGCTGCCAGTCAGTGCTCATCAGTGCCTAGATGAGCAGGCACTGATGGGCACTGACTAGCAGCACTATGGGCACTGATTGTGGGCATTGATGGGGGGCACTGATGGCGGGCACTGTGGGCACTGATGGGGGGGCACTGTGTTTGTTTTTTTACCTTGCAGTAATTAGGGCACTGGTGATCGGTGCCCTGATTACATTGCTGTGTGTCCCCGGCGCTGTGAGGCTCCCCCTCCTTCCTCACACTGCAGGCTCCGTGTGAGGAAGGAGCGCCGGCGATGAGAGATGATCTCATATGTTTACATATGAGATCATCGCTCATTGGACGGCCAGATCACGTGGTGAATGGCCGCTGTGATTGGCCATTCACCACGATCTGTGATCGGCCGTGTCCAAGGGACACGGCCGACACAGATTTTCCCCGCAGCGCGCTCGCGGGAGCGCGCTGGGGGCGTGTCACTGGGAGGCCATTTAAAAACGGCCTCCCGAAAATTCGAGTCCGCGCTGCAGCCGTATATAGGCTGTAGCGCGGACGGGGGGAGGTTAAAATCCCAGCAATGTACGCAGATAACCCAGAGGGGAATGTTTTTTTCTCAACTAAAGTGGAATTAATCTTTAACTCTATTCAGCCTGGTTCCTGATTTCTTAGGGTACAGCTCACTAATCTGGTCATTCTTTCTGGATGCCTGCATTTGATATCCCTTGCAGGAATGGACTGTTTTCAGTAATCTCTAGATTGATATGTTCTCATTTGGGACCTGGAATTTGGAGGTCCTGGGAAATTTTGGATGGGAAAGAGCCTCCAAACCCTGATTACAGGGACTTTGGTCCTGAAAGGGCTAACTCATTTGCAAGGGAGGCTTGAAAAGCTGCAGGAAGGAGTCAGCACATCTATGAGGCAGTGCGGAGTAGTTAATAGCTGTGAACACATGGACTATCTGGAGATGGAGAGCCTGC
The DNA here is from genome assembly GCF_965119305.1 of Pelophylax lessonae. Classification (NCBI taxonomy): domain Eukaryota; kingdom Metazoa; phylum Chordata; class Amphibia; order Anura; family Ranidae; genus Pelophylax; species Pelophylax lessonae. The sequence continues at coordinate 157,065,146 of NC_138768.1, forward strand.
TTTGCTGAGCTCCTGTGGCTGAGCTCCTGTGGCTTTTCCTGTACTCCAAAGCAGACCAAAACCCTAAACCCAAGTGTAGGACTGGTATATTGACAGTGAGCCCTTATGTTGTTTTGATTTTATCAGGATTATAAACTATTTGCTTTATTTTTGCAGCTCTTTTGTTTGCTTATTTTGTTACTTTTACAAGCAGCTGGCTGATTATCTTGGGCTCTTCAGATTACACCCTTTAAATTTTGAAGTAAACATCTTGACATCAAATCTATACAGTTTTAAATCAAATGCAACAACATTTAATTTTGGCATTGCTTACTTGTTGGTAACTTTTACATCAACTGAAAACTAGCTTTTACACTAAGGAAATCTTTATTAAACAATATTCCCCAGATTTGTTTTTTTAAACACTTCTGGACCAAAAGGATTTGCCCCCTTAATGACCAGGCCAGTTTTTGCGATTTGGCACTGCGCTATTTTAACGGACAATTGTGTGGCTGCAAGACGCTGTACCCAAATAAAATGGATGTCCTTTTTTTTCTCACAAATAGAGCTTTCTTTTGGTGGCATTTGATCACCTCTGCGATTTTTATACTTTGCGCTATAAACAAAAAAGACCGACAATTCTGAAAAAAAATCCAATATTTTTCACTTTATGCTATATAACAGTGATGGCGAACCTTGGCACCCCAGATGTTTTGGAACTACATTTCCCATGATGCTCTTGCACTCTGTAGTGTAGTTGAGCATCATGGAAAATGTAGTTTCAAAACATCTGGGGTGTCAAGGTTCGCCATCACTGCTATATAACATCCCCCCCCCCAAAAGAAAAAAAAAATCAAAATTTTTTAACATTTTAGGCCAATTTGTATTCTGCTACATATTTTTGGTAAAAAAAAATCGCATTAAGCTTATTTTGATTGGTGTGCGCAAAAGTTGTTGCGTCTACTAACTACGGGAAAGATTTATGTAATTTTTATTGTTTTTTTTTTACTAGTAATGGCGGCAATCTGTGATTTTTTAGTGGGACTGCGACATTGCGGCGGACAGATCGGACCCCTAACTGACATTTTTGACACTTTTGGGGGTACCAGTGACATTACTACAGTAATCAGTGCTAAAAATATGCACTGTTACTGTAATAATGACACTGGCAGGGAAGGGGTCAATACTGTGGGTGATCAAGGGGTTAAATGTGAGCCTAGGGGAGTGATTCTAACTGTGGGGGGGGGGGGCTTGTGAACTGATCATAGAGACCTGTAATCCTACATAGAAGGATCGCAGGCACTCTGTGATCATTCCAAAGAGAAGAGTGGTCAGCTGTGTTTACAATAGCTGACTGTCCTTCTCTCTCAGCGGGGATTGATCGTGGGTGTCAGGCGGGAATCGGAGCCGCCTGCCCCGTGCATCCGAGTCCCACGCTGGTGTATACCTACGTCGGTTTGCGCAGGAGGGGCTGCCTGCCACAGTATAACTGCGGCGGGCGATCCTTAAGTGATTAATGTCCAATAGTTTTTTAGCATGTCCTTGCATATTTGCATATGGGAATGATTTGCATCTTTCTTATATTATTTTAAAAGTCTTTTCATTTTACACTTTGTATTTATTTAACACTATAAAAATGTGTGGTCTGTTGCTAAACATGTGCAGGTAGTGCAGTAGATTTAGAGAAGTTTCATAGAACATTTTGTTAAAGTTCACCCACTCTATCTGTGATTACATGACAGTAGTTTAGGGACTCTCTCTCAGGTAGATATTGCATCACAGAACTGACAGAAGAGATAGAGAATGGCCCTTGTGCCTGATCCATAACAGTCATTGCCTGTTACATACATTTCAAGATTCATTCCAACTATGAAGATAATCGAGGCAGCCGACAGTTACCCTGCAGCTGCATGGATTTATGATGCCACTGTCAAGGAAATGAGCCGAAATGACACAGTAGCTGGCTTTAGCTGCAAATAATGTGATAGGCTGTACAGAAGTACTGTAGCAGCTGCTGTCATTGCAGGTAATAGGCTATAAAGAAGGCTGATAGCAATACCTGTCATTTTTTAATGGCTGACTTCACTGAAGAGCTTTTGTGGCCTTTAACATGGAGATAATATAAGATACAACAAATTTTACAGCTTTCATGTTGCATTCATAATTTATCTTCAGAGTACAACCCAACAAGGACAGCATTTGCCAACACAAGAAAGTGCAGGACTGCTCCATAACTGTCTATTTGGAATATACGCTTGGTGGTTATTAAGTCTTTATCTTACTATTACTCATGCCTAATCATAAATTCATGCTATTTTTATATGCGCTTTGCAGGAACAAACGCTAGGCTGTTGCATATTGCAACATCATCAAGTTTAGCAAAAACTGGAAGCAAAAAAAAATGATTACTGTTGTTACATAAACAACAATAGCATCGTCCAAAGCCTCATTCTTAATTTTGTAATACATGTGGGCCTATTTAAACACAAAGTAGAAAGTGCAATAACTCACAACAGCCATTCAGCAATCATCATTTATTGTTCTGAATACTGTAAATCCAATATGAATTAGATTTAACTGTTTTTTAAGGATTGCAACACCTTGCACATCTTAAAGTGAACCTTTCCATTCTCTGTTACTTCTCCTTTCCCCCAAAAGAACACTAACGCTAAATGATATGCATATTTTAATGCCCTGATCTCCATCTCTTACCAGAACCCCTGGCTGCTGATTTTTTCAGAGAACAGTGACACATGACTGTCACAGGAAGGGCAGAGGTATCTTTAAAGCAGGGAATATGATTGACAGTCTTCAAATTTTATGTGCTGTGAGAGAGGCAAGATTGCATAATCCAATGAGGAAATACTTTGGTGAACTGAGTTTTTGTTTGATGACAGTGCACCTGTGAGTTTTTATAAACTGAATAGTTCATATTTGGTAGCAATACTTGAAAACATTGACAAATGTGATGGTTTCCATAATTTTACATCTACATTCCTGTTTCTGCATTGTGTAGGGTGTCTAAATATGATTGCACCTCTCTTGCTGAATGGGCTTTTGAAGTAAATGTAGCCATGCTGGAATTATTGTGTCTTTAGGTTAAATCGCAGTTTGGGCCATTTTAGGATGCTCCTTTAAAAGTTTTACAAGAAGGACTGAATTCTCTATATGAGTGCCAAGCTGAATTATGGGGGATGTAGTTTGGAAGAAGGGTGGAGACCATGTGATGGATGACTGACTGAACCACACTCCCATGGAGCTTTGGGGATCCGCAGAGGATCATGGCAGAAGGTATATCTGGGGGGGGGGGCGTGATCGGATGCGCTCTCTCTTGCTTCGGGGACTCGTGGAGTGCGGATGAGAGAAGGAGAGCCGCAGAGAAAGACGGGCCAGGACAGAGGTCTGAGAGCGTGGCCTAGAGTGCAGAGAGCCCATCTTGACTGGAGTGGATGGCAGAAGTGACAGGAAGGTGACTAGTGCAGCGTGAGAGCTGAAGGGACAGCGAGCGGTGCTGAGAGAGCGGCCTAGTACAGTGCATACTGAGGGTCTTTCCTGCGACGCAGCATCAAAAGGAGCAATCCTGCGGGAGGACAAGAGGGTCACTCGTGGACACTGATGTTGTATTAAAGTGCCTGGTGACCTTTGGGAACCGCAAGTATATATTTGCACACAGAATACACTGACAGCAGTTAGGAACTCATTAACATCTGTAACCTTGAATTACAAATATCACCTGAAGAGTGATAAAGAGCTCCAACTGCCAGCGAAGAAGTGCTAGGCCTTGCTAGCATAGAGACTACACTTTCTTAAATCCTTAAAGGGGGCCCCCAGTTCTATAATATTTCTGCCAGTTGATTTAGACTGATTATTTAGCTTAATAAGAAGAAGCAGATTATAGTCAAGGTTACTATAGCTGAGTCACACTATAGCAGTTATAGCAATAATACATTATAGTCACTCTCATTTCATATAAATATATATATATATATATATATAAATATATATAGTATATATTTTTATATTGTTGTGTTTGACATTTGCCGGTGTCGATCTCCCAGGTTTCGCATATATTACTGAGATTTGGAAGATTGACACCATACCTACTACTACCTGCAGATTTATTGTTTATTATCTGTATGCCTGTTCCATTTGCTTTATTCCAGTAAATAGTTACACTGGTATCTGAGTGTTTAGAGTAATTTTACACAACTACACAGAAAATGACTGAACCTGTAGTGCCTAGAGGGTCAGATTTTTTTCAGGGTTTAGCTAGTGCAGAGGATGTTGCATTAACCAGCAGCCCCCAAAGGGGTCCTGCTACATAAATAGCATTGATCATATGGAACGCATGATCACCTGGGATGATGATAAAACTGAATCCTAAAACCTCATGTGGCCTGTGTGGTCCTATTCCCATTACCCTTCACATTTTTAACCTTTCATCTCCCAAAAAGGTTTGATGTGATGACTACCCTGGGGATTGCCCATGTTGTAACCCTCTTCCCCTCTACCTCATCTCCCCCCCTCCCCCTTATTTTTTCCAGTCTCTTTTTCTTTTTTCTTATCTCTCTTTTTGTTAAACTTAATTTTTACGACCAAGTTTTGTATTAGACAATGCATTTATCTACTATGTATACTTTATCATTGAATATGTGACCTTGTATTCTTTATTCTGTTAAAATTTATAGGATATGCGTTTTACCAGATCTCTATATTGTTACTGTATGACTCTGATGCTGTATCCTTATTATGATTTTGTATTCTTTTGTACTCCTTAAACAGAAAACTTTAATAACAAGAGATTAAACACTAATATGATTGCATTGCCAAATAGGCAATAGAGGTCATCTGGCCATGCATGGCTCAATTCTCATTTGGTTCCTCTGAATCAGTCAAAATTCGAGCCATGGATAGCCCTGCGGTCACCACCGGGCTCCACAAGCTTCTATCAGCTGTCACTGTTCAGGTATTTTGACAGTCACTGGCGCTGCCTGTCAAAGTGCAAAATCTGGCATTAGGAGTGTGCATGTTTAGCACACATGTAAGAATTGAGTAGTTTTCCTGTTTATGGCCGCCTATGGACCTATTGCCTTCAGAAATCAGCAAAACTGTTCTGACATATCCCTTCACCTATTCTACAATTAAAGTCTGTGAGAAGGTGCTTGTAAAGGGTAAGGGGGGGTTGTGTTTACTCAGCTATGCCAGCACAGAGCAGCAAGTAGCATTTTAGAGAAGGAGACATTATCTCTTTTCTTGAAGATGAAAAGAGTAAAGTCGTGTGTTTTGTGTGGGGCACATTTTTGTCTAGTGAAGAGCAGATTGTGATGAATGTTACTTGACCTGGGTAATCTATGTTATGTATATATGCTCCTAAATGCTTTGGAACCAGTTTGTACATTTACACGTTCAAGCATACACACAAGTCCAGCAAAGCCATTTTAGATGCCTGGCACAGTTTCTGGTGATTTCCCACACCCGGGGAGCTACATTTGCAGTGAAACTTTAGTGTTTGGAAAATATGTTGGATGAGCATGTGCAAATTAATGCTGATGCAAAGAAGCATCAGAGTTTACAAGACTACAGCAATCTACAGCCATTCACTTGTATGGCAGGCTGTACCTGCGTTGCTCCCCAGGTGACGAAAAGTGCCAGAAAATTACCCCAGGCCTCTAAAATGCCTGTGAGCATGAACCCTTAAAGCAGTACTTAGCACTCCTCATCCCCAACCCATGCTCTTTGTACCTGAAGTGCTGTGTTCTCTTCAAAATACATACTCACCTGCATAGCAAATCCAGTGTGTTCTCAGGCAACCATATTTCATACCACACTGGACCTGCCCCTTGGTCCACCCTCTGGCCTGTTGACCACCAGCTCTGTGTGATGTAAGCATTCCAGGAAGTGGTAAAATGAAACTAACTTCCCTCTGGAAGGTAATTTCCACTTAAAAAGAAAGTATGCATAGCCTGTAGGTTATGTAAAGAAAAAAATATATATTTTTTAATGAATGTAAAACAGTCTTCACTCGTTAAGTGCAAAACCGCTGTATATTTCCTAAAACTGAGATGCAATGCATTAAAATTGCTTTAAAATGATTGTAAAGTCTCATTTTTTTTCTATTAAAATAACAAACATATTATGCTTACCTCCTCTAAGCAGTGATTTTGCACAGGGCAGTCCAGATTCTCCTCTTCTCAGGTCCCTGGTTGAAGCTCCTTGCCCCTCCTTTCAGTTGAGTGCCCCCACAGCAAGCAGCTTGCTGGGGGGGGGGGGGGCACCAGAGCCAAGCTGTAGCTTGTGTATCCATTCAGACACAGGCCTGCCATTCAGCCACGCCCTCCTCTCTCCTTATTGACTAACTGAGCTTGATCAGCAGCGGGAGCCAATGGCACCACTGCTGTGTCTCAGCCAATCGGGAGACAGAGTTATGGATGACTGAGGCACTCATGGACATTGCTGGATAGAGAGGGGGCTCAGGTAAGTATTAGGGGGGGCTGAGGAGGGATGCTGCATACAGAAATCTTTTTATCTTAATGCATAGAATGTATTAAGTTGAAAAAAAATCCTTCTGACTGTACAAACCCCTTTAAAAATAACATCCTGCTTTGCTCTACATGGGCAAAGCAAATGGTTGGTTTTAAATATACATATATAAAAGAAATATGTAGACCTGCTGACATCTCCATATGAGAATGTCAGTTGCCTGGCTCTCATGCTGAGGCATTGACTTCAGTGCTTTCTAAGCTGCTGCCATGAAACAGATATAGAAATATGGAGTTCTGACATGTTTCTGATTTCTTATTTGCATCATACAAATTATGGATCTGTGATTAAAAAAGAATTGAAGCTAGAAACAGCCAGACAGCAAAGAAGGCCAGCAATGGCAGACCCCTGCACTTGATTTTATGATAGATCTACTTTAGGTTCACTACAAACTATATTTAAGACACAATAATTTAATTAGTAATAATTTATATTGCTCAACAATTATTGTACAAATTGTCACTAATTCCTATACCTGCCACATGCTTTTCACCACTACACAAAAAAACTGATTACCCACAGAAGGTATACATGAAGAGATATGCACTTAATATGCATTCGAAATTTTGTTGAAATGCTTTTACTACTTTGAAACATTTTTTTAATGTGTTATATAGATTGTAAGTTGATGTGGTCACATTATCTGACATCTGAATTTTTTTTTAACATTTCTCTTAAATATTTGAATTTCCTAGTTTTTGATAATGCAATTTGTTTTCAAATGCTGTCTCAACATTTTTGTAAATAAAGAGCATATCAAGATAAAATGAGCTAGTTAGCTGGCAGAGTAGCTTAGTGTCGCCTCAATTTGATCTTTACGTATGGCAGTTCACATTCTGTTTAATCGTTTTTTTTTTCCCAAGTCATTCTTTCTAATCACATTTTTTATAAAATGCAATAACTTTAAGTTTCTCATTACTTTCTCTACGATGTGCACTATAACGTTCACTTTGCTTGGATTTAAAGTGTGTGCATTTAATCCTAAGAGAATGTACAGACATATAAAGGCATTGCAATTCTGAGCTTTGACAGAATGATTTTGTTGCAGTTATTCAGGCTGTATACTGCCATTACAAATGTACACATTTGGCAGAATCTACAATTGCTACTGAGGGAGCAGTGACTTTAAAGTCAGATAACAGTCTTTGATTCACATCAAGGAAAATCAGCTTCGTATCTGCATTGCTGATAAAGTATGTAGACCGATGTTCTATCAGTTTCCGGTCACCATGTTTATTTTAAATGAAACTTTGTATTATGCATGATTTAATATTTTTTGTTATGACTGGAAGATGATATGTTAATTTCTAGGTGTGAAAATAGATCTTTACTGTGTTGCAAGAGTGGCCAGAGCTTGTCAGATTTTCTTTAGCAAATGGCAGGTGGGGAGACCTCAGCCCATCCTACACTATGATTTGCAACTCATCTGCCAGATAGAAGTTCTCATATACATTCACTTAAATCCAGAAGCATTGCTAGGGTCCTAAAGTGAATGCTAACCCTAAATGGATGGTACTATGTTTACTAAAGCACTGTGTTTAAAAAACAAAGACCATTTTTTAATAAAATACTTGCTTTCATCTTATTTCCTTCTTTTTTACATCTCACCACTGCTAAACTCCTGTAGTCTATATGCAGCTACTTCCTATCTACATTCATGCAGTCCACGGATTTTTGCATGGCATTTGCCAGGGCTGATTTCCTAATGGCTACCACCGTAGACCATGCCTGCTTAATGGGTGTTAAAATGGTTAATATTTGTAGTAACCGAGCAAAGCATAGCAGAGAGGAAATAGAGGTATTCATTCTCTGTTACAAATGACCCCTTGAAAGTTACTTATTAACTCTCCATCACTAAAGGGAATAGTATATAATGAATGCATTTGTGGAAGCTGTTGGATGGAATTGCATACATGTGATAAGTAGTTAGTGTCTGAAGCCTACAGAATCAGTATTTTCTTTGGTATTGCTAGCACCTTATACCTATCAGACCTGTAACAGAGAACTGAGGGAAGTGCTCCAAAACTCCTCTGCAGCTTTAAGCTACAGCTATTATCTTGTCCACCCACGCTCAGAGCCAATCTAAGCTTAATGTACTTGTATTGGATAGTGGTCATTTAGTGGAGTGGGAGTATAGTCACTGAACACACAGTAATGTACTGTCACCCATCCTACACTTTTCTGTACCACCACTGACCACTCACAACTCAACCCCCTAAAAAAGTGACAGGTGCCTCCCTTTACAGGCAGCAGGGTTGGACTCCAGGCAGGAAATAACAGAGGAAGCTGAGGTGAACATACTAAGAAGAAAACCTTGAGGGCTTACAGTGCATGGACAGTAGCATAGCTGGCTGTGCCAACACATGTCAGAACTAAGGTAGATAGGTGTGGGGGGTGGTGTGTTAGTGTCAGCGGTAGCCGGTCCATAAGGGTGCAGTGGTGCCACCCCCCTAATTTCCATGAGGAGAGCCAGACTCGTAGGTTTCTATGAGTTTTTTTTTTTTGGGGGGGGGGGGGGGTTTGGAAGCACATGATTAGTTCCTGAGGCTCTAATTGGCTTCAAAAAAGTTGGGCTCGGGGTCCTCTGCGCCAGCTCTGGAATCAATATTCACCATTGTCTTATGGCTTATCCTCTAGGCCAGGGGTCTCCAAACATTGGCCCTCCAGTTGATTAGAAACTACAATTCCCATCATGCCTAGTCCTGTCTGTGAATGTCAGAGTTTTACAATGCCTCATGGGATGTGTAGTTCCGTAACAGCTGGAGGGCCGTAGTTTGAGGATCCCTGCTCTAGGCCAATCAGGACAGAAGAGGGATCTTAAGATCGGATGAGCCAGGGAAGCTGCGACCGTGGATGGGGTGAGTGCGGACCTGGCGAGGGGGGTTTGCCACCCCCCAAAAAACTTTGAGCACCAGCGTCACTGGTTAGTGTGTGTTTTATTATGTGTGTTAGTGTATGTCTTACTATGTGTGTCAATATGTGTGTTACTCAGTGTGTGTTAGTGTTTGCGTTACTATGTATGTTAGTGCATGTGTGTGTTACTATGGGGTTGATTTACTAAAACTTACTTACTTACCATTAATCCCTGTACTGTGTGGGTAACCTCTTCTTAATCCATGCACTCTGTGCATTATTTACTCTTCATTTCTGAGATTTTTACCTTAACCTGTGTGCTTTATGTGATACTTACTCATGATCCTTGCACTTGGTATGCTATTTACCCCTAAGCCCTGTGCTCTGTATGTAAATACTCCTGACCCCTGCACTCTGTGCATAATTTACCCCTTTTCTGATGCACTCTATACAATATGTACTCCTGGCCCCTGTACTTTGTGTGTCACATACTCCTGACCCCTGTTCTTTTTGCATTACATACTCCTAATCCTTGCTCTCTGTACCTTGTGCTTTGTGCCTTGCATACTCCTGAACTCTACACTTTGTGTATTTTGTACTTCTGACCACTGAACTCTGCCTTACATACTTTTGACCCTTGCACTTTGTGTGTTTTGTACTTTTAACCCCTGTGCTCTGTGCCTTACATACTCCTGCTTGTTGTGCATGTTGTATTGCTGTCCTCTGCTCTGATTGTATAACAAACTTCTGTCTCCTGCATTGCAGTGCATCTCTTGACTGCATTCCTCCTGTCTTTCTGCATTTTGTACTCCTGTTCCCTATGCTCTGTATGCAGCACTGCCCCCTAGAGGACTGCTGGATATAACACTTTCTGGATTCCCCTGGGTTACCCGAAGCAGCTGTTTGCAGAAACATATCACTTTTAAGTTCTTGGCTCAGTCAAAGATCAGTCCAGGGGTTGTTGTTTTTGTGGTTTTATTTAGAACTGGGATGGGAGAAGGGAGAAGTGGGATACTCCAACTGTTAACTATTCACAATACTTAGGACATCTAACTTGAGAGTGCGGCAGGGCCGCTGCTTCATCCTGCCACTTGAATGAAGATAAGGTAAGCTTTGCTATGATACTTTCTTTAGGGTACTCCCCTAGTAACCCCTTTCTCTCTTTGCTAGCTGACACCTGTCCACTGACTCTACACTCCGCAGTGGTCTGCCAAGGGCAAGTTCCTCTGTACTCATGGACACTGTTTTTCCAAATTCACTATCGCCCCAACTCCTGCAGTCAGCTTCTCCTGGACCTCTGGGTTCAGCCTCACATGCACTGGCTCACTAGGTCGACTGCCTCTGACCATCACCACCTGTTGCACAAGAGGAGGCAGCCGCCACCCTCCTTCTGGGACCTGGCTTCTTGCCCAAAGACCTCTGCTTCATGTGCCCATAGCTTCCTATACCCTGTCCCATAATGCACCACTTGTCTGTGCCAATCCACTGGGACAGTTACAAAAGCCTGTGTATCATGGCCAGGTTTCCAACAGCATCCAAAGTGCCTCCCCATTGGATCTGCTAGGGAAACTCCCTGAGACCAGATGAATACACACTGAGCACACTGAGCAGGCCTAACTACCAAATCCTGCTCCCTGATAAGCAGAGAGCATATACATTTTGCCTGTTGCTCTGCTGATAAGCAGACAGAGCCAAAAACTATTCTGCCTACCTAGCACCTAACTAGGAGGGTGCTACATGTACATTTTGTACTCATGTTCCCTAAGCTTTGTACATTTTGTACTCATGTTCCCTATGCTTTGTACATTTTGTACTCATGTTCCCTATGCTTTGTACATTTTATACATCTGCCACCTGCGCTCTGTGCATTATATACTCCTGAGCCCTGCACTCCGTGTATGACATAGTCCTGGCCCTTAAACTCTTTATGCAATATTGTACAGTATATACTCCTGACCAAAGTGTTCATGGTCTCTAGAGTTGCTGGTTGTCCATATTCTGTGTGCAGAAAAGTATATTTAGCAGAAGAGTTTAATTTTTAAAAAATGACTGTGCTAAGTTTTATATTTGACTATGAGACTGTTGCTTGTAGCACAGTAATTAAAACACATTTTTTGAGTTCAAGGACTGTGTAATTTGTGTGCATGCATACAGTGAATAAGCTCAGGTTATATTTAACAGTATCTCCTAAGAAATAACCACTATCTAAGATTCTCCCACTCAGAAGCAGTGCAGTTTGTCCGCATCCACTGTTCACCACGGCATCCTACACACACACACACACACACACACACACACACACACTGCATCAATGCAAAACTCAGCAATGTCCAGAAGCGCCTTGTCTCTGGGGACTCACAGTCCTGATTGGCTTTTGGCTATTGACTCTCCCTGCTGTCAATCACAGCCGGTGAGCCAATTAGGAGATTGATGGGGCAGGGCCGAGCCGTGGCTCCATGTGTGATTGGACACACAGAGCCGAAGCTCAGGAGCACCCCTGCTTAGATGCCCCAAGAGCAAGTTGCTTGCTGTGGGGGGATCTGGCAGGAGGAAGAAGCTAGGAGTACCAGCATAGGACCCAAGAAGAGGAGGATCCAGGCTGCAAAACCACTACTCAGAGCAGGTAAGTATAACATGTTTGTTATTTTTTTTTTAAAACAACCGTTCTACTAGTAAGGAAGACAGAGATCTTGTGTTTCTGCTAATCAGAAACACAGATCTCTGTCTTCCTTTGGTTTAACCATCCCCCACACTGTTAGATAGCACTCTCAGGGAACACATTTAGCCCTTTGATTGCCCCTGATGTTAACCCCTTTCCTCCCAGTGTCATTAGTACAGTAACAGTGCAATTTTTTAGCACTGATCATTGTATTGGTGTCACTGGTCCTCAAAAACCATCACTTAGTGTCATAATTAAAAAAATAAAAAGTCCATAAATCTATCCCATAGTTTGTAGACTCTGAAACGTTTGCGCAAACCAATCAATATACGCTTATTGTGATGTGGGAAACATGTAGCAAAATACATATTTGCCTAAATTGATAAAGAAATTTGATTTTTTCATTTTTTTTATTGGATGTGTTTTATAGCAGAAAGTAAAAAATATATACATATATTTTTTTCAAATTGTCTGTATTTTTTTGTTTACAGTACAAAAAATAAAAACCGCAGAGGTGACTAAATACCACCAAAAGAAAGCTCTATTTGTGGGTAAAAAAGGACATCAATTTTATTTTGGTACAGTGTCACACGACAGGGCAATTGTCAGTTAAAGCAACGCAGTGCAGTATTGCAAAAAATGGCCTGGTCAGGAGGGGAGGGGGGGGGGGGGGGTGACCCTTTTCGGAGCTGAAGTGGTTAAAGAGGCCAATTCCTCTCGATGATAGATTTTCTCCCCGGAGTCCAGGAGGAGAGGAAACCTATTCCATACTGACCCTACAGAACTGGTAAGCAGCAAAGAACCAAACCAGAAATCCACATTCTACAGGTAAATTAAGTTTTCATTTAAATAGTCTTTTAGCTGATAAATGCAAATTGAAATTGCTTTGTAGATTACTCTAGAAGAATTAAGACTGAGCAGTAAGCAAATTGGCAAAAAGAGAAGCCTACCCAGTATAAAGGATTAATTGAGCAGAAACTGAGCAGCGAAAGTAGTAAACACAATCCTGACAGTGTTGTGTGTCAAATCGTTTATATCTTTTGGATTGCTTTGTCAATAACCTGATTTACCTGTGAGCTACTCGTTCATGATTACAGGGGTGACTGACAGAGCAAAGATACTGGTAATTCTTAGGAATTTGCAGCATCTCTGTAAATAGCAGCTTTGCATATAGCAATTAATACACCTACGCTGTTACCTAATGTGTGGAAAGCACTCACATAGAAACTGTTTATGATATTTAGTTATTAAATCAGTTAGAACAATGGCACACCAGACAAACAACTGCTACAATCTTTCATGGAGTCATTATAAAAAACACAGAGCACACTTCTTCAATCGTTGCTTGGTGACATTTTTTTAGCACCTTTGAAAGTACAGACTCATTCCATTCTATGATAATTAGCTGTTGACTCTCTGAAGTGTCCTACAACCTCAGGAACCTATACTATCCTGATGCTAATGTCAGTGGGGGAACTAGTTGGAGAACTACCTTGTTTGTGATACAATATTGATAGCTGGAGTTGCCACCATATCAAAGCCAGTTGGTATGACTTTAACCACTTCCACACTGCGCCATTGTAAAATGACGGCAACAGGAAGGGCTCTCGCCACTACGCGTCCCTGGGGGCGCACAGCGCAGCGATCAGGGATGAGGCTTGTCCCTCGGACATAGTCCATCCCCAATCAAGGTAAACAGCCGATGAAAATTGTCTGTTTACCATGTGATCGGCTGTGTCAATCAAAGCTGATCACATGAGCGGCTCCAGCTCGAGCCGCTCGTTCTCTCTGCAACATGCGCCCCCGGAGGCGCGCAGCGTGGCGATCGGGGACGAGGCTCGTCCCTCGGACAGATCCCATGCCCGATCTAGGTAAAGAGAAAATGAAATTGACTTATTACCACGTGGCCGGCTGTCAATCACAGCCGGTCACAGAATGTCAACAGAGAACTGATCCTGTGTGAGGAGGAGATTGTGGTAACAGGTAGTTACCGATTACAGTGCACCCCAAAACACATTGATTTCCCCCCCCCAATAAAGAGGACCTGTCACTAGCCCATCAAAGTACCTGTCACCAGCCCATCAGAGTACCCGAGTACCTGTCACCAGCCCATCAGAGTACCCGAGTACTTGTCACCAGCCCATCAGGTACTCTGATGACAAGTACTCGGTACTCTGATGGGCTGGTGACAGGTACTTGGGTACTCTGATGGGCTGGTGACAGGTATTCAGGTACTCCAATGACAGGTACTTGGGTACTCTGATGACAGGTACTCGGGTACTCTGATGACAGGTACTCGGGTACATTGAGTACCTGTCATTGGAGTACCCGAGTACCTGTCATCGGAGTACCCGAGTGCCTGTCATCAGAGTACCCAAGTACCTGTCACCAGCCCATCAGGTACTCTGATGACAGGTACTCGGGTACTCTGATGGGATGGTGACAGGTACTCGGGTACTCTGATGGGCTGGTGACAGGTACTTGAGTACTCTGATGGGCTGGTGACAGGTACTTGAGTACTCTGATGGGCTGGTGACAGGTACTCGGGTACTCTGATGGGCTGGTGACAGGTATTCGGATACTCTGATGAGAGCTACTTGGGTACTCTGATGACAGGTACTCGGGTACTCTGGTACTCCGATGACAGGTACTCGGGTACTCTGATGACAGGTACTCGGGTACTTTGAGTACCTGTCATCAGAGTACCCAAGTACCTGTCATCAGAGTACCCAAGTACCTGTCATCAGAGTACCCAAGTACATGTCATCAGAGTACCCAAGTACCTGTCATCGGAGTACCCAAGTACCTGTCATCGGAATACCCAAGTACCTGTCACCAGCCCATCAGGTACTCTGATGACAGGTACTCGGGTACTCTGATGGGATGGTGACAGGTACTCGGGTACTCTGATGGGCTGGTGACAGGTACTTGAGTACTCTGATGGGCTGGTGACAGGTACTTGAGTACTCTGATGGGCTGGTGACAGGTACTTGAGTACTCTGATGGGCTGGTGACAGGTACTCAGGTACTCTGATGACAGGTACTTGGGTACTCTGGTGACAGGTACTCAGGTACTCTGATGACAGGTACTCGGGTACTCTGATGACAGGTACTCGGGTACTTTGAGTACCTGTCATTGGAGTACCCGAGTACCTGTCATCGGAGTACCCGAGTACCTATCATTGGAGTACCCGAGTACCTGTCTCCAGCCCAGAGTGCCCGAGTACCTATCTGCACCCCATCAGATTACCCGAGTACCTGTCTCTATCCCATCAGAACACCCCTCTCTGAAGCTCATCAGAGTACCCGAGCACCTTTCTGAAGCCGATGAGTGTACCTGAGTAGCTTTCTGCAGCCCATGCCTCCTAGGTTATGTGTTGGGGTGTTTGCTTTCCAAAATGGGGTCATTTTGTGGGGGTTTCCATTGTCCTGGTGTTCCAGGGCCTTCAAAAGTGTGATAGGTTGTAATGAAATTATATGTGTGATTTATGCTCCTAGAACACCTAACGATGCTCCTTGCATGTTGGGCCTCTGTATGTGGTTATGCTGTGACAAAGTCACACATATGTGGTATCGCTATACTCAGGAGGAGTAGTAGAATGTATTTTGGGGTGTAATTTTTGCTATGTACATGCTATGTGTTAGAAATATCTTATAAATTGACAACTTTGTGTAAAAAAAAATGCATTTTCATTTTCTTTCCACATTTTCCAAAAACTTGTTGAAAAAAAGGGCATGTTGAAAAGACTCATTATGCCTCATAGAATATAGATTGGAGTGTTTGGTTTCCAAAATGGAGTCATTTTGTGGGTAATCCCATTGTCCTGGTGCTCCAGGGCCTTCAAAAGTGTGATAGGTCGTTAGGAAATTATATGTGTAATTTATGCTCCTAGAACACCTGGCGGTGCTCTTTGAATGTTGGGCCTCTGTATGTGGCCAGGCTTTGTAAAAGTCTCACACATGTGGTATTGCCATACTCAGGAGGAGTAGCAGAATGTATTTTGGGGTGTAATTGCAAGTATGCATATACTGTGTGTGAGTATGTCAATTGTGTGTAAATTATTTCTTCATTTTCCCAAGAATTGTGGGAAAAAATTACAACTTCCAAAAACTCACCATGCCGCTTACTAAATACCCTGGAATGTCTACTTTCCAAAAAGGAGTCATTTGGGGGGTATTTGTACTGTCCTAGCATTTCAGGGCCTCAAGAAATGAGATAGGCCGTCGGTACATCAGGTGTGATCAATTTTCAATGATTGGCACCATAACTTGTAGACTCTATAACTTTCACACAGACTAAATAATAACCACTAATTTGGGTTACTTTTACCAAAGATATGTAGAAGTATACATTTTGGCCCAAATTTATGAAAAAAAAAATACTACTAATTTGCAAAATTTAATAATAGAAACTAAAACAAAATGTGTTTTTTTCAAAATGTTCGCTCTTTTTTCCCTTTTATCGCAAAAAATAAAAAACCTAGTGATGATTAAATACTACCAAAAGAAAGCAATATTTGTGTGAAAAAAATGATAAAAAATTTGATTGGGTACAGCGTTGTATGACTGAGTAGTTATTATTCAAAGTCTGAGAGCGCTGAAAGCTGAAAATTGGTCTGGGCAGGAAAGGGGTGTTACTGCTCTGTATGGAAGTGGTTAAGGACCAGGTGGACCAGGCAAACAGTTAGGCCTAAAAATATGATGCCCCCCATCTCATAACCCCAGCCCCTATTTATGTAGGAGGTTGGGGCAGGTAGTTTGTATCCTTTCTCCAGCGATCTACTTAAAGTTAAAGCAGAGTTCCACTCAAAAGAAGAACTTCCGCTGATGTGCTTCCTCCCCCCCTCTGGTGCCACATTTGGCACCTTTCAGGGGTAGGGGGGAACGGGTATCTGTTTTTCAACAGGTACCCTTCCCCACTCCCGGGAGACAGCGCCACAGCGCCGTCCATTCTAGGTTCGGCCCCCCTCCTCCTTCCCCTGCCGCCGGGCTAAATAGGAAGCGCAGCACACTTCACGCAATGCGCAGTAGAGAACTGGCTGTGAAGCAAATGGAGGCGGCAACACCTGGCAGCTGACCTGAAAATCGGCTGGGTTGCCGACATTGCGGGCTCCCTGGACAGGTAAGTGTCTGTACAGTATTTTAAAAATCAGCAGCTATGGTGTTTGTAGCTGCTGACTTTCAATTTTTTTTCCCCAGCTAGAACACCGCTTTAAAAAACAAAACAAAACACTTGTAAGGCAATTGCATAATGTGCTAGTATGCATCACATACTAGCACATCATTAAATACTTACCTTTGAACTAAGCCCTCCAGTGGCGTTCTGTCACCGGGCTGACATCTTCCTCCAGTCTTTCTTCTAGGTTTGTGATTGGTGTGCGATTGGTCAGAGCCCCGATGATGTCCCTCTCGCGCATGCGCGTAGGAGCCCTCAGTTCCAGGACAAAAATTGGAAGTTCTGCCAAGGTATGCCAGACCTTCAGAGTGCATGCTTCGGTGATGTCACTGGCTGCATCTAGGGTGAATATCTCCTAAACGGTGCACAATTAGGAGATATTAATTTTACCTACAGGAGAGCCTTATTATAGGCTTACATTCAAATAAAGTGCATATCACCTCAACAGTTGTCAAGAACCATATACACAGGCAGCACTAAAACACATGACATATTCATTGTCATGGCATGCAAGTCCAGATAAAGTTCATAGGGAAAGTGGTAGAAAAATCTTTACGGAATCCACAAGGAGATCAGTCACCAGTGCTGGAGCCGGAAAAGAATGCTCAATCCCTTCACCTCACCGTGTGCATCACTCCCTAAGGAAACACACTTACCAGATACTGGCAAGACAACAGCCCAAAATCCACTCATGTATCCAGACCGGAATCTCTCAAGGATCCACTTGTAGAAAGATATACCACTGATCACCTGGATGCGCGGCGCTCCAGCATAGTGCAAATACAAGAAATACAAAAGGGGCACATAGAGCAGTATTGCCAGTAAAGGTTTATTAATGCCCAAAAACCCCCCTCCACAAATGCACTTACAAACACACTAGGTAAAAACAGCGTAAAATGTCATAAAAGCAGGGCAGCATAGGACACCATTGGGAGCCTACCGGGCTTCCGTGTTGCTCGTCAGCATTCAGGAAGTGCGCAAGTACTATCGAGTCCCCGCCTGGCATCCTGCTGCTATGGTAACCGCGTTGCTCACGGTACAAGGTAAGTAACCCCCTACCAGGATCCAGCGATCTTCCTAGCGGTTCCCCAAGTGTGGCTCGGGGTTACCACTTTTGGCACTGAAATTTAACCCCGAGCCACGCTTGGGAATACCGCTAGGAAGGTTAAATATTTACAATCAAACAAAACTCCCTCTATTTCTTAAAAAAAATACATCCATAAGTTATTTAATTTGTATGCATCCAACAATGGCTCTCGGAAATGTCATCAATGGGTACATTTAAGAAACATTTTGGATCTTGAAAATAATCCATCTAGTAGCTAAACTGTGGGATTATAGGAAATACTCATGGTTCAGGTCCCTTGCTAATATTTATTTATTCAATGAAGACCTTTATGGTTGCATTGTTTTTAAGTTAAAGAGATTATGAAGGTAAAAGTAAAAAATAAGGAAATAAATAAACATCTCTATACTTACCTACCCGTGAACCTCCTCTTCTCAGGTCCCCTGCCAGCGCTCCTTGCCCCTCTTCTCTGTCCAGTGCCCCAATGGGAAGCCCCTTCCCATGGGAGCACTCGTGCGTGCTCGCTCCTGAGTCCGGTTGCTATACCACAGCACAGACAGCAGGACTCTGCCCCCCCCCCCCCCTCTGACTCCCTCATCACTTGATTTAATTTACAGCAGCGGGAGCCCCAGGGCCCCAGCAAAGCCAGTGGAAGCCAGAAGTGAGGAAAGAGAAGAGCTGCAGAAGAGGCACAGCATTGGATCGAATGAGGGCTCAGGTAGGTAAAAGGGGGTGGTGAGGGGGGCTGTTGATGCCTAAACATTTTTTACCTTAGTATAAGAAATGCATTAAGGTAAAAAATGTTCAGGCTTTAGAATCACTTTAATATTTCAATATATACTTTTATTTATACATGTATGGTTTTGGAAAGAAAAAGGAAGATCTAGAACCTTTGTCAAGTTTTTATTGCTATCTGTCAAAAAAATATTCAGACTTGTAAATTTAATAAAAGGTATATTCCACTAATGAAAAAGTGTTAGGATTTTCCGGTATATACTTACGTACTTGAATTTGCCCTGCATGCTGCATATATATATATATATATATATATATATATATATATATATTGGTTGGCTGCATAGGCGATCTATTGCTGTGCCTATGAACTGTAACACCCACCTAAATTTAACAAAATGAGGGTTGCCGTTAAAAAATAATATATATATTACACAAGATGTGCTTTAAACTTTCACTTTTTAATACTTGGATGCAAATCCTTTGCAGTCAATTACAGCCTGAAGTCTGGAATGCATAGACATCACCAGACGCTGAGTTTCATCCCTGGTGATGCTCTGCCAGGCCCCTACTGCAACTGTCTTCAGTTCCTGCTTGTTCTTGGGGCATTTTCCCTTCAGTTTTATCTTCAGCAAGTGAAATGCATGCTCAATCGGATTCAGGTCAGGTGATTGACTTGGCCATTGCATAATATTCCAGTTCTTTCCCTTAAAAAAACTCTTTGGTTGCTTTCGCAGTATGCTTAGGGTCATTGTCCATCTGCACTGTGAAGCGCCGTCCAATGAGTTCTGAAGAAGATTAGAATTGTGTCGATGTCCCAATCGTTATGGACCTGACTGATATATACAGTATATATATATATATATACAGTGCCTTGCAAAAGTATTCGGCCCCCTTGAACTTTGCGACCTTTTGCCACATTTCAGGCTTCAAACATGAATATATAAAACTGTAATTTTTTGAGAAGAATCAACAACAAGTGGGACACAATCATGAAGTGGAACTAAATTTATTGGATATTTCAAACTTTTTTAACAAATAAAAAAACTGAAAAATTGGGCATGCAAAATTATTCAGCCCCTTTACTTTCAGTGCAGCAAACTCTCTCCAGAAGTTCTGTGAGGATCTCTGAATGATCCAATGTTGACCTAAATGACTAATGATGATAAATAGAATCCACCTGTGTGTAATCAAGTCTCCGTATAAATGCACCTGCACTGTGATAGTCTCAGAGGTCCGTTTAAAGTACAGAGAGCATCATGAAGAACAAGGAACACACCAGGCAGGTCCGAGATACTGTTGCGGAGAAGTTTAAAGCCGGATTTGGATACAAAAAGATTTCCCAAGCTTTAAACATCCCAAGGAGCACTGTGCAAGCGTCCATAGGACAACAATCAGTCGTATACTGCACAAATCTGGCCTTTATGGAAGAGTGGCAAGAAGAAAGCCATTTCTTAAAGATATCCATAAAAAGTGTTGTTTAAAGTTTGCCACGAGCCACCTGGGAGACACACCAAACATGTGGAAGAAGGTGCTCTGGTCAGATGAAACCGAAATCAAACTTTTTGGCAACAATGCAAAACGTTATGTTTGGCGTAAAAGCAACACAGCTCATCACCCTGAACACACCATCCCCACTGTCAAACATGGTGGTGGCAGCATCCTGGTTTGGGCCTGCTTTTCTTCAGCAGGGACAGGGAAGATGGTTAAAAATGATGGGAAGATGGATTGAGCCAAATACAGGACCATTCTGGAAGAAAACCTGATGGAGTCTGAAAAAAACCTGAGACTGAGACGGAGATTTGTCTTCCAACAAGACAATGATCCAAAACATAAAGCAAAATCTACAATGGAATGGTTCACAACAAATAAACATATCCAGGTGTTAGAATGGCCAAGTCAAAGTCCAGACCTGAATCCAATCGAGAATCTGTGGAAAGAACTGAAAACTGCTGTTCACAAACACTCTCCATCCAACCTCACCGAGCTCGAGCTGTTTTGCAAGGAGGAATGGGCAAAAATTTCAGTCTCTGTGCAAAACTGATAGAGACATACCCCAAGCGACTTACAGCTGTAATCACAGCAAAAGGTGGCGCTACAAAGTATTAACTTAACAGGTTGCCGACCGTCGCAAGTACATATACTGCGGCGGTCAGCCCCGGCCAGGCAAAGTGACGTACCGGTACGTCACTAGCCTGGGAGCCAATAGCGGTGCAAGCGCGTGCTGCCGGAGGCGCGTGCCCGCCTCGGCTCATTCACGGACACCTACGTGCATGTGACTGGTGGACCCGATGTCTGCCGGTCACTCGCTGTGAAGGGAGAAAGGCAGGCGGCTAATGTAAACAAAGCCGCCTGTCATTCTCCCCTGTGTAAAAGCACTGATCTAACGGTCCTGCTATGTAGCACCGTTGATCTGTGCTGTTAAATAGGGATGATCGAACGGTTCGGGTCGACCATCGGTTCGGCCCGAACATTGGGTGTTCGAGGTTCAGCCGAATTTAGAACTTTTTGCCCAAAAAGTTCAGAATTCGTCAACCAGAACCGCCCAAAATGCAATGCTTCAGGAAATGGGCTTTAAAAGCCCGTGATTGGACCAGAACCATTAGCAAAAGCCAATTGAGGGGGCAGGAGAATGCTAGGAATGTGATTGGAGTGACTAGGGGGTCCCTAGACCAATCATTAGTGAATACGCCCCCCAGTATATAAGATCGCCCCCGCAAAATTCCTAGCATTCTTATACTGGACATGGAAGAGAGTGGAAGCAGTTCTGTTAATTTTACTTTAAAAGTGTCATTTAGCTATTTTTAGTGTGAGGAAAGGGATATCTAGTGTAGTTAGAGTGCTCCTTTACACTTAAGTTAGCTTCAAAAAATTAGTTTCTGTAGGGAAAGTATGAAGTGCCAGGGTGACCGTAATGTAGTGTAGGGGAAACTGACTGCCATGGCAGGCTGACCAAACCCTTCCATACCAGGGTGACCGTAATGTAGTGTAGGGGAAACTGACTGCCATGGCAGGCTGACCAAACCCTTCCATACCAGGGTGACCGTAATGTAGTGTAGGGGAAACTGACTGCCATGGCAGGCTGACCAAACCCTTCCATACCAGGGTGACCGTAATGTAGTGTAGGGGAAACTGACTGCCATGGCAGGCTGACCAAACCCTTCCATACCAGGGTGACCGTAATGTAGTGTAGGGGAAACTGACTGCCATGGCAGGCTGACCGACTGACCAAACCCTTCCATACCAGGGTGACCGTAGTGTAGTGTAGGGTGAACTGACAGTGACTGCCATGGCAGGGTGACCGCAATAGAGAAATGATCATTTCTCTGAATAGCTTCGGAACACCATTATGGCTTCTCACCAGCAAGCATTTTTTATGCTGCAGGGGCTGCCACTGTCAGTGCTTTTTTGAGGACATGTTTGATGTCAGACATGACATCTGAACATGTGTATAGGGGGTATATATACACATATATGTCTGAATATATACCCCTAGACATATATAGGTGTGATAGTAGCAGAAATAAATGCTTGCGCTAATGAAATCATTTACAGTAATATATTTCTGCTACTATCACACCTATATATGTCTAGGGGTATATATTCAGACATATATGTGTATATATACCCCCTATACACATGTTCAGATGTTTTGCCTGCCTCAAAAGAACCCAAAAAAATGCCAAAAAACGCTAGCGTCAAAAAAAAAAATGCCCAGGTGTGTTTTTGCTGCCATTTTTTGGGGGTTTTTGGAGGCAGGCAAAACATCAGAACTTGTGCACAGTACCACTATACACAAGTTCAGATGTTTTTCCTGACTGAAAATAACCCCAAAAATGCCTTCTATTAAACTGGGAGAGAAGCTAACTACCTGTCCTGAAAGAAAGTGTTCTAATACAAACAATCTTTTTTTTTCTGGTTCTGGACATTCTACAGAGCTGACACTTCACATGCACACCTTTTAGACCCCCCAGATACGAAATCCAAAGTAAAAATCAAAAAATCTCTTTTTTTTTTTTTTTTTTTTTCAATAATTGGCTTTTTTTTATCAAAAATGACAATTTTTAAGAACTTTTCTTGTGTGATTTTGTGTCTGGGGGTCTAAAAGGTGTACCTGTGAAGTTTCAGCTCTGTAGCATGTCCAGAACCAGAAAAAAAGATCATATAGGTGTTAAAGTTAAAGGAGGCTCCCGACCCACATCCCAGTTCTACTGAAAAATTATCTTTTTTTTTTCATGGTTCTGGACATGCTACAGAGCTGAAACTTCACATGCACACCTTTTAGACCCCCCAGATACGAAATCCAAAGTAAAAATCAAAAAATCTCTCTTTTTTTTTTAAATTTTTTCAATAATTGGCTTTTTTATCAAAAATGACAATTTTTAAGAACTTTTTTTGTGTGATTAATAGTTAATGGGGCATGACCCAGAACCCTGGGCACTTTTTAGGGGCGTTTATTGGGTTTTAGGGCTTAAAAATTGTGTTTTTTGATTACCGAAGTTCGGGTCCCATTGATTTCAATGGGGTTCTGAAATCCGGGCCGAACTTTCGGGAAGTTCGGATGTTCTGGCCGAACCGAACTTTTCAAAAGTTCGATCATCCCTACTGTTAAACACACAGACACATCCCTGCACAGTAAGAAGCACGCCCCTAGGGACACACATAGTCACTGCATCTCTAATAAAGTTAACCCCATCCCTGCCAGTGTCATTTTTACAGTAACAGTGCATATGTATAGCACTGATTACTGTAGTAATGTCACTGGTACCCCCAAAAGTGTAAGAAATGTCAGTCAAGGGTCCGATCTGTCCGCCACAAAAAAAAAATCGCAGATCGCCGCCATTACTCGTTAAAAAAAATAACACCAAAAATGACAGAAATCTTTCCCTTAGTTAGTAAACGCAATAACTTTTGCGCAAACCAATCAAAATACGCTTAGTGTGATTTTTTTTAACCAAACATAGGTAGCAGTAAACAAATTTGGCAAAAATGTAAAAAAATTTTGATTTTAACATTATTTTTTTGGGGAATTTCATATAAAAAAAATGTGAAAAATATTGTTATTTTTGCAAAATTGTCACTCTTTTTTTGATTATAGCGCATGATCAAAAAATCGCACAGGTGATCAAATACCACCAAAAGGAAGCTCTGTTTGTGGGAAAAAAAGAACGTCAAATTTGTTTAGATACAGTGCCGCACGACCGCGTAATTGTCCGTTAAAGTCACGCAGTGCCGAATCGCAAAATACCCCCTGGTCAGGAAGGGGATAAAATCTTCCGGGGTTTAAGTGGTTAAGGGCTGAATAATTTTGCACGCCCCAATTTTTCAGTTTTTTATTTGTTAAAAAAGTTTGAAATATCCAATAAATTTCGTTCCACTTCATGATTGTGTCCCACTTGTTGATGATTCTTCACAAAAAATTAAGGTTTATATCTTTATGTTTGAAGCCTGAAATGTGGCAAATGGTCGCAAAGTTCAAGGGGGCCGAATACTTTCGCAAGGCACTATATATATATATATATATATATATATATATATATGTTATTCAATTAACAAGGGACAATACATGCTTGGGAATATTAAAAAATAAAATAAAAAGCATGCCTTCTTTCATGATGTCCAGGTATGCCTGGACTGACATTGGCTCCCTTCATTATCCAGACAGAAAAGGGAACTAAGCTCTGAGAACTAAGCTATATCTCTCATTGTGAGTGAATGTCAGGAGAATGCTAATGGCACCAGTAACTGCTGCCGTATCTGAGACATTGTGAACGAGCATCCTCACTACCTCTTACTGTACCTGGATGCTAGTATTGCCATTTTCAGGCTGAAAGGTTGTAAATATTTTTATTCATCTTTATACAGTATTTCTCATTTATATCTACCTCATTGACTTATGTGTACATAATTCACACCTTAGTTTAACCAATTGACCTCTGGAAGATTTACCCCCCTTCATGACAAGGCCCTTTTTTGAGATAGGAACTGCATATCTTAATAAGGTAGCTTTTGATAAAGCCAGTTCTGTCACTAGAAAAGGAAGGGGTGGGAGGCGAGCAGCCATAGGGGTTGATTTACTAAAGGCAAGTAAAGAGTTGCTCCAGAGCTTAGAAAATGAACAGAAGCTCTGCTGACTGCTATCATCCATTCAAATGCAAGCAAAAATGCTGTTTTTTTTTGTTTTTTTTTCCTTGCTCGTGATTGGGTATTCTTTGCTAAGTAAAGCTTTACCTCATTTACTAAGCTCTGGAGCAACTGCACTTGCAGAGTGCACAGTCTATTTGTCTTTAGTAAATAGGCCCCATGTTGTCTAAATTGGAAGAGCCATAGTGCCTAGATTGGAAGAATAGTGTCTAAGGGCTCATACACACTACGCACTCGTATACACAAGAAAATCAAGCTTCAATTTTCCTTCAAAGAACTTTCCTAAGATTTTTCGTATAGTGTGTACACAACTTTCTAGAGCCGATTCCAACCTTCTGAATGAAAATTTCTAAAGGGAAAAGCTCCAAAATTTTTCTCATATGGGAACAGAACAAATGATTTTCGCTTAATGTGTAAAGTTTTCATATGAAAAAAATCAGAAACGAAAGACTGCGCATGATCAGAAACAATAAACAACAGCAAAAAAAAAAAGTCTTTGTCATACGAGAATTTTCGTATGAATTTTCTTTCATCGGTTCCGATTTGCTGTGAAACAACAAGGAAAATTGGACAATCATTTGCCCCGATTTTCTTATAGTGTGTACCCAACCAAAATGGAAAGATTTTATAGGGAAATCATAGACAAAGCTGACAAACTGCAAAGGTAGGGATTACGGTCAGTTAGGAAACTGTTCTTTAACTCTGATTTCTTGTACAATGGGCAATCAACCCCGTCTGCTGCCTTTTTCTTGTTATTAGGGCTATTTGTTTCTTGATGGGTGGGTGGAGGGGGGGGGGTGGTATTTTGGGGTTTTCTTTTATTTGGCAGGTATATTGTTTTTTTTTTTTTTTTTTTTTTTTATGTTACACCACAGAAATGACATCCAAGCTCTAAGCAGTGACTGGAACAGAGATGATTTTCAGTAAAAATTACTCTTCATAGGTGTCTTGGTATAACCAGAAATGCTTTGCCAATGTAGCCCTATGCACATGAGGAATTTGTCTAACACACAGTAAAACAAAAACAAAAAGGGAGCAAAGGCCTAGAGCATTACTCAATAACCACTTTATGTGAATACAAAAGTGCATAGAGTGCTGTCTATGTCTTGGTGTATTGCTTCCACTCTCTGCCTTTGAGACCTGTATATTATTCCTCTTTCTGCATTTGACACCTGTATATTATACCTCTTTCTGCCTTTGGCTATCTGTGAGCATATTATTGGCACGTTTTTTTTTTTTTTTTTTTCAAACAGGGGTTGATTTACTAAAACTGCACATGCACAGCTGCATCAGATTTTGCACTCTCCAGTTTTAGTAAATCAACCCTATAAAGTGGTTATAGGGGGGGGTTATTGGGTGATGCACTAGGCCTTTATGCCCTTTTTGTTTTTGCTTTCTTCTATGTTAGTAGAGTCTTTATTTATGGGTAATTTTTTTTTTTTTTTACTGCAAGTTTTCCATTTATGTTTCAGGGGTGGCATTTTAGGAATTGCATTTTGTTTGTTGTCAGTTACTTTTTTAATGTTGAAAGGGCCTTTTTTTAACTACTTCAGCCTCGGAAGGTTTACCCCCCATCACGACCAGGCCATTTTTTGCTGCGTTACTTTGACTGACAATTGCCTCGTGCGACGCTGTACCCAAATAAAATTGATGTAATTTTTTTCCCACAAATAGAGCTTTATTTTGGTGGTATTTGATCACCTTTGCGGTTTTTATTCTTTTGTGCTCTAAACAAAAAAAAAACAATTGTTAAAAAAATATATATATATTTTAATTTATGTTATAAAACATACCCAATAAAAAAATGTATAAAATCTAATTTGTTCATCAATTTAGGACAATATGTATACTGCTACATATTTTTTGTAGAAAAAAAAAAATCCCAATATTGATTGGTTTGGGCAAAAATTTTAGTGTCTGCAAACTATGGGATATATTTATTACATTTTTAGTAATGAATTATTATTTAGTAATTAATTTAGTATTAATTTCTTTACTACTAAAGGTGGCAATTAGTGATTTTTAGTGGGAATGCAACATAGTGGCGGACAAATCGGACACTAAGTGACACTTTTTGGGGACCAGTGACACTAATACAGTGATCAGTGCTAAAAAAAAATGCACTGTCACTGTACTGATTACACTGACAGGGAAGGGTTTAACATCAGAAGCAATCAAAGGGTTGAATGAGCTTCTAGGGAGTGCTTTCTAACTGTGTGGGGGATGCTGTGACTGGGGA
Organism: Pelophylax lessonae; assembly: GCF_965119305.1. Taxonomy (NCBI): domain Eukaryota; kingdom Metazoa; phylum Chordata; class Amphibia; order Anura; family Ranidae; genus Pelophylax; species Pelophylax lessonae. Next base: position 157,092,537 of record NC_138768.1, read on the forward strand.
AGACAGAGATCCATGTTCCTGCTTAGCAGGAACACAAGATCACCATCTTTCCCTCTCACAAAATTGCGGACGGCCTTGTTTACATAGGCAGACTGCGGTTCTACCTCTCCTGAGAACGATCGGAGTTTCCCAGGTACATGATTTTGTGCAGGAGGGCCGTCCTACCGCAGTATATCTGCATGGGGCGGTCCATAACAGGTTAAGGTTGCGGTGCTTAAACCAGGGTATTCATTTGTTACTGACCATCTGTTCTTGAAGCTGTCTTTTGTTTTCAGAATGCTGCTGCATAATTGAAAAAAATGTGCCAGAACAGTGTTCTGCTAAACCACCTCTACGATTTTACTCACATTCACTGCACCCCCCACTCCTCCCATCCCCATAGATAAAAAAAAAAATCTTTTGCTCATTATTATTATTATACTGTTGCCGGCCAGTTTTACACTACTGTGTCATCTATTTGTTCTTAATTTTTGTAGTAAAAAAAAAATGCTTGCATTCTATATCTATAAAACATTTTGGCCCCTTCTATCTTATTTAAATTGTCTTGATACTGGCCAGTTTTATACTGCTGTGTCGGTGGCAGTATCTTGTAGTAAAATTCTTGTAGTAAAGCCCAGCCTGTGCTTTTGTTCTCCAGTAAGTTTTGGCCTAGCCTTGGTATTTATAGTTGTCATACTCCTAGCTAATTTTACACTTCAGTGTCTTCTGTAATTCTTGCAGTAAAACACCTGCCTTTACTCTTTTTCTGCTCATTTTGTTTATTGAAATTGTAAAAGCGAACAACAAAGGTAACATCACATAATAGAATAGGTCAATTTTCCAACATAGTAGTTACATTGAATAGGTTTGTACAGTATAAACATTGGGAGTACAAAAATGCATCATACATATAGATTGTGAGATGTTACTAAATGTAGCGGAAACGTCTTACAATTTAGATCAAACAATATAAAGGAAAAAAAAAAAGAAAAAAACAAAAAGAAAGGAAACATTACAAAGAAGGGTTTAGGCTTCCTTACAAAAGGGGTTGTTGTAGGATGCTCTAGGACAGGCATGTCCAACCCATGGCCCACGGGCTGCATGCAGCCCGGAATCGCAGACAATGCAGCCCACTGGCCGCGGAACTCCAGACAGTCTCCCACCTTTGGCCCACGGGCACCCACTAGTGCTGTGCGATCTACCAGCCGCTGGGAGAGACTTAGGATGTCTGCTGTCAGTGACAGAGCCGCTGCTTCCTGTATAGTTCTGCCTCTGTCACAGGCGGAGTGATATGAAATGCACTCCGCCTGTGACAGGAGCCTTACAGGAAGCAGTGGATCTTCTTTCTACTGCAGCCGCTGCTTCCTCCAGCAGTACCCAGCTGGCCAGCAGTACCCGCATTACTAGCATTACCTGCCAGCAGTACCCATCAGAATTACCCACCAGCAGTAACCACCAGCATTACCCGCCAGAAGTAACTGCCAGCAGTAACCGTCAGCATTACCCACCAACACTACCTGCCAGCAGTACCCACCAGCAGTACTCACCAACACGACCCACCAGCATTACCCGCCAGCAGTAATTGCCAGCAGTAACCACCAGCATTACGCACCAGCAGTAACCACCAGCAGTAACCACCAGCAGTAACCACCAGCAGTAACTGCCAGCAGTACCAGCCAGCACTACTTGCCAGCAGTAGCCGTCAGCAGTACCGGCCAGCACTACCTGCCAGCAGTAACCGCCAGCAGTACCCACGAGCAGTATCCACCAGCAATAACCGCCAGCAGTAACCGCCAGCAGTACCCACCAGCAGTATCCACCAGCAGTAACCACCAGCAGTAACCGCCAGCATTACCCACCAGCAGTATCCACCAGCAGTAACCGCCAGCAGTAAACGCCAGCATTACCCACCAGCAGTAACTGCCAGCAATAACCACACCAGCAGTAACCACCAGCAGTCTGCAAAAGAAGTAGTAAATTGTTGCAATATGTTTTTTAATAATTAGTTGTGTTTTGTCATAATATGTCATGTCCTTGTTCATACATGTATGAATAAGGACATGACATTTTCTGGCTGCCTAAGTCGTATGTGCTAGGGGTGCAACTAGCCCCCAGCACATAACTGTAAATATCCCAGCATGTGCAGTGTTTCTGACTCCTACCACCATGACCACTTCAAATCACTGAAGTGGTCATGGTAGTTAGAGTGTTCCTTTAATATCTCTCACAAGAAGTAAACCTCTGTATACTGATTCCATTTCATTCGATCCTCCCCTAGTTGTGTTAAATAAGTGCTTGTGGGGGGGGGGGGGAAGCGGCGCGGGAAGAGCACGGCGGCATTTAATTACTTATATACCTTAACTATAGTATATATTTTATACGTGGCCTGAGAAAATTTCTCTACGCTCAATGTGGCCAAGAGAAGCAAAAAGGTTGGACACCCATGCTCTAGGACTTACTTTACCATTTGAAGTCTAATTTGTAGACTGTGACCCCAGCGTTCAATATACCGTAGAACACTTGAAGGGATTGGTTTATACCAGCTATATATTTTTCACAAGTACATTGGGCATGGACTCTTCATTTAACTTCCAAAAAGGTTTGGGGATGTGAATCGGTTCCAATTGCTCGTTATGTTCAGTCTTGCGGCTATTAAAATATGAGAGACTATAGCAGGTCACTGTGGAGGGAATTTGTCCAGTTGTAACCCAATTGGCGGTGGTGTGAGAATCCCCATTATCTGTATGATAAAGGTAAATACAGAATTCCAGAAACTCTTTAAGTTCTTGCAAGCCCACAGGATGTGGTGTGTGTTGCCTACTTGTCCGCATTGACGGCAGCATAGTTGTGAGGCATCTGGAAACATCTGTTTTAATTTATCAGGCGTCAAGTACCACCTATACGAAATTTTAACTGCGCTTCTTCAGGGAGTTGTACAATGGGATCAAACCAAAGTGTTGTGGAGTGCTTTATCTTTACTCTTTTTCTTAATACATTTTGACCAATCCTCCCTCATTAAAATTATGCTGCCGGATAGATTTACAATGGTGTATAATATGTGACCACTTACATCCTAATGAGAGCTTAACAGAAAGTGGCCAGCAGCAGGACAGTTTTTCATCAGTGACAACAGGGACAGACACAGCTAAAAAATGGACAATTCTTTCTGCCAGTCAGAGTGGGCCTGATGCCATTCTAGATTTAACGAGCAGGGCTCTCTAATTCCTCCTGTATTGAATTGTATTTGATTAAACAGATTGCCCTGGTATGTGGCCCATGCCCCTAAATGATGTAAATATCAAAAAGTATGTGTGTTTTGTTCTAAATAAAGATGCATTAATTTTTTACTATAGTGGTGTGAGATCTGTGATCTTCCTCTTCCCATCGGCCTTGATAAAGCCCCGTCTTTTTTTCTTTACTTTTTGATATTGAATTGTATTGCAACTGTATTGTCTTCTCTCATATTGTAAAGCGATGCATAAACTGTCGGTGCTATATAAATCCGGTATAACAATAATAATAATTATATGAAAAAGCATATGCCACTGCTAAAGTTACCAGAAAAAAAAGCCTTTTATCAAACTGAAATAAATCAGATTGAGCTGCTTTTGCTGTATGTAAACTAATCGTAAAGCAAAAAAATAATAATTCCACAGGCAAATATGAACTGCCAGAGTGATGCTGCCACTGAGACTTTTCTGTAAGAACACAAACAGCTTTAAGGCATCACCCAAGCATGTTATTTTAAGGATTTGTGGTATTTTCAATGTTGCTCCCAAAGCCACATGAAAAGAGTCTTTCCTCGCTGTACAGAATTGTTCTTTTCTTTGTGCTGTACATATCCCCCATGGCTGCGCCCAGCTTCTTATGCCTTTCTTGACAGTAATTTACCTATTAGCCCTTAAACGGCTAACATTTAACAAAGAGCCCTGCCTACTATAGATTGTAATGGGATTCTTCTTGTTTAGATTCACTAATTTCAAACAAGATTCACTGGATCCTTGGTGAATGGAACGTGAGCAGATTTGTCAATTACTACCTATTTTTGTAGAAGTACTTAAGTTATTGTTTACCATGCATATATCATGTATGCAATGATCTAAACAATTATTGGACATTGGAAATTAGTGAGAGTTTTTTTGTTTGCTCTGATAATTCATCACTTTGAATACTGGATATATGTCTTCAACTTAGTGTGATCCTCTCTTGGATTCTCCTTGTATGTAAAGCACAAATTAATCCATTTACATGCCTATAAAATTATTTTAATAGCAGGTGTAAGGGTAATCCCAAAACTCACGGGTTTCAATAACATTTTGACTGTTGAAGCCTGATTGAAAATTATATTTATTTAGACAAACATGTAGATAGGAAGCCATGTTTGGGGAGCAAGTCAATTACATTACATTCGGTTGGCTTAATGAACATTGCTCTAACTTCCTAAAGATTGTATTACAATTTTATACATTCTGAAGTGGGTGGCACCTATCTATCTAAAGTTTATTTGAAGTTCCATCTCAGTCTTTGATTACATTCTTTGATATGCGAAATGGACATTTAACATAGACGTGTCACTTCCAAGTTCATTAATTGAACAGATCTTCAAAGACTTGTAACTTCCAGTAACCAACTGGACAGGTATTCAAAGGTCGAGATAGCAATCTTGCAAATGAAGGGCTGAACACAACAGCTGCTCTAAAATATGACTTCTCACACAATATATATCCAATATATCTGCTTAATCACAAATCCATGCCCGATAATCATAAGTAAATATTTGATAAACAAAATGGCTGCTTTCCTTTTCCTCATCACAGGCATACCATATTCTGTTAGAAGGGTCTGTTATTTAGGGCATGTTTTTAATTGTTTTTATGGATTTTGGTTTGTTATGCATTTGCATTTTTAATAGACTTGCTATTGGCAGTCTGGCTATTTTCTCTCTCTCTCTCTCTCTCTCTCTCTCTCTCTCTCTTTCTCTCTCTCCCCCTCTCTCTCTCTCTCTCTCTATTTTTTTCTGTATTTTATTCAGGAATATTTCTGCCTTTTTTATGGTCAGAATATTAAAATAAATGTGTAAATAAATAAAAAAATACTAACATGAATATTTGATATTTTCTCATCCCATCTGCAGGTGGAGCTCTAGGCTTTTCTTCACATGTTTGCTAGAGAAGTCTTACCTGTTTTGCTGCAAAAATTCCTGTATACAGAGCTTGATACCTCTCACGCCCAAGAAGCCAACTACTTCTGTTCTCTCTTTTAAAAAAAACTATATGTTTGTGACTCCAGTGGCATAGGCAAGTCTTAAATGTAAATTTGTAAGACAAATATTTTATATGCATAGTATAAAAAAACAAATCATATTTTAAAATGTATAAATTTACTCCAAACCATTAAAGGTTTTCTTTTTTTCTGATTTTGCTGGCCATATGCATGTGCTCTTACCATGGTTACAATTGATGATTCTCATGCTGATCTACCTAGAAAGTCCTTAATAGTTTATTATTAAATTGTAGTCTCAAAAGTGCAAACTTAGGTACAAATATTATGCAGGGGTAGGCAACAATCAGAACTACACAGTACATGCAGGGTTTTAATTTTCTTTTTAGGCAATCGTTTCCTCATTATGACATGCAATACCCCCACCAAGATAGCACATAGCTGATTATTATGTCTTCACCTTGCCACAAAATAATTTTTCATGCATCGTTACACCTCTACTGCAACTTTAATGCAACATTACATGTAAAAATGTGCATATTTTTCCTAGTCATGATAAAAATCACATTTTAAATTCCAGCTTGAATTAATGTAGGAGAGCACAGGATTCTGGGAAGAGTAATTGTGATACCATCAACAAAAATGAATGGTTTTGCATAACTACCATTAGTGATGTGGATGTCATTGAAGCACATTTTTGAAGTTTTGTGACTATGCCTCAGATATGAAATGTATTCTGATTCTGAGTGATTATGTAAACTTGAATGGTAAAAAACATGTCTTCCCCAATGACAAATCCTCCCCATTTCATTCTAATGAGTAAATGTTTCAAATTCAGGATCAGATCAGCAAAGGCTCACTCTGTAACCTTTAAGTCCATTTTAATTTGAAATACATGTAATAAATCAAGAGTAATATACCAAAGGTAAGCTTCTGCATTTTTCTTGTAAAGGAAGAACCATTATTCTTAACTAATTAACACCAACGTGATATATAGAGCCATATGAACAGTACTGTATAAGAGGAAATAAAAACATTTATGTTTCTAATAGTTTCCTTTCAATGACCTTAAGTATGTTAATTTGTCTTTGATGAAGTGAGGCTGTCAAGCAAAATAGTCAACAGCCTCATTATTTATGGGATTGCATTTTCCTAGTAACAATCCTTAATCTAGATGAGGCATAACCTTGTCCATTGCAGTGTTATACTTAGCATGTCTAGAATAATGTTGTCCCTGGTGTACTTTGTGCATTGTAATATTCTTCTATGGCAAAGAAAAAGAATCTCTTTGTGTCTTTTTGCGTGCTTGTCAATGTAAGCACACACACACACATATACAGTAAACAGCACAAACCTCCTTTAATTTTAATAAGAAGAACAAGAATGCACATTTTTGTGCCTTTTATGTTAAGCCATGGGCATCATCTAATTGAGTTTTTGTTGTGAAGAATACATAGAAACAAACAACATGGCATAGTTCTAAGATCATACCCAGCAATGTGTAAGATTCTTGGCAAATTACATATTTTAAATATTGCATATCACATTAGACACGCATTGCTCATTGACAGACCCTCAGGCATTATATAGTAATTCTCCTAGTTATAGGTCTTAATATGTAAGGTGCAGCACAGACCGTGTGAAGAAATACAAGTTTTGAGCGATCCATTGAAAAGGATTCTGCCTCTTAGCAGATGCCACACAACCTTAATAGGGTGAGCTAGAGAGGGAGGTGCAGCTTTTATTGTTGGTTGAGGCATGGCAGATGTCTGGCAGTGGTCCTTCTAGGATTAACTGTTTATACATCATGCCTCTGCAAGGTGGTATAATAGCTCAAACTCCTTTTACTGAGTGCTTCTTAAGAAAGCAGAGAGAAGCTTCACAAGTCATATATTAACATTAAGTAGTGGTATTTAACTCGCTCTATATAATGCTTATAATTTAATGATTGGATATAAAAATAAGTGGCAGATCATGGCTTATAGTTGGATAAGACAGATAATTGTGAGAAAACCTTTGTTGTGTTTTCAAGTTTAAAATCTGCTTTTAAGTTGCTTCAAGTTGCCTTAACCCAAGCATTAATATAACTAATGGTTGCCTGGTACATTTCACCTTCAGCCAATAGTATTTCTGTGTTCAGCATCTTAAATTACAAAGCTTTCCTGTGTATATATAAACCTAATATACTAGATATGTTTATTTACTGCCATATATACACCGAATAACCCATACTGATGTAAAATTCCCCATTTCCTAGAGTATGAAGTTCTATGGAGAGACAAATGTAATTTAACCTTATGGCCATCAATCTGGAATAACCATGCATGCAGTAAGTGTAGTATGTGTTCAGAAAGGAGCTGTTCACCCACTTATGCACACATTTTTTTATGTAATGCCCAGAAGCTTCATGTGTCTACATACAGATACAATACAGTAAGTGTGTAAGTATAAAATTAGCTATTAATAAAAGTTTTGCGAAGGCGCCTAGCCCTTTAAAAAAGATGTTAAAACCTGCTGCCCTTTTAATTGTTTTAAAACAATAAATAGGTGTAGATAATTGGTAAAAATGCGCTGGTAATCTTTTATAGTGCTAAATACAAATACTAAATTATTTTCATAAAAATCCAATAAAATTATATAATCAATATTATAGTAAAAGTGCACGTGCTGTACTGTACTTGGTGCAAAAAAAAAAAATTATTGCAAATCAAAGTGCTTACTAGTGCATCAACTTAGTAAATTAAGGTGCAAGTGCTAACCTTTACTTGTGCAAAGATTATTGCAAATCAGGAAAAGTGCTTCATAGTGCATCCACAAATAAATTAAATCACAAGTGATATATACCTTTAAATTATATCAACATTAGATTTACAGTGCTCTAAAAAATGTGATTAAAGTGTCTCTAATATATTTGGTAATCCTGAGCAATTCATGCAACAAAGGAGTGCTTGTGTAAACTTGATTGTTTAGATCTATTGTGCTCCAGGTGCTGGGGTGTGCCACACGTTGCCTCTTACCAGATTATGGCAGGTCACATGGACCCCCAACGCCTGTGATCCCTTTAAATGGGTGGATCAGACCTCTCCTCGGCTTCTTATCCAGAATATCCTGCTCCTACGTTACTCGTACGTGGACAATGCAGTCCGCACATATAAAGATATGAAAGATAGCTGTGCTGGGAACTTGGCCTGCTCTGATCCAATGATCAGACTTGTCCTGACACACCCTCCTTGCAGAGCCTTTATCTGGGTAGCTCAGTGTACTGTTGCTGCTCTTCCCCCAGCTGTTATGCAGCTGAGAACATAGGGAATGTGACCAGCTGTGTGCCTGAGCACTATAATGTGACATGTAGTGGCATCTTCTGACCCAAGAACAGATATTGAGCTGTCATTTGGAGTAGTAGCAGCCAGTTCCCTTTGATGGATGTACAAACAACCTTTAGGTCCAAATATCTGTAATGGTTGACTGGTTATCGCTTGGGCTCGCTCCTTAATCTGACCATGAACCTTTATAATCCGGGCAATGGGCTGGGTAACCAGATGCCACTACATGTCACATTATAGTGCTCAGGCACACAGCTGGTCACATTCCCTATGTTCTCAGCTGCATAACAGCTGGGGGAAGAGCAGCAACAGTACACTGAGCTACCCAGTTAAAGGCTCTGCAGGGAGGGTGTGTCAGGACAATTCTGATCATTGGATCAGAGCAGGCCAAGTTCCCAGCACAGCTATCTTTCATATCTTTATATGTGCGGACTGCATTGTCCACGTACGAGTAACGTAGGAGCAGGATATTCTGGATAAGAAGCCGAGGAGAGGTCTGATCCACCCATTTAAAGGGATCACAGGCGTTGGGGGTCCTTGTGACCTGCCATAATCTGGTAAGAGGCAACGTGTGGCACACCCCAGCACCTGGAGCACTATAGATCTAAACAATCAAGTTTACACAAGCACTCCTTTGTTGCATGAATTGCTCAGGATTACCAAATATATTAGAGACACTTTAATCACATTTTTTAGAGCACTGTAAATCTAATGTTGATATAATTTAAAGGTATATATCACTTGTGATTTAATTTATTTGTGGATGCACTATGAAGCACTTTTCCTGATTTGCAATAATCTTTGCACAAGTAAAGGTTAGCACTTGCACCTTAATTTACTAAGTTGATGCACTAGTAAGCACTTTGATTTGCAATAATTTTTTTTTTTTTTGCACCAAGTACAGTACAGCACGTGCACTTTTACTATAATATTGATTATATAACTTTATTGGATTTTTATGAAAATAATTTAGTATTTGTATTTAGCACTATAAAAGATTACCAGCGCCTTTTTACCAATTATATACACATAAAATTAGCTATATTATGGGGCAAATTTCTAAAGCAGTGAATGTGACATTGGCCAAACATTTACTGTAAGTGAATCATCCTTTTGTACATATTTTAAAGGGCAGCAATGAATAATATTTCAGTTTGGTCAATGTCACAATAACTGCCTCATAAATTCACCCCATATGTATTATACACCTTAACAAACTGTAAATGATCATATATATTTTAGCAGCTGAAGCTGTCACAGAAAAAACTTTGCACAAATATTGGTAGAGCCAAACCTGATGTATAAATATTCAACATCTGTGCCACCTATGATTGTAATATATGCATATGACACTGAAAACTCTGTATAAGAAGTACATGAATGTACCCCTGTGGTCCCTCTATAACCATAATTTGCTTCTTGCCCATATGATATTTTTTTTTTTTGTGAAATATTTTTTATTGAGTTTTAAAACATAACAAGAAATGCAAAGTATAATACGAATAAAGGGTATTAGTAACAATGCAGTAACATAATATATAGCAATAGCATTGGTATTAACAGGAGTATCTACTATATCAGCAGTGATAACAATGGTAACATCAGTGGAACAATTATAGTACCTACATTGGCAGTAGCAATGATGATAGAGCAACAACCACATCAGCAAAGAGTATATGATGAAGTAAGAGAGCAGTATCAGCTAGATGACCAGAAGTCTCAATATGTGCTTAATTTCTTCAGTGACATTGTGTTTATTGCTAAGGATTTTTCAAATTGGTAGTTTGTTTTCAGTAGGGATATAACCTCAGACATATTCGGAGTGGCAGTGGTTTTCCAATTACGTAATATGAGTGTTCTAGTAGCTAGTAACATATGCGTGATCCAGGGTCTGTATTGTTGCGGTATATTACCTATACCTAGGTGAAGTATTGCAAGTGCAGGGTTGGGGTTAATGATAAAACCAGTGTGGGAAGCTATGTAGTTGAACACTTGATTCCATAAACTTGTGAGTGATGGACATGACCACAATAGGTGGAGAAGTGTGTCTGTATTCGAGTAGTCTCTCCAACATAACTGAGAATGTGCCAAAGAGAAGCCCGCTAGGCGATATGGTGTGTAGTACCATCTATTGGTTATTTTCAGTGTCATTTCCCAGTGGTTTGCACAGTGTGTGTGTTTATTTGCTGCATAGAGTGCCTGCTTCTATTGGAGGATGGAAAAGGTTTCTTTAAGATCTCTATCCCACTTGAACATATTTGTGGCTTTGAAAAACTCGTTATCATCTAGGAGGATATAGTTACATAGTTACATAGTTACATAGTTAGTGAGGCTGAAAAAAGACACAAGTCCATCCAGTTCAACCTATGTGTGTGTGTTTGCTTTTAACCGTACATTGTATACCCCTGTATGTTGTGGTCTTTAAGGTGTCCATCCAATAGTTTTTTGAAACTATCAATGCTCCCCGCTGATACGACTGCTTGCGGAAGAGAATTCCACATCCTTACCGCTCTTACAGTGAAGAACCCCTTACGCACTTTAAGGTTAAACCGCCTTTCCTCTAGTTTTAGTGAGTGGCCACGTGTCTTATTGTATTCCCTTACTCTAAATAGTTTGTTCCTTATGCTAGGGTCGCCAGTACAGTATTTGTACATTGATATCATATCCCCCCTCAAGCGTCTCTTCTCCAGAGAGAACAAGTTCAGTGCTTGTAGTCTTTCCTCATAGCCGATGTCCTCCATTCCCCTAATTATTTTTGTTGCCCTTCTCTGGACTTTCTCCAGTTCCAGCACATCCTTCCTGAGGACCGGTGCCCAGAACTGGACAGCATACTCCAGATGTGGCCGGACCAGAGTCTTGTAGAGTGGAAGAATAATCTCTTTATTTCTGGAGTGAATCCCCTTTTTTATACAACCCAGTATTCTGTTGGCTTTGCTTGCAGCGGCTTGGCATTGCATGCCACTTCCAAGCCTGTTGTCTACCAGTACCCCCAGGTCCCTTTCCATCCTAGACTCACCCAGAGGTTCCCCCCCTAGTGAGTAGCTTGCTTTCTGGTTTCTGGCCCCCAAGTGCATTACTTTACATTTTTCTACATTAAATCTCATCTGCCATGTAGTTGCCCACCCCGTTATTTTGTTCAGGTCTGCTTGCAAGATTTCCACATCCTGCATAGAAGATATTGGCATGCCTAATTTAGTATCATCTGCAAATACTGAGATTGTACTAGATATCCCCTCCTCTAGATCATTTATGAATAAATTAAACAGGATTGGTCCCAGGACAGAACCCTGGGGGACCCCACTTTCCACACCCGCCCAATCCGAGTACTCCCCATTAATCACCACCCTCTGTACTCTCCCCTGGAGCCAGTTCTCTATCCAGGTACTCACCTTATGGTCCATACCTACCTTCCTTAGTTTGTACAGTAAGCGTTTGTGGGGAACGGTGTCAAAGGCCTTTGCAAAGTCCAGATACACCACATCCACAGGCTTACCTTTATCTAAGTGGCAGCTCACTTCATCGTAGAAGGTTAATAGATTGGTTTGGCATGAACGATTTTTCATGAATCCATGCTGATTACTACTTATAATACCGTTTTCATTACTAAAGTCTTGTATGTGGTCCCTTATCATCCCCTCCAAAATTTTGCAGACTACAGATGTTAGGCTGACCGGCCTATAGTTACCCGGGATATATCTCGGCCCCTTTTTAAATATTGGTACCACGTTGGCTTTTTTCCAATCAGCTGGCACCATACCCGTCTGTAAACTATCCTTAAAGATCAAGAATAATGGTCTGGCAATCACCTGACTGAGCTCATTTAGAACCCTTGGGTGCAAGCCATCCGGTCCCGGGGATTTATTTATGGTAGTATTGCAAGGGTTTCGGAGATATAGGTGTTGGTGTCGTGAATAAATCCCACACTTTGCTATCAACTAATATGTTTTTCAGGGGATGGTGCATCAGAAAGTGTGTGATTCGGAGGAGATGATAAAAGGATGATCGCAGTATATCGTAAATACGCATCAAATCCCTAGTTGGGATCAGGGATCCTTCTTTGTAGAAGCAGTCCAGGGTATGGATGTTCCACTTGCGGAGGAGGTGTATTGGAATGTCTGGTATGTGTTTGCTGAGTAGGGAAATTGGGAGGGGTGATGTGGGTAGTATATCTTATTCATTTGGTGGTACTGTGGACCTACGCCATGAGTGGCGGGAAGCTTGCATAGTGGGAGAAAGAGTAGTTAGCTCCCATGCAACCCATTTGTCGCTAGTGAGCAGTATGCAAAGATCTTTGAAAGGAGCGACGTTGTCTTCCAAATCCACCCAGATGGGAGCATCTGCATTATCCATAAGGAGCGGAGTTTGGCCGGATGGTTCAAACCATTTGCATTTATGGATAGAAATTTAATAGTCATTTTGCGGTAGTTTCCTTAGTTTGTGATGCAGATGAGATGTTGCTGTGCCATCAGTTGCATAACAGTGATGTGGTTGCCGTAAAGGTATAGTTCCATTAGGTTCAAGACCTAAATTCATATGCCATGTGCCAAATGCCTTTGAGTGTGATACCAATGCTAGTAGCTTTGAAAGAAAGGTGAAAAAGAGAACAAAAACTCGGAACAAAGTTAAGAAAGGGACCGTCACGGCGGTCCGCAAACGGATGCAACCGTTAAGGAGCAAAAGAAGGGCCAGGAGAAAGCAATACTTTCAGTGGCCTTGGACACTTGGTGTGCGATCGTTGATTAAAGATTAGGGCCCATGTTGGTAGTTGCAGGCTTCGGAGGTCTTTTGCGGGATATTACCTGCCAGTCTCCCTCTAGAAGCCGTAGAGGTGGAGAATTAGATGGGGCAGATTGCGTCGTGGCAAAATATTCCACTGTCACAGGGCGTTGATTCCTTCCTCCAGGGTCCTGATATGCACAGTGGAGCTCCCATGGGTAATGGAGAGGGTCGCTGGGTATTTCCACTTATGGGGTACATTGTGGTTCCTTAATGCCTTGGTGATCGTGGCAAGGTTCCGCCTGGCTTGTAGCATGTGCCTGGATAGGTCTGGGAGCAGCTGGAGATTGCTGTAATCCTCTGGAAGATTTGCAGCTTGTCTGGACGCCAGCATGATTTGCTCTTTGACGTGATAGAAGTGTACCCGCAGCAGGACATCCCTAGGTACATCACCAGTTAGAAATCTTGGTTTAGGCAGTCTATGTATCCGATCAATGAGCAATTCTGAGTGAGGTATGGAGGGAACCAGGGCTTTAAATGAGGTAGTGACATGAGACAAAAGCTGTGATGGCAATATAGATTCTGGGATTCCTCCTATTTTTACATTGTTTCGTCTGGAGCGGTCTTCTAGATCTGCCACCTTGTTTTTGAGCCAATTAATTTCATCGGTTTGGGAGTTCAGGGTGTCTATCATGGTATTAAATGATGAAGCATGCGCTCCCAGAGTGTGCTCAATGGTGTCAACCCGGCTGCCTAGTGAGGATATCTCAGTCTTGATTTGCTGCATACATGCTAGCATGTCCGCTTGCATTGAGGTCCGCAGGGAATGCAACATTTCCTTCAGGACTGTATCCGATATCGGGTTACCCCCCGTAGGGAATGAGGCGAAGGGATCAGTGGCTGAGGAAGGCAGGGATGTGGCTGAATGTTGTGGATAAGTGATCTCCATATCTGCGCCGTGGTGAGAACGTTGTGGGAAATCCCTCCTCAGCTTGATTTTCACCAGTCTTCTAGAGGATAGAGGAGGAGGTGAGGGAGACCCCAATGATTGTCCACTGTCTGGCCAATGGTTCTATGCATTATTGGGACGGATGGAAGTGGATGCAGCTTGTGGAGTGGAGCTGCTCCTTGCTTGTCCCGCTGTTGGTTTCCCGGGCCGCCGCCATTTCGCCCGAAGACCGGGGCTCTGTGAGATAAGGAAACCCGACAGCTTATTCAGATGCTCGGTTTCCTTTTTGCGGCGGGTCATGACAGATTCGGCTTGCGGGGTCCTGCGGCATGGTGTGCGGGTCTCTGTAGGTCACCGGTGCCCTATGTTGCGGTCGTGTCCAGGGTGGCCCTGTGCAGCTGGCTTAAAGTGCGGTCATCTTCCGTGCCGGTAGCCACTTCCCCCTCAGCCATATTATATTTCAGTGTGCATCTGTTGACCTTAACCTCTTACTGCCCTTGCTGAAAGATGGCTACACCATGGGCCTTAATTGCCGGGAGGGCGTCCATGTACAACCTCCCATACATGAGCTGCCTGTGCGCCCCCTGCAGGGTGCTCGCAGCTCGATCTGTGATCAGCGAGTCCACAAGCAGTGACAGCTTGAGGAGCGTAAAAAGCTGATCACCGGCTTCTATCAGAGGGACATCAGTCCCGAACACAGAGAACAAATGACAGTAACTGCCACCTCCTCTGTGCTGACCAGTGTCACCTACCAGTGTAAATCAGTGCCGCCTATCAGTGCCCACCAGTGCCACCTATCAGAGCCGATCAGTGCTATCAATCAGTTCCTCATTATCAGTGCTGCATATCAGTGTCACCTTTCAGTGCCCCCCATAAGTGCCACCTATCAGTGCCCATCAGTGACCATCAGTGCCACCTATTAGTGTCACCTATTAGTGCCCTTCAGTGCCACCTATCAGTGCCCTTCAGTGCTGCCCATCAGTGCCCATCGGTGCCACCCATTAGTTTAATCCATCAGTGCCACCTATCAGTGCCACCTATTAATGCCACCTATCAGTGCCCACCAGTGCCTCTTTATCAGTGCCTATCAGTGCTACCTTTTCAGTGTCCATCAGTGCAGCCTATCATTGCCCACCAGTGCAGCCTATCAATGCCACCTATCAATGCCCTTCAGTGCCACCCTTCAGTGCCCATCAGTGCCACCCATCAGTGTCCCCAATCAGTGCCACCTATCAGTGCCCACAAGTGCTGCCTTATCAGTGCCCATCGGTGCAACCTTATCAGTGCCCATCAGTGCAGCCTATCAGTGCCCATCAGTGCAGCTTATCAGTCTCCACCAGTGCAGCCTAATCAGCGCACATTAATGAAGGAGAAAAATCACCTGTTTACAAAAAATTTTAACAAACTATGAAAACTTTTCTTTTTTTGTTTTTTTTTAAATTTTAGGTCCTTTTTTGTTTGGTTAGCAAAAAATAAAAACCCCAGTAGTGATTAATTATCACCAAAAGAGAGCTCTATTTGTGTGAAAAAATGATAAAAATTTAATTTGGGTACAGTGTTGCATGAACTCACAATTGTCATTCAAAGTGCGACAGCGCTGAAAGTTGAAAATTGGCCTGGACAGGAAGGGGGTTTAGGTGCCCAATAGGCAAGTAGTTAAAGTGTTTGTTACCCTGAAAATAAAAAAAAAATGTGATCCTGTTCCCTTAAAGCATAAATAACAGCACGGTGCTTGTGCTGTATCATTTGCCCCCCTGTATCATCTAAAATACCTGCTTCACTCTGCCTGGTTCTGCCCCTCCCTCTGTAAACTGACCACGGACAGTTTCTAATAGGTGCTGAGCCCTGATACTGTGGTCAGATTACGTGCTTCCATCATCCGCAGCGCTTCTCTGTCCTCTCCTCCATCCCCTTCCTGCCTATCAGTGCCCACCCCTCCCCTTCTCTACTGAAGAAATAACTGTGTTATTTTCAAGCACTCACCTGTTATCCTTAATCCTATGTGTCCAGTGTATCTATTTTATTAAGGCTATGTGCCCAGTGTATCTATTTTATTAAGGCTATGTGCCCAGTGTATCTATTTTATTAAAAAATGCAGTTCTATACTGTATTTCCGAGCACTGCTCAATGCTCACAAGACTGGCTGCCTCAGTGGGGGATTCTCGGCCCCTCCCAGTGTAGCTCTCAGATCAGGAGAGGGAGCAGTGGCCGGTCACCTGAGCGCTGAGCAGTGCTCAGAAATACAGTATAGAACGGCATTTTTTAAATAAAACAGACACACTGGGCACATAGCCTTAAGGAAGACAGGTAAGTGCCTGAAAATAACACAGTAGGGCTAAAACCACTTTAAAATGTTTCTAAACCCAAGACCCTGCATTCACTTTATCTGGTCTCCCACAGTGCACAGAACATGGAAAGCAATTATTTTAGTAAAGATAAACTGCTAAATACCTTTTTTTTCATGAACAGTTACAGTATTTGGTTATTTCTTGTAGGAGAAGTTTTCATTCTACCACGATTGTCCTGTGAAATGCAGGACCCCTGACCTTCTGTCTGGACAGTGCTGATTGGCCCTGTGCAGATCACATGCACTCAGAAAAAAAAAAACGTTCTAGCAATACACACCAAACTGAGAATGTGCAGCTTCTTCTGTAAATATCAGGAAATATATTGGAGTCAGTGGAAGAAGGAGATGATCAGAGAAGACAGGATCAAACAGCCTTTTTACACAATGCAGAGGATTAACCCCTTAGGTTCCACAGTGAGTATAACAAGCATGCTCTACTGCATATACAGACTGATTTTACAGTTGTGGGTTTAGTAACACCAAACCAGGGCATACCAATTTATCAAACCAGGGCATACCTATTTATGAACCTATTTGAAAAGAAGGTTTAAAACCACTTTTGAGAGAGTCTTTGTCTATATATGGGCTATATTTTTTTAACTTCAGTTTTATGTTGTGTCAGTACAGATAAAGCATATTGAAGTCCTTTTGTGTGTAGTTGATATATTTACTGTAATAGAAAATGACTCAACACTGGCTTTATACCGTCTTCAGCTTTGGGGGTCATAGAATACTTGATACACAAGTGAAAGGCCAGTATAAGACTTGGTCATCCTCATTGTGACATCAAACCAAACCATTACTTTAGTGAGTGCCTCAGGCACTAAGAACCTGGTCATCTCTCGGGTGACTATATGCATGCCACAAGTCTGCCTATGCCTCAGGCATTATATATTAGATTGGAAGCTTCAAGGGGCAAAGATTCCCTGTGTATGAATAATTCTATATACAGATCTGCTTAGTCTGTCACAGCTATATAAAGACATAACAATCGCTGGCTTGGTCTCTAAGGCTTTTTATCCTACTCAACAAATTGTTCCTAATTATTAAATAACAAAAAAAGCTCTCTGTAGGATTGCCTCTTTCCAAGCTGAAATTGAACTGTAAAACTGACTGAATTTTCAGGAGTTTGAAAACGAAGACCGCTTGTGTGAGTTGTTTCCCGAATTATGCTTTCTGTAAAATCAGGATTAACAAAAGATAAAATACTAATTATACTAATTATATTATCATTTGCTTAAAACACACACAAACCACGTCCTCCTCTTTCATCCATCCCCCTCCCCCCTTATTTGACATCACTTTAATTGTCAGGTTCTAGTCCTTGGATCTGTGTACATGAGCTTAGAAATAATATGACCTTGTAGTCTGTTTTACACAACTTTCTTTTGATGAGAGTCATGCGAATGTTCTTATTACTGTGATTTTGTTAAAAACGATGTGCTGTATTCTACCTTGTTTCACATGTGGTACTATAAAGCACCTGTGGTCATCATACATGTACTCTTATTTTTGTACTCCACTTTTATACTGCTGATTGATCTTTATTTTAGTCTCCATTTACACTGGTACGACTTGTCAGGCGATTTGCCATAAAATGTGATCTGATACTCATCCAATTCAAAGCAATAGAGTTGTTGATCTGCATAAGGCTGGAAAGGGATACAAAACAATCTTGAAGTGTTTGGACATCCATCAGTTGACAGACAAATTGTCAATAAATGGACAACTCTTCCTAGAAATGGGCTTCCAGCTAGGATGACTCCCAAGGCACAATGCAGAATCCTCAATGAGGTAAAGCAGAACCCATAAGTAACAGATAAAGGCTTGAAGTCATCACTGGAACTGGAAAACATCCATGTTGATGAGTCTACCAAATGTACTTTAAGTCTTTGAACAGACAGGGAGTCCATGGCAGAACACCACTGAGAAAGCAGTTGATCTCTAAACATAAACATTGCTGCCAGCCTGAAGTTTGCCAAAGAGCACAATGCTACTGGGAAAATGTTTTAATACTCAGCACTATGTATGGTGCAAAAAGGGCACAGCTTATCAACATCAAAACATTTTCCCAACGGTGGAGTGTAGTGGAGGAAATATCATGATTTGGGCTTGCTTTGCTGCCTCAGGGCATGGCCAATTTGACATAATCGAGGGAAAAATGAATTACCAAGTTTAATTAAATATCCCACAGGATAATGTCAGGGTGGCTGTTTGCCAGATGAAGCTTAGCTTAGTAGAAGTTGGGTACTGCAGCAGTATGACCCTAAGCATGGAAATAAATCCATGACAGGCTGGCTTCAGAAAAGGAAAATGAACCTTTTGGAGCGCCTAGTCAGAGCCCAGACCTTAAAGAGGTTTTAAACAACTGAGTACTGTTTGTACCTATAGGTAAGCCTATAACAAGGCTTACCTATAGGTACTGTAAATATCTCCTAAAGTTGCACCGTTTAGGAGATATTTACATTGCATGCAACCGATGGCGTCATCGGCGCATACACTCTGAAGAAAAACGGCCACCCGTGCCGTTTCTTCAGAGCTCTGTGCCGTGACCACGTTGCATACCAGCACATTATGCATTTGCTTTGCAGGTAACCAAAAATATTTTTTTTTCCAGGCTTTACTTCCTCTTTAACCTCATAGAGATTCTTTGGAATGACCTCAAGAGAGCCGTTTACAGCAGACATCCTGAAAATGTGTCTGAGCTGAAGCAGGTTTGTAAATAGGAATGGTCCAAAATTCCTCCTGAATGTTGTGCTACCAAAATCACTTGCTTGAAATCATTGCTGCCAAAGGAGGTTTGACCAGCTATTAACTCCAAGGGTTCACTTAATTTTTCCTCCACCACTATGAATGTTTAAGGGCTTGTTATCAGTTTAAGAACATTGTGTTTGTCTATTGTTGTGATGTATATGAGTATGAGATCACATTTTACTTGGCACTGTATATGAGATTTCTCTTGCACTGGAGACTGTAGATTAGGTTTCATAATGTTGGGGTGATGGCCATGGCTGACATCCCAATTTAATATTGGCAACTCAGGAAAATGTTTATCTCAGAACTCAGATAGCAACATCAGTCTCCTCATGAAACACTAATTTACTGACCGACATATCAGTCTGGATGTCACAACACTTCCTCAAACTCAACCTGTCCAAAACCGAGCTCATAATATCCCCCCCCCCTCCGCCCCCCCCAATACGTGCCCCCTTCCCCTGACTTATCTGTCAAGAGCAATGGCACAGCCATCAACCCATCGCCGCGTGCCAGGGTGCTAGGTGTTATCCTGGACTCTGAACTCTCCTTTCGGCCCCATGCCCAATTGCTTTCCAAAGCTTTCCATCTCAACTTCCGCAACATCTCCAAAATACGACCCCTCCAAACCAGTGACACCACAAAGCTCCTAATTCACTCCCTGGTTATTTCTCGCCTCGACTACTGTAACTCCCTCCTCATTGGCTTACCTTTAAATAGGCTATCCCCTATTCAAGTCATCATGAATGCTACTGCCAGACTCATCCACCTTACAAACCTCTTCTGCTACACCTGTCTGCAAATTACCCCCATTGGCTCCCACTCACCCAATGAACTAAATTGAAATAGCCCCCTGCTACATCACTGACCTGGTCTTAAAATACCAACCAAATCGTTATTTTCATTCCTCCAAGACCTCCTGCTTTCTAGTTCCCTTGTCATATCTTCCCTGATTTCTCCTGAACATCTCCCATCTTTTGGAAAACCCTACCCCAATAGGTCTGACTATCCTCTACTCTATGCAATTTTAGGTGATCCCTGAAAACTTTTCTCTTCAGAAAACCTTATCCTGCCTCCACCTAACAACTGTACTCAGGTCATCCCCCACATTTTATTACCTTTTGTTTCAATTGACCCTCCTTTTTAGATTGTAAGCTTTAACAAGCAGGGCCCTCTGATTCTTATTGTATTTAATTGTATTGTAACTTTATTGTTTGTCCTAAGGTTGTAAAGCGCTGTGCTTTATAAATCCTGTTTTATAATAATAATAATAATAATAACAGTTTAAATGACAATGGGAATAAACTATTCAGTCTTCAAATGATCAATTAGTCCATCCAATGCAAAATGTATCAAAGCAGGTCATCAGTTCTGAATTGTTGAACAAATCCATACACATGCTAATTATCAGCAGCAGCTACTGGAGCTGCAGCTTCAGGCCCCTACCTTAAGATAGGCCCAAACCAGTGGTGTAAGTGAATCACTAATGCTGCTCAGCCCCTGTTCTGTGTGCACTGTACACATGATAAATCTGTACATTGCAGGCAGCATTGATATGTAAATAGTGAGTTGCAATAAATATGTAAGTTTCGGGAGGCATTGCTATGTAAATTGATTATGCTTTCATAGGTAAATCAAAACTCTCCTGAGCCCCAGTCCACTATCACCTCTGTTGAATGCTGCCAACACTGGGGATGTAAAAAAGCCCTCACTGCCATATTCACTGAGCCTGCCATCATCCTGTATACTGCAAAAGTAAGTAGATGGATTGGGGAAGGAGAGATCCAGGGTAAGCTGAGAAGAGATTACAGTTTAACCACTTTACCACTAGAGCATTTTGCTGTCTTACGTCTGGGCCACTTTTTGCGATTCGGCGCTATGCGACTTTAACTGACAATTGCGCGGTCATGCGATGCCGTACCCAAACGAAATTGACGTCCTTTTTTTCCCACAAACAGAGCTTTCTTTTGGTGGTATTTGATCACCTGTGCGATTTTTACTTTTTGCGCTATAAACAAAAAAAGAGCGTTTATTTTGAAAAAATAACAATATTTTTAACATTTTTTTGAATGAAATTCCCCCCAAAAAAGATGTAAAAACCAATTTTTTTTAAAATTTTGGCCAATTTGTTTTCTGCTACCTATGTTTGGTAAAAAAAATCGCAATAAGCGTATTTTGATTGGTTTGCGCAAAAGTTATTGCGTTTACAAACAAAGGGAAAGATTTTTGTCATTTTTGGTGTTTTTTTTTTTTAACGAGTAATGGCGGCGATCTGCGATTTTTTTTGCGGGACTGCGACATTGCGGCGGACAGATCGGACTGACATTTTTGACACTTTTTGGGGTACCAGTGACATTACTGCAGTAATCAGTGCTATATATATGCACTGTTACTGTAAAAATGACACTGGCAGGGAAGGGGTTAATTTTATTGGAGAGGGAGGGGTTAATGTATGCCTGGTGCTTACTGACGTGTGGGGGGGGAGGTGACTGAGTGAGACAGGGACAGATCGGATGTCCAGCTATGCTGAACAGTCCGATCTGTCACTCCCTGTCACTGAGGAGATCCGCCCGCTTGTGTTTACACAGGCGGGCGGATCTCCACACTAGATCCCCGACGATCGGGGCAGAGCAGCGGCAATCGCCGCTGCTCCTCCCCTGGCCCGACTCCCGCTGTGAATGAAAACAGCGGGAGCGCGCCTCCGGCGGCGCGCGAGCGCCGCCTACAGGGGAGGAGTCTGGCGACGTAGGTCTACGTCGTCAGACGGGAACGAGCCACTTTGCCGCAGTACTATTCAAGTACTTAGCGGTAAAGTGGTTAAAGTGCAAAGATGAGCAAAGACAAGGTGCGCAAGAGGCTGTGGTGCAAATATGAGCAGAGGCATGTGGAATTAAAGCGTTTGTTACCCCAACACTTCATATTTTCGATATGTGCCTGCTGTACCATGTACTATCCTGTTCTTTTTGTATTGCTTCCTTTATGGGAAACCCCTGGTGTTCCTGTCAGTCACTTTGATTTTCTTTTAAAACTGAGCACACCAAGCAGGTGAACTAACTGTGGTCAGTGCTATAGCTATGCTGCAAACTCAGTATGCTCTTCTACAATGATCAGACTTGTTCTAAAATGCCTTTACAGAACAGCCATTCATTGGAAAGCTCAGTGTGCTGCTGCTTCTCCTCCCCCAGCTCTTAAGCAGCTGAGAACAGAGGTAATGTAATCACTTATAAAAAAACAAAACAAAAAAACAAAGTTATATATAATGTTTTTTTATTTTCAATAATTTTTATTGAGTTTTAAGAAGCATAACAAGCAAAGGTAACCAAACAGGTATAACAAAACATTGTAAGTGAGGTCGTAGTACATAGGGTTACAATAAAGATTGCATGGTCATCAAAATGTAAGTCCTCATCACAGTAAGTGGGTACGTGCAAGGAGTACTGTCATCGCACCCAGGGCACCCCAAGGGGAACAAACTGTGCTCTAGGGCGATGGCAGAGACATAATGTTTGCTTCCTCACTATAACACATATAATCATCATGAACAGATAGAAGAAGAAAGAAAAAGAGACTATAATGCCCCCTCAGTAACAGGAAAGGGCAGAAAAGCATGACCTCTAAACATAGTGGTAAGTAGAGCCATTTGGTGATAGAGCAAAGGTGAGAAGGGACAAGGCGGAGGGGGGAGAAAATAAGGGGGGCAGGAATGATAGAAGGGTTATAGTATGAAAGAAGGGGGGGAGGGAGGGAAGGAGGAGAAGAAGAGGAAAGTCCAGCAGAGCCTAGAGTAACATATCACAGAGTTGTATCAGTTTAGTACTGTGCCCTTAGGGTGAGATAACCAGACTTCCCACTTTGCTTGAAATGAGGAAGTGGTGAGAGTGGTGATCGCCAGCGTCTTTTCCATCAGGCATTGATGGTTAAGTGAAAGGATGACTTCACTGAGGGAGGGGGACACAGTAGATTTCCAGTGTTTCGTAATAGTAGTTTTTGCTGCTAAGAGCAATTGCAGTATTACAGTTCTATGACTGGGTTAAAATGTATGGATATCAAGATGTAAGATAGCTAGTGTCGAGGAGTGAGGGATGGTATCACGCACCAGTTCAGAAATTAACTTTCTGTGAATATTCTGTTCCAGAAGGATCGTAGGAAGATACACGACCACAGCGTGTGGTACCGGGTTCCAATCTCTCCACACTGTCTCCAGCACAGAGAGGAGTGAGACGGCTAGAACTTGGAGAGTTTGAAGGGGGTGAGGTACCACATGTGAACTACCTTTTGATACTGTTCCCAGTGGTTAACACATTTAGTGGCAGCATAGGTGGCGGTAAAGGCCTTGAGCCAAGTGGAGTCTGGAAATGTTTGTGCGAGAATACTTTCCCATTTGGTGACCGTGGGAGGTTTAGAAAAGAGGTTATGATTATTATAGACTATAGAATAGGGTAATACCTCTTTTGGGTGGGGCGGTGTCTTGAAGAAAAGAGTGTACCGAAGCAGGGATTACTATATAAGTGGGGATAGGGTGTTGATTGAGGAATGATTTAATACGGAGGTAGGAGAAGAAAGCACCTAGTGGCAAATCAAATTTAGCTTGTAGGGCACCAAACGGGCAAATGTGCGATGTTTGGTAGATGTCTGATATTAGAGTAATGCCTTTAGTCACCCACTGTCGTAGATCGAGGTGCGGTATAAAGTGGTATAATACTTTCAGGGGAGTGCGGTAGTCTCAGGGGGCTGTAGAAGGTGGAATTCCTTCCATACAGACAGAGAGGTCTGAACAGTTGGGTTGTCATAGTAGGAGATCTTCTTCACACCGAGTGCGGTAGTGATGAGAGTTAGACGTAAATCCCTACTAGGGATTGTGGATACTTCAATGGAGGACCACATTTTGTGTGGGGACGAAGAATACCGGTATTTAAGTTGGTCCAGGACACAAGCTTTATAATAAGCTACAATATTGGGTGCTCCCATACCTCCATATTTCCTGTGCAGTATAGCGGTTTTAAGGGGGCATCAAGGGGGTCTATCATCCCAAATGAAACGGGTCAGGAGTTTCTGGAGGGTGGATAGGAAGGACAAGGATAGAGGAATAGCAATAATACAAAACAGGTAAAGGAGTTTTGGGAGTATGATCATTTTAAAGGTGGCTATGTGGCCCATGGTGGACAATTAATTTGTTTTCAATTGTGATAAAAGGGCGGGTAGAGAGTCCAGAAAGGGTTGGTAGTTGTATTTGAAAAGCTGAGATACCCGTTGGGTAAGTTGGATACCCAAAAAGGATAAAGAGTGAGGGGACCAGATAAAGGTTAATCTCTCAGTGAGGGAAGCTTGTAGGGCAGGTGACACATTGAGACCTAAACTTTGGGATTTGTTTGCATTTAATTTATAATATGATATTTTACTAAAATTGTTCAGGAGGGCGTATGATGGTGAGGTGACAGGGTCTGTGAGCATGAGCATCACGTCGTCGGCGAAGAGGCTTATCTTGTGTTCTGAATTAGCAACCGACAGGCCTATGATGAGGGGGTCAGAGCGGAAGATTTCTGCTAAGGCTTCCATCAAGAGGGCAAATATAATGGGATATAGGGGACACCCCTGCCTGGTGCCGTTGGTGATATGTATAGATTTCGACTTCAAAGCAGACGAGAGCACAGTAGCCGATGGGTTCGGGTAGAGAGATAGAATAGCTGATTGTATCCATCCCGTAATCCAAAACACATCGAGTACCTTGCGTAGGTATCCCCAGTTGACCCAATCAAACGCCTTCTCCGCATCCAAAGAAAGAAGCAGAGAAGACGTTTGATCGGATCCAGCCCCAGAAATGAAATTAATGAGACGTCTAGTGCCATCCAGTGCTTGGCGACCCAGTATAAATCCCACCTGGTCTGGATGAACCAGAAGAGGTAGGATTTTTTGTACTCTAAGGGCTAGTAGTTTGGCAAACAACTTAACACCAGTGTTTAAAAGCGAGATCGGTCTGTAGTTTGCTGGGACAGTGGGATCTTTGTTAGGCTTGGGAATAGTCACTATTATGGCTCGTAGCATTTCCTGAGGGAACATAGCCGAGGAGGAAGCAAGTTCAAAAACTGGCTGAAGGTAAGGGGCCAACTCAAAAGCAAGGGACCGATAATATTCATTGGGAAGGCCGTCTACACCAGGGGACTTATGAGTG
Organism: Pelophylax lessonae; assembly: GCF_965119305.1. Lineage (NCBI taxonomy): Eukaryota > Metazoa > Chordata > Amphibia > Anura > Ranidae > Pelophylax > Pelophylax lessonae. The sequence goes on from NC_138768.1 coordinate 157,117,994, forward strand.
GGGAGTTTATGGTTGGTTGCAATAATTTCAGGAGAGGTAAAGGGTTGAGAGATGGACTGCAGCTGGTCCACTGTGAGGGTGGGAAGTTAAATTTTTTGCAGAAACTCATCAATAAGCGTAGAGCAGGGCTGTGGGGTGGCATTGTCCGATCTGAGGTCGTATAGAGATTGGTAGTAGTCCGCAAAGGCATCGGCTGTGTCTTTCGGATTGGATAGGGGGATTTTAGTGGTAGGATGGGTAACAGACACGAACTGCAGTGTCTTAACCTTACGGGCCAGCCACGACCCAGCTCTGTTCTGGATATTGTAAAATTTTTCTCTATTGTGTTTCAAGTTATTCTCGTACTTGCAAAGGAGCAGGGATTTCAGATTCTGTCTGTCTAGTAATATATCTTGAGTGAGGGCAGGGTTCGGATTTGTTTTGTTAGCTGCTTCCTTAGTTGTTATAGCGGTCAGCAGTTCCTCAACTTGCCTCCTCCTCCGCTTCTTAACACCAGAGGCCAATTTAATTAGCACTCCCCGCATATAAACTTTATAAGTAACCCACAAGGTAAATCTTTACATTTCAGCAGTATCATTGAATGCAAAAAAATCGTTATGTGCTTGAAAGATTTGTTGGTACAAGTTCTTGTCTTCTAGGAGGGAGACATTCATTCTCCAGATAGGAGGAGGGGAGTTGCCAAGTTTGTCATCAAATTCTAGGGAAATTGAGGCATGATCGGACCAAGAAATTGTACCAATGTTAACGTGCAAGACGTTTTGAAGAGATCGCTTATCGGTCAAAAAATAATAAATTTGAGAATAAGATGAGTGAACAGCAGACAGGAAAGTAAAATCCTTTTCAGACCCATGGAAGCAATGCCATATATCGTATAACTTGTATTTCAACAGCAGGGAAGAGAGAGAACAAGTTGGTTTCCTAGTAGTGGCGGTAGAGTCCAGTGAAGGGTGTACAACAGTATTAAAGTCGCCTCCTATAATTAGTGTTCCTTGCACAATATCCATTAGGGAGTGGAATAGGTGGTTGAGAAATTTTATCTGTTTAGTATTGGGGGCATACAGATTCACCAACGTGAATAGGGTTCCATTCAGTTAACAAATCAGCACAATGTATCGCCCCAGGGGGTCCCCAATGGTACGGACATGTTGAAAGGATATAGAATCGTGGATAGCAATGAAGACTCCGCAGGATTTCTTGTGGGCATTGGCCATGTACAGGTGGGGGAAGTGAATGAAATTGAGACGTGGACATTTGTCCTTTGCAAAATGGGATTCTTGCACAAAAAGTACACTCGCACGAAGGGTCTTAGCTTCAGTCATTAAGGAAGCTCTTTTAGCAGGAATATTCAGTCCTTTGGTAATAATCAACAGAAATTTCAACGGTAACAGAGTTTATCTATGTGATATAGTGGCAGTGAGGCATAAAAGGAAGTGTGCCAGTGTGGGTTCTTGCCATTGGAAGAGCTTGCGTAGAAGTGAAGGACGGGTCGGGAGTTGCAGTGGTTCTCCAGAGGAACGAGTAATGTAACGGCAGGGCAGCATGCACGATCCAAACAGGAGTAGGGTCCATGAAGAGTCTTGGAGGAAGAGACATTTGCTGGACATGGAAGAGAAAGCTAGAGTGGGGGAAACCAAAAAAGTCAAACACAAATAAAGCACATATAAAAAAAGCCTGACTATGCAGGCACAATGGGCGGCTGTAGCCGCTAAGGCACATCGGGGGTATAACAGGGGTGCAGAAAATACGACCAAGACGGTTAATCCAAATGAGGTATGGAGTAGGGGTGGGCAAAGAACAACAGAGGGCTCCCTGCCTCACAAGGTAGGCAGTGGTTGAAGAAGGTGGAAGTGCTAAGAGTTGAGAAGACGTCTAATCTGGTTCCAAATTAGCCCATATGGTTCCGATTGGGCAGATCCGGGGGTGTTGAATCATCAGGCAAAAGATGCCATTGTTTGAACAGTTGACTACCCTTTTCCACACTGTGAATAGGATAAGTTTTACCATTCCATGTTATCAGCAGCTTAGTGGGGAAGCCCCATTTATATATTATGCTGTTGTTGCACAGGATTTTTGTGAGTGGGGGCAGTTTCTTTTTATTAAGGGCTGTTTTTTGGGAGATATCCATGTACAGGGATATGCCGGTAAATTTGTCTGGTACTACTGGGTTTTGTTTGGCGGCCGCCATAATTTTCTCCGTCACATGATAGTAATGGATGCGAGCCAGCGTGTCCCAGGGTGCTGTGTCAGGCAGGAAACTAGGTTTAGGAATATGGTGGGCCCTATCCACACATAGCTCGATGTCGCTCAAAGATGGAATAAGGGTCTTTATGAGACGTTGTACAAAGTTGTTCAGGTCCTTAGGCGGTACTGTTTCGGGGATGCCCCTGAATTTAATATTATTGCGCCTCAAGCGATCTTTAAGATCTGCAATTTTGTACTGGAGGTGCTGTAGCTCATTTTCTTGGTCAGTGTAGGCATCAACAAGATCATTATGAGTGGTATATAGGTCCGCCATTTTCGTCTCTAGGTGATGGATCGTATCATCATGTACCTGTACTGTGTTGTGCAGTGGAATAAACATGCCTGCAAAGTCATTAAACAAAGTGCTTCACAGAGAGAGAAGCATATTTTTCATAGTGGCTTCTGAGATAGCTTGTTCAGTAGCCGGGAACATGTCTATGGTAATGCTGGGCTGCTGAGATAATAGGGCCTGATAGGCTGCAGGCTGAGCTGGGGGGGGGGGGGGGCTTCCCCATCATGTTTCCGGTGCTTCGTTTTTGTGGGGCTGCATGTGGTAGGGGTAGAGGGTGGTGAGGGGGTCCCCCAGATCTCCCTGTAAGGAATAGATGGCTCCTGTGAGCTGTGGCAAGGCGGGCAGAGAACCTGGCAGTCGCGGGAGGCTGGAGCCGGTGCCATCTTGTGAGTCCCTGTGAGATGCTGCAGGAAAAAAATCAGTGAGGCGCTGAGGCGGTTTGCAATTCTTCCTCCGATTCGACATAGTGGGGGGGGGGCGGCGGACGATCCGGGAGGCAGCGGGTATAGAACCAGAGGTATGTGTGGTCAGGTCAGAGAGGAGCTCTCTTACTACGCAGCCATCTTCAGCGCCAGCCGAACACTCCCCCCCTTTTTATATTTAAAATGTTTTGCATTTCATTTCTATTTTAAACTACATGTGTTGTTTTTAAGAGGAGATTGTTTACAATCACTTTAAGCAAAGAGGAGGGGGTTTAATGTAGGGAAGGGTCTGTCACAGTAAATACACCTGTTACATGGTTGGTAAGTGTAAGGCTCCATTCACATCATGCAGATGAAGATACAGACTTTATCCACTATATTGTACATTGCACACGTCTGCACTGTATATACTATATTGTACATTACACACTTCTCCTGCACTATATCCACTTGCCTACTGGGCACTTATACCCCCTTCCTGCCCAGACCAATTTTCAGCTTTCGTTGCTCTCACATTTTGAATGACAATTACTCAGTCCTGCAATATTGTACCCATATTAAATTTGTGCCCTTTTTTTCACACAAAGAGAGCTTTCATTTGATGGTATTTATTCACCACTGGGTTTTTTTATTTTTTGACATAAATAAATAAAAAATAAAAAAAAAATTTTGTTAATTAGTAATTTATTTTCACAAAGTTTGGACAAAATTTACACTGCTACATATCTTTGGTAAAAGTAACCCAAATCAATGTATATTATTTGGTCTTTGTGAAAGTTATAGAGTCTAGATGCTATGGTGCCAATCATTGAAAATTGATCACACCTGATGTACTGATGGCTGATCTAATTTCTTGAGACCCTAACAAGCCAGGACAGTACAAATATTCCCCAAATTACTTATTTTTGGAAAGCAGACATGCCAAGGTATTTAGTAAGAGGTATAGTAAGACATTTTGAAATTGTGGTTTTTTTCCCCACAATTCTTTGCAAAGTGAAGATTTTTTTTTTTTTTTTACAAAATTATCATATTAACAGTTTTTCTCTCACTTGGCATATTCATACTTACCCCAAAACATATTCTGCTACTCATCCTGAGTATGGGCATACCACTTGTGTAAGACTTTTTCAGCACAGCATAGCCACATAGAGAGGCACAACATGTAGGGAGCACCATCAGGTGTTCTAGAGACATAATTTACACATTCATTTCTTGACAACTGATCACACGTTTGAAGCCCCTGGAGCACCAGGACAATAGAAAAATCCACAAAAGAAACCCCATTTTGGAAAGAAAACACCCTTATATAAATTTTATGAGGCATAGTGAGTCTTTTAAACATGTCATTTTTTCCACAAGTTTTTGTAAAATGTGGAAAGAAAATGAAAACGTTTTTTTTTTTTTACACAAAGTTGTCCATTTATAGGATATTTCTAACACATAGCATGTACATACCAAAAATTACACCACAAAATACATTCTGCCACTCCTCCTGAGTATTGGGATACTATATGTGTGAGACTTTTTCACAGCCTGGCCAAATACAGAGGCCCAACATTCAAGTAGCACCTTCAGGCATTCTAGGAGCCTAAATTGCACATCTAATTTCCTGACAACCTATCACATTTTTAAAGGCCCCAGAGCACCAGCAAAATGGAATTGCCCACAAAATGACCCCATTTTGGAAAGCAAACACCCCAACGTATATTGTACAAGGCATAATGAGTCTTTTAAACATGTCATTTTTTTCCACACGTTTTTGGAAAATTTGGAAAGAAAATAAGAACGCATTTTGTTTACACAAAGTTGTTTGCTTATAAGATATTTCTAACATATAGCATGTACATAGCAAAAATTACACCACAAAATACTTTCTGCCACTTCCTTCTGAGTATTGCGATACCACATGTGTGAGACTTTTTCACAGCCTGGCCACATACAGAAGCCCAACATTCAAGTAGCACCTTCAGGTGCTCTAGGAGCACAAATGACACATCTAATTTCCTGCCAACCTATCACACTTTTTAAGGCCCCGGAGCACCAGCACAATGGAACTGCACACAAAATGACCCCATTTTGGAAAGCCAACACCCCATCGTATATTGTACAAGGCATAATGAATCTTTTAAACATGTCATTTTTTTGGAAGTTTTTGGAAAATTAAAATAAAAAAGCATTTTTTTTTTACACAAAGTCAATTTATACAATATTTCTGACACATAGCATGTACATAGAAAAAGTTACACCCCATAATACATTCTGCCACTCCTCCTTTCACAGCCTGGCCTTATACAAAGGCCCAACATTCAAGTATCACCTTCAGGTGTTCATGGAGCATAAATTACGCACCTAATTTCCTGACAACCTCTAATTTTAAAAGGTCCATCATATTTCTAACACATAGCATGTACGTACCAAGGATTACACCTTAGAATACATTCTGCTGAGCAAAGGGTAAACAAAAGATTTCCTGTGGTTTTACACAGTGGTCATCTGTGGTCAACACAGATGTTGAAAATGGGGCATTGTTAAAAATATGGGCTAATTTATTAGGGATGTGTGAAAACATCTAAAGCAGTCTCCAAAGCATATGCCGGGTTGAGAGAGACATTGGGGACAATGATAGCTGGTATCTCTTCTAACTCCTCCTTTGCTGCATACGCAACATCTTTTTTGGCGCTTTGGGCCTGCTTCAGATGGTGAATTGTTCTTCGGAAAATGGCGCCGATGAAGTCGGCTAACAGGATCAGAGCAAAGGTTTTCTGGGGAGGTCTTCTTCAACTTCTCACCAAAATGTTCATCATCTCAACAATTACTGGTTGCTAAGGAGTCCCTGAGTATTTTAATGAAAATATTTTTTTAGGTAGGCTCAGACAAAGTGTTAGCTCTCTGTCTATTTTCAGTGAGAATCTGGCTTGCAGGACAGTAATTTCAGCATATTTTATGAGTATAAGAAGACTTCTTTTTGTTTAACTACAACCCTTTAAGCCCTTCCCACTCTTACAGCACTGTGGCCCCAACCACAGTTTATCATGGTGCCGCTATGTTTGTCAAATTACGAATCTTTCACCCCCCTCTCTCTCTTAACACCTTTCTCTCTCTCACCTCTCTCTCTCACTCCCTCTGTTTCACTTCCCCCTTTCTCTCTCTCTCATCCCCCCTTAGCCCCTCCCCTCTATTTAATTTAATATGTTTTAATACTTAATTTGTTTCTAACAAAAAAATGTTTGCTTTTCACTTTATTTGTTTCCATAAAAAAGCCCACCACAATCCTCAGCACCAGGCCGATAATGCTCTTAATCCGGCCCTGATCAGCAGAGGTCTAAAATAAGATGTAGGTAACCTTCATGAGTTTCCACTCAATATTATCATTACAAAGCCATACTTGATCCATCAATCTAACCACTTAAGCCACGGAAGATTTTACCCCCTTCCTGACATGGCCTATTTTGCGATTCGGCACTGCGTGACTTTAACGGACAATTGCGCGGTCGTGCGATGCTGTACCTAAACGAATTTGACGTCCTTTTTTTCCCACAAACAGAGCTTTTTTTTGGTGGTATTTGATAACTTGTGCGATTTTTTAATCATGCGCTATAAACAAAAAAAAAGTGTAAATTTTGCAAAAATAACAATATTTTTCACATTTTTTTATATGAAATTCCCCCCCAAAAAAATGTAAAAATCAAAATTTTTTAACATTTTAGGCCAATTTGTTTTATGCTACATATGTTTGGTAAAAAAAATTGCAAAAAGCGTATTTTGATTGGTTTGCGCAAAAGTTATTGCGTTTACTAACTAAGGGAAAGATTTTTGTCATTTTTTTTTTTTTTTTAACGAGTAATGGCGGCGATCTGCGATTTTTTTTGTGGGACTGCGACATTGCGGCAGACAGATCGTACCCCTGACTGACATTTTTGACACTTTTGGGGTTACCAGTGACATTACTACAGTAATCAGTGCTATACATATGCACTGTTACTGTAAAAATGACACTGGCAGTGAAGGGGTTAACTTTTTTTGAGAGGGAGGGGTTAAGTGTGTCCCTAGGGGCGTGCTTCTAATTGTGATTGGATGTGGCTTGAGGTGTAAGAACAGAGATCAACGGTCCTACATAGCAGAACCGTATGATCTCCATTCTTACACAGGGGAGAATGACAGGCGGCTTTGTTTACATTAGCCGCCTGCCTTTCTCCCTCTGTAACGGACAATCGCAAGTGCCCGGCGGACATCGGGTCCACCGGGCACACGCGCGGGGGGGTCCATGACTGAGCAGGAGCGGAAGCGCGCCTCCGGCGGCGCGCGCTCGCTCCCTAGAGCCTGACAGGCTAGCGACGTAGTCCTACGTCGCTTTGCCTGTGAGGGGCTGACCACCGCAGTAAATAGTCATGCGGCGGTCGGCAAGTGGTTAATACACCTGAAGATTTTATTATCTTTCACAATATCAGCCTGATACTGAGTACTGTTTTCAGCTTAAACCCACAAGTACATCTAGATATTTTTCTATCATACATTAAAGATATTGTAAAGGCAAAAAGATTTTTTATTTTAATGCATTCTATGCATTAAGATAAAAAAAAACTTCTGTGTGCAGCACCCCCCTTCAGCACCCTAATACTTACCTGAGCATCTTTTTATCCAGCGATTTTGCAGGAGGGTCAAAGCTGCCTTGGACTCCCCTCCTGATTGACTGAGAAAGCAGCACAGAGTGATTGGCTCCCGCTGCTGTCATTCAAAATCATTCAGCCAATCATGAGAGAAAGAGGGTGGGGCCGACTCATGGCTGAATGGACACAGTGAGCTGTGACTCGGCTTGGGTGTCCCTGTAGCAAGCTGCTTGCTGTGGGGGGCACTCAACAGGAGGAAGGGGCCAGGAGAGCCGAAGAGGGACCTGAGAAGAGGAGAAGGATCTGGGCTGCTCTGTGCAAATCCAACTGCACAGAGCAGGTAAGTATAACTTGTTTTTTTTTTTTTTAAAAACAGACTTTACAATTACTTTAGGCCCTGGTTTTTCAGCATAATTTCAAAGCTGCACATCAGTGCGATTTGTACTGCTGAATTCATTGCGGCTTGCGACTTAATTTAACAGAAGTCAATGCAAGTCACAATAAAATGAGTAAAAAGTAGTGCAGGAACCTTTTTCATAATCGCTGCAACATGAGTTGCGGTGACATAAATAGATCCATTGCTGGCAATGCGGTGCAACTTGTCATGTTGCATGACAAGTCACATCGGTGTGAATAAGGGCTTATACAAAGATATCTTAAATAGTCTGTGCTTAACTTTTCTGTTACTTTTGCATAGCTGAATTATTTATTCACCTATATAGAAATGTATTTGTTCTAATATTTGCCACATTCTCTAACCTTCTGGTCAGTGAAGTGGTTCACTGAAAAAAAAACAACAAACCCTACAATAGTACAATAGTAGTAGCTATGTCTAAATGCCATTCACATCACAACCACCTTTTGTTTTCTGCCATCAAGCCATCTGCCTAATGACACTTGAATACTTTAGAATTTGTGGGCAGCTACCATCTAGACAAGGTGATTATCTAGTGTCATCTTTTGTAAATACACAAGAGAAAAATATGTCTAGGGGCCTTTTTTTCACAGACATATCATTTCACAAACCAATTGTTTAGTAGCCCAAATGTATGCTCTTTAATCAAATACCAACTGCTGTATATATCATATACCAACAGCTATTCATCCACCATTGTAGACACTGTCAGGCAAGCAAGTAATAACTTGGCTTACATTCTGCCCTAGCATATGGGCAATCAAAAGCTCCTATTTCTACTATAGGAAAGAATGATCACTAGATCAATAATGTTCTAATACAATTGAATTAGAGTGTAACCAGCAGCTAGTTTTTTTTCTATACAGTGGACAATAGTTAGAACCTATGTCCGGTTTTAATTGTTGTCTCTCTCCTTGCTAGACAAATTATTCCACATTATTTGTTCTAAGGACTATAGCCACGAGGAAGAAAAGTAAAAGGAAATCTAACATTTTAGCTCTGTTGCCAAAACAGGAATAGAGGGGAAATCTTTCAACCTGCACACTTGTTCTGGTGATATCTGTCAAAGGTGGGATTTCACCTTATTGTAAGGAAACTTCCTCTTCTTTCTTTTGGACTTTGACAGGGAAATCCTCCAATAAAAATCTCGCAGAAGTTCTAACCATTTCCCACCCTACCTAAAACTCTCAAATGCCTATTATTGCTTAGACGTTAACTATCGTATTGCTAGACTTTCCCAAGTGGTGCTCTCTTCGTTTACATTCATTGCAAATCTCATGCTGGGCTAAGTTGTTTTTAACACATACACACTTACACATAACACAGGTCTTCATTACTTATAATGAAAAGATTGCATCGGGTCTAGTTGTAGGCATTATGTGAAGGAAGAAAGACAAGAGATGTTCACCGCTCCAAAGTTATCAGCAGGTGTGGTGTATAACAACACTTCATGTGGCAACCACCCTGGGTGCCTGCTGAGGTCCGCAACACGGAACGTCCATATAGTAGAAAGAGAGATGCGGCACATCCAGAGTAGTAAATAAGTCTTTGGTTTATTGATATTCCATACTCACAGACTTAAAACATGACACACAGGAGAACCACAATGTTCAGCAGATGCGTTGCACACAAAGTGCTTATTCATTGCTCGGTCATGCAACATTCATTATGTGAAGGAACCTTACTCCCTGCATCTTCAAAGTATTAGAGCCTTGATGCCCAACCTGCATCCTGAATTCCACCTACGTCCCTTTGGAACCTGCTGTGTGGACCTTTGTAGACCTCAGTGCTTTTTAAGGGCCACAGCTGAGGACTATTTGCTCAAAAGTTTGCAACCACTGTATTCAATTATATTGAATAAACCTGAGAGCTATTTGCAATCATGGGCTGATCACGATAGAGCTTTTAATTTTCAATCTTAAAAAAAAAACAATGTCTTTGTGTTCCATAAGGGTGCATTCTCTGCTGCCTGGTGTATGAGCACTGTTCTGAACCAACTGCATTGTGAATGCAGTACCCAACAAGGCCCGTCTAGCATCAAACTTATATGTAACCTTTTTTTGGAAGGCTTGTGAGCAAATACCTGTGTGTTAAAGACTTCTTGTTATGCTATTCCAATTTTTTCTTTGAATAGTGTGTTTTGAGTTTTTCAGATACCTTTGGTTTTGACTGAAAAATTAGCACTTTTATTGTCAGATCAAAACCTGCAGTTACCAAGAAACAAAGTGATTTTCTTTTTCCTGCAGCTGCGAAATCAAGTGCTTTAGCTGAGTTAATGCTTTTCATTTCTTTTGCATGTGTCAGCATTAATAGAGGGAAGCTTCAATACAGACTACCATGTGAAGATGGTGCTGAGTAGTCTAGATTCTATTCTGTTGAAAGCGTTTTGCATTTTTTGGAATACCTCACAAAGGGAGACTTCAAATCAGGCTGAACTTCAAGCAAAGGTTAATGCTATTCTCTTTCGGGTTCAACCACCCACTTTGCTTTAGGTCACTGGTTGAGGCTAATGCATTACACAAGGGCTACTGCAAACTTGGCATCTACTTGATTAGGCTCCCTGCTGATCTAATACACATACCAGCTCCCTTGCCAAGTCAAATAACACATTTAGTGAATTGGAAATCAGATTTAAGTGGGCTAGCACAATGCAGCTTACCCTCTTATCTTTTACTGAATTCTTTGCTTTGAATTGAAGACTGTGAAAACGCCTCTTGTTAAAGGACTTAATCTTCATTTTTGCTGTACATTATTTGGAAACAGGTCAATTGAATGTTGGAGCTACTAACTCTGCCTAGCTCTGAAAAATACTGTGAGTAACTTATTACGGGGACTGAATTAAGAGGTTTGGAAAAGGAATATCTTTACCTTGAATTTTTTTATTCAAATACATCTATTTTCAGGTTCAGCTCAAGTTTTCTGGTGGGTGGCTCCTGGACAGCTGTTACTTGGGGCTTGTATTAGACTTCTTAACTGAGAATCAAGCACAGATTGTGTGAAAATGAAGGGCCAGTTTTAATGCATAATTATCCATTATTGACTGAATGATACAGTCATTGTTAGAGGAGAGAGCGGCCCAGCTTAATGTACCCCATATATAACTATAACCAACCTTCCTTCCTTCCTTCTTTCTTTCACTCTTCTCTTCTTCCTTTCCTTCCTCCCTCCCTCCCTCCCTCCCTTCCTTCCTTCCTTCCTTCCTTCCTTCCTTCCTTCCTGTTCCCATTATACATGTTTTTACTTCCACTAGACAGTAATTCATGGTTTGAAACTTCATATATGAGAATCACAGAGGGTAAGTCCAAGGTTTTATGGAAATAACTCACTAAAATGTGGCGCTCCTCCCTCCCTACCTCTATTTACCAGTTCCTTAGTTTTTATGGAGCTCTAGTTCCAGATATTACCTGCAGGCCAATATATTGGGGTTGATTTACTAAAACTGGAGAATTAAAAACCAGGTGCAGCTGTGCATGGTAGCCAATTATAAAAAAATATAGCGAAAACACGCAAAATAGTGCTCAAAAAATACAAGCTGCAAACACAAAAGAGGATATCCCTTCTAATAAAAAAATCAAACAACATGTATTGTGCTCAAAATAACCATAATGTGAATAAATATACCCATAAATGGCAATATAATAAAAATGTTAAAAAAAGTGTAAAAATTGGTGCAATTGTGATAATTCTAAAAGTGAAAAAAAGTGAGTATCCATCAAGTCCAAAAGTAGTGCCCAAAGACCAAAAATTACCACTTAAATGTGCAAAATAGAATTTTATAGAATATTTTTCTTCCTTCTTCTACAGGAATAGTGCTAATAGTGGCAGCAGTATCTACCATCTCCAAGAGTGAAGTCAGGATTACCAGATCAACATGAACCCCTTATTCGGAGTGGTCATAACAGGCTCGATAAGTAAAACCAGGCATCAATGGCTTCTCTCCACACAAATCTTAAGGCGGTGCTCATGGATCAGCATAATTGGGTCTCCCAGCAGCACAAATTCATGCATGAGCAAACATTCAAATACTCCTTATAGTGTAGTATATCAAACAATGAATTTATTAAGCCTTAAAATGACACTTGCATAAGGATAAAACAATGCATATAGATTAGAATCACCAAGCCAGCATACAGAGGCTACTTCTGCTTCACTCACAGTGCATGATGATGTCAGTAGGAGGATCCGCCCACTGCATTTCATCATCAAAAGACATTTTCCAGGGTAGGGAAGCTATACTTCATAATTGCACATATATATAAACAATAATCAAGCCTCGTTTTGAATAAAGTCCAAGCCTAACTTTGAATTACTACAGTTCACTTATCCAGCCTCATTCTCTGGGCCAGCTGAAATCCAAGCCAAGTGATGGACAAGCCGAGCGCCCACAAGTCCAAGTACACCGAAGGTCTGAGGCAAGGTTTACATATATACTCAATATAGTAACCAATATTAAATATTTAAATATGACATGAATAAAAATTAATCAAAAGATTAGCAAGCAAATAATCAAATACTATCATGCATCAACAAATAAAATCAATATATCTAAAATGACTATACCAAGAAGGTGGAGGGAAATAGATACACATTTAGAGGGGGAACAGATGAACAAAAAGTAGAGAAAATTCCACCTCCATGTGAGAGATGTCATGTATTGTTAATAAATGCCTTACCATCCAAATCAACATTTAGGCCAAATGGAGTATAGGACTTAACATTATAGATCTATTTAGTCTCTAACTTGCAGATCTCACTATTATTGCTCCAGTATTCCCAGAAACACCATACCAGTAGGGTCCTTGTTGTGAGCAATGGCATAATACTTTGGAGCCCTGTGTTCCTTAACAGCTTCCAGTCCACCCAGTGAACGGTGTAGGCCCCGGACACAGCAGATCACATTACCACTGTCTCTGGGTGATCACATGGTCTTATACCATGTGATTGTTGTGTCCAATCACAACAAACACATAGTACTCAATGAAAACCCTATGTAAACATTGGTTCTCTCTGCTCTCACACAGATCAGCTGTGAAAGCAGAGAGAACTATTGCTGCAGCCTGTGAGAGTGCAGTAGCCTGTCACAGTGCACGTACACTCACAGACTGCAGTGCCAGCCTGCCCCAGTGTCCCTGATTACTGTTCCAGCAAAATGCAATCAAAGAGTGAGGCCAGCCCCCATCACCTGTCCCAGTGTCATCAGTGCTCATAGTCAACACTGTCATACACCATACCAACATCACTAAAGTGTAACAGCGCTGAAAGCTTACAATTGGATTGGACTGGAAGGGGATGAAAGTGTTTGGGCTTGAAGTGGTTAAACCCTCACAAGATGCTTCCCAAATGTTCTCCAAGTTTAACCTGCAGTGTCCGGGTGGTCTTCCCAACATATTGGAGACCACATGGACACTGCAGGCGATAGATAACATTGGTGGTGGAACATGTAATAAAAGGTCTAATAATAAAGATTTGAGAAGTAGCTGTAGATACAAAAGTATATAGACCAAATGTCATTGCAAATTTTCAATCTGTGGGCATTGTTTACTACATGGAGTGTGAATGTGGTGTTTTTGATGTAGGGAAAACTAAGAGGCCATTCTTCCATAGAATCAGGGACCATGTCAAATTGTCTCTAATAAGACATTTGAAGGTCCAATAAGTTGCCATATGGGTTTATACCATCAATTTGATGTCACCATGATGAAATGTTTCACCTTGGAGTACATCCTCAAAAATTAAGAAGAGGTAATGTAGATAAGTTTCTCTTACAACAAGAAACCAAATGGATATTTAGTGTGTCAGCTAACAATTATCCAGGATTGAATGAAGCTCTCAGCTTCAAACCTTTTCTCTGATACTTTTCATTTAATATTATGAATGAATATGGAGTTGACCTATTAACCAGCCTGATCTAAAGTTTGGAAATAATGAAGTATTTTCTTATCCCATAGATGATGGGGTTATTTTGTGTTAAATGTAGATTTTTGATGTTTAAATACATTTTTGCAATCTAATTTGCTTACTCAATTTTGATTGTAAAAGTAATTTGAAGATTTAGTTTAGTTTGTGTTTTCTTTTGGACATGGGTGGGCGGATTCCTTGTGGAGTGGGTAGTCATACAGAAGCCCGGGGTGTCGCTCTGGCCTAGAAATTTGGGCAATGCCTTTGTTGCTTATTTCGGGCTAGGGGGCATCATATATATCTCTGTCCACCTTTAATTGGTCTATGGTGTTGTCAATATATTATTTGAGCCAGGAGTCATTAATAATAGATGAGGTTGTTATGGTTATGCTCTGGCAGATTAAAATGGTGTAATATAGATCAGTATTGTAGGGATAATATGCTTTTTTAAGTGGCAGCTGTTTATTTGTTGTCACTTGTTGTTTGTCAGTCCTTGATACGCCTAGACCATTACCATTATAGAGAAACTGGCATTTCACTGCATTCAGTGCTGAATAGGAACTTCCAAAATGGACGCGGCTGTTTCCGCGCATGCGTGTGACATTATCAATGACGTATGGAGTCACGCACACACATCGGCCAATATCACTGCAGTTTATGACCATTGATGTTGGACAGCGAGGAATGGGCGTCCGCATCCCTGACGCCACTGCCGGGAAGGAGGGAGCATATAATATCCTCCCAGGACAGCGGTCTTTCAGCTATGGTTGTTTGCCCTGGTGCAAGCCTGCATTAACAGGATTTGAGATTTAGACAGGTTATTCAGGTAAACCCTTCTTCCTTACACCGCAAGTGGAGATTTACCCCCATATACTTATTTGATTTAATAGTATGGCTACAAGTGGGAACATATCTCAGTTTTATTTCAATATCTGTTTTATCTAGAGTTTGGGTTTTATCCTGAAAGTGTTACAGGCATTTGGGACTTGCTATACCTGCTCTGATTGTGGCATGTGGATTGATTTTTTTTTCCTCTGAATATTGAGGGCTATTCCCATTGAGATAAGGGGGTTATATATTTAGTATTAAAGGGGGAATAATGTTGTCCATTTTTGTGGGGTGGGTTAAGGTTCATATGGTGATTGTTGGCATGTATATATTTTCTATACCACTAATAAGGAGAAACACTGCCCAAATCCTGAAGCATCAAGAAGCTAAAGGCTGACTATAGGATCTAATTGGATCCCACCATTGGGATTATCCCATTTGGTTATGGTGGGTAACGAATGGTCATAGCTTTCAGGGGAGGATTTGGGGGTTTTCGGAATTCAATTGTTAATTAAAGTAAATGTAACCGTCCATTAATGATGAATCTCACATCTTTGCAGGCTTCCCTTGGGGGGTATATTCTCTCTATGACACACTGATATTCCATGGATCTATTCCCTTATGATTTTGTCATCACATTCTTGAACACCTTGCACACACCCGGAGTGAGGACTATTTATTAGATGTCTTATTGAGATATATATGAATGTTATAACCAATTGTATTTTTGTAAGTTTATGTAAAACTATTTTTTTCATGTGGATCTTTGTGGATCTTTAGGATCCATATTCAATAAATTGATATTGTTTTAAATTTTGTCCTTCGTGTTACCATGTACAAGGCTCTATAAGTCTCCTGAGGAAGCCATAGTTGAGGTGAAACATGTTGAGCGGAAACCTCTGTACAAAGGCCATATAAATTTGTTATGGTTTTTTAATGTCTTCTTTTAAAACTTTTGATATTTGAAATAAAAATTATTTTTGGATATAATGTTTCATTTTTGTTGATGAGCACCTTAAAAGTCCTGTTATACATTCTTCTACAAATAATGTTTACAATAGCTGGGATGTGGTGCATTTAAAATAAACCTCATATCCCTAGCAAAATTATTTGACACAAAAGTATCAACCTTCCTACCCCTGTAAACATTAGCTTGATAAATATTGCACTTTTTGCATCTAACATACCCATTCATACGTGTTTTTAAAACTTCCACCTGGGTTAAAGAATCCTGTAGCACAGTTGCGCCTAATGCGCATAAATTGACTGCAAGGGATGGAATTAACCCGGAGTGATAATGACAGCTGTCTGTAGGAATAAATCAGTTATGTTCAGTAGTTTTTAAAAAATTAGAAGTAATTAAATTATTCCCTTCCCTAGAAATTTTAAGATCAAGGAAATGTATTACAATTTGACTATCCTCAAATTCCAGCCGAATCCCCCTATCATTATTATTAAGGACTTGCTTGTATTCTAGAGGTCCATCTCATAGGAGAAGGAGTACCTTTGGGCACTATTTTTGAATTTGATAGACACTATTTGTTTTTATGTTTTGATTTATCACAAGATTTTAATATTTTTATTATATTGCACTTTATGGGTATATTTATGCACACTGCAGCTTTGGAAAAAAAAAACTGGATGCAAATTAGTTTCTATACAGAGCTGCACCAGATTTTGCACTCTCCCCATTGAGAAATCTGGTCTTGGTGCTCTTTTTACAGTCCTTGGTGGTACGATTTCTGAAGAAAATACTTTACTCATCTGAGTAGTGAAAATAAGATGGGGTTGGTCACTTTGAAAGCACTTTTTTTTTCAAATTAAATTTACTAACATGACTCTAGGCTCAACTTTGCTTTTTCACTTAGAAATTTGCCTGTTACTTATAAACTTGTTAACTCAGTATGGCACTGGCAGCAACTGGCAGATAGCTTAACCACATAACGACCGCCCATCGCAGATATACTGCGGCAGGCAGCCACTGCTGGGCAAAGTGACGTAGGGGTACGTCACTCGCTCAACCACCTGTAGGCATCCCCCCGTGAGTGACTGGCGGCTTCGATGTCCACCGGTCACTCGTGATCTCCCGCAGGAGAGGCAGAAAGGCAGACGGCTGATGTAAATAAAGCGGTCTGTCATTCTCCCTGATGTAATTGCAGAGATTATACGATCCTGCTATGTAGGATCGTATGTCTATGTGGTTACATCACAAGCCACGCCCCCCCCCCACAGTTAGAATCACGCACCTAGGGACCCCTTGATCACCAATAAAGTTAACCCCTTCCCTGCCAGTGTCATTTTGACAGTAACAGTGCATATTTATAGCACTAATTACTGTAGTAATGTCGCTGGTACTCCCAAAAGTGTCAAAAATGTCAGTCAGGGGTCCGATCTGTCCACCGCAATGTCGCAGTCCCGCAAAAAAAAACGCAGATCGCCGCCATTACTAGTAAAAAAAACAATAAAAATGACATAAATTTTTCCCGTAGTTAATAAACCCAATAACTTTTGCGCAAACCAATCAAAATGCGCTTATTGCGATTATTTTTTTTTTACCAAACATATGTAGCAGAAAACAAATTGGCCTAAAATGTTAAAAAAGTTTGATTTTTACATTTTTTTTGAGAATTTCATATAACAAAATGTGAAAAATATTGTTATTTTTTCAAAATTGTTGCTCTTTTTTTGTTTATAGCGCAAAAAATAAAAATCGCACAGGTGATCAAATACCACCAAAAGAAAGCTCTGTTTGTGGGAAAAAAAGGACATCAATTTTGTTTGGGTACAGTGTCGCACGACTGCGCAATTGTCCTTGTAAAGTCATGCAGTGCTGAATCGCAAAATAGGGCCTGGTCTTTGAGCAGCCAAATCTTCCGGGGCTTAAGTGGTTAACTATCTTTGTGCCCTTTACACAATATTAGAGAATATAGGGTAAACTTTTCATTGTCTGTTGTGGGAATTCTTTGAGTATTCAATCAATGAATTTGATGTAGAATATAGTGTGATATGTGATTGTTCACTCTTTTATTGTAATAGAGTTTCCAACTTGAGAAGGATATCTGATTGGTAAAGGAGTTGTAAAGGCAGACGTTTTTTTTATCTTAATGCTTTCTTTGCATTAGGATAAAAATCCTTCTATGTGCAGCAGCTCCCCTCAGCCCGCCAAACACTTACCTGAGGTCCCTCTCTGTCCAGCGATGTCCATGAGGGTCTCAGCAGGCTGAGATTCTCCTTCCTTATTGGCTGAGAGACAGCAGCAGTGCTGTTTGTCAATAAAAGTCAGCTAGCCAATCAGGGAAAAATGGGCTGGGTCGGGGCTCCATGTCTGAATGGACATAGGGGCTGTGACTCGGCTCGGGTGCCCCCATAGCAAGCTGCTTGCTGTGGGGGCACTCAACAGGAGGGAGGGGCCAGGATTACAGAAGAGGAACCCCAGAAGAAGAGGATCCAGGCTGCTCTGTGCAAATTCACTGCAACGGAGCAGGTAAGTATAACATGTTTGTTATTTTTATAGAAAAAAAAAACAAGACTTTACAATCACTTTAATCTCAATTCACTGCAGAGGTTATTCAGATGTCATTAGATATCATAAAACTCCTGAAAATAACCTGATAACTACAGTTGTATATCTGATTATAAGCTAATGACTGTAGAAAAAAATTTGATTGCTCAATATAAACCTATAACGCCCTTGCTCCACGTATTTTAGATCACAGGTGCTGTACAAAACACGAAATGTGTCTATATATCAACATACCTCAATATACAGCGCTTATTACATTTATTCCTATAAACAAACATAAAGTGCTACAGTGCATTCATTGCAACACATTATTCAATTAACCTACAAAATGTAATCACCATACTGTGATACCACTCTCAAATTATGTAAATTGCATCACCTACAATAAAGTGCTCTACTGCATAAATCCCAATACTTGATTAAGTAAACTACAATGTGCATTTCCCATATTCCAGTGGCATTATTCAATTCTAACAGTTCCTCAATAAATGTCCAATCAGAGAATATTTTGTATTAAATCCCGAAACAAGTCCGTACATGATATAAGCCACCAATTCTATTCATCTAAATTTAGGCTTGATGAGATTAAATATAAATCAATGGGGTAATACACTGGCCGATATTGGCCAGATGATAGCCATAAAGATAATACATAAATATATTTGGTAAAGGTATGCAGTGCAGCTAATATAGGAATTGGTGGCTTTTCTAAACATTATTTAACATTTTAAACAATTAAAACAAACTGTTAAGTGATTGCAATTAAAACGAGTATGGTGAGAAGCTTCCTGAAGATGTCATTATGATGAAACATACGTTGGGGCTGAGGTACAGGAAGCAGAGCCATTCTATTTGTGAGGTGACACCCGGAAGTGGTGAGATATTGGGGACTGACCGCTCTTGCACTGTGTTATAGTGAAGCCGGCTGGCAATAACATACATCGTTTAAACCCGGGTGCATTAAAACCTTACTCTTATATGAGAGGTCATGGCCATCTGGTGAGTTCTCTAGTGTGGTGGTGATTCTCAGTGGTGGATTAAAGCATGCAAAGAATCATTAATTTCGGCACACCAAGCACTTTTCAAAGTGGAATTGATATATCACTTTAATACCAATTTTTTGGGGGATTTAATACAAAATATTCTCTTACTGGAAATTTATTGATGAACTGTTAGGATCTAATAATGTCATTGGAATATGGGGAATGCACTTTGTAGTTTACTCAACCACTTCAGCTCCGGAAGGTTTTACCCCCTTAATGACCAGGCCCTTTTTTGCGATTCGGCACTGTGTTACTTTACCAAAAATTGCACGGTCGTGCGATGATGTACCCAAATACAATTGATGTCCTTTTTTCCCACAAATAGAGCTTTATTTTGGTGGTATTTGATCATCTCTGTGTTTTTTTTATTATGCACTGTAAACAAAAAAAAAAAAGAGCGACAATTTAAAAAAAAAAACACAATATTTTTTACTTTCTGCTATAAAACATTCCCAATAAAAAAAATCGAATTTTTTTTATCAGTTTAGACCAATTTGTATTCTGCTACATATTTTTGGTTAATAAAATCCCAAAAAGAGTATTTGCGCAAAAGTTATAGCATGTAAAAATTACGGGATAGATTTTTGGACTTTTTATTTATTTATTTTTTTTATTAGTAATGGCGGTGATCATTTTTAGCGGGACTGTGACATCGGACCCTTAACTGACATTGTTGACACTTTTGGGGACAAGTGACAATAATACAGTAATCAGTACTAAATAATATGCACTGTTACTGTATAAATGACACTGGCAGGGAAGGGGTTAACATTGGAGGTGATCAAAGGGGTTAATGTATGTCTAACTGTGCTTACTCGCTGTGGGGGGGGGGGGGGCTCTGTGACAGGCACAGAGAGATCGGGGTTTCAGCTTAGCTGAAACTTATGATTTCTCTTTGCCTGTTTGACAGAAGACTCGCCTGCTTATGTAAACAAAGGTCTTCTGTCAGTTTCTCTGATGATCGCGGGAGGCCGGCGGTGATCGACGCCACTCCTCCCACTGCCTGACTCCCGCTGTATCTAATCACAGTGGGAGCGCGACTCCGAAACCGCGTGCGTCCGAGACCGCGTGCACAAAATCATGTAGATCTATGTGATTTTGCGCAGCCGAGCCACCCTGCCACAGTAAATATGCATGGGGCGGTCAGACTCAGCAAGTGGTTAATAAAGAATTGTGATTTATGCACAAGAGCATTTTATTTTAGGTGATGTGATTTACATAATTTGAGAGTGAAATCACAGTATGGTAATTAAACCATGTGTTGCAATTAATGCACTGTAGCACTTTTTTTTTAGCTTATGACAATTACGGTAATAAGCGATGTATATTGAGGTATATAGATTGCTCGATAGCCTACAATTTTATTGTACAACTATTGGAATATCTCCAAAAAAAAAGCTTTCAGATGTTTCTGAATGACATAACTTAAGAAAGCCTCTAAATTGATCAACCTACTTGACTTTCATGGGTAGACAGAAGATGCCATAATATAATTCTCTCCTCTTATGTATAAACAATACATACAAGCCAGAAGTAAATATGTCATAAATTCTGTCATAATACAAGGATACATAGGTCAGAATGAGGTAGTCATCTTGGTAAATATTCTTTCAAGGAATTGCTTGAGCAGGAAACTATTTTTTGATTGTGACTTGAATTATTGTTCTCTTATGTTATGGTTAACAGTTTGCACATCAATTTTTGTTTGTGATTTTATAAGTTGCTGGGTAAACCAGCCATGTTCTGTCCCTGTCCATGATAAACACATAATATGTAGAGGGCTTGGATTCCCTACCACAGTTAGTTTGAGACTCATCTAGTATCTTGAGCCCAGTAGAGGCTGCACCTAGTATGGTAGTCTAGCCTTCTAAATCTGCAGCTTTCAATAACATTATTATTATAGCAGTTATTCTACCATGAAAGTCATTGTGTAGTCACTTCTTCTTTAGGGTGGCAACTCTCTGACCTTCTTTCACATTGTTTTCCTGAATTGTACCCTGACACATGGCTTCTAATGGAGACTGCAGAGTCTACTTCTGTCACCACTTGGAAACCTGAGCCTGAGAAAAGCCATGCAGCCATCAGTAGAGTGCATGTAGTTATGCCATGCAGCATAGTACTCTTTGTTTCAGCTAGGGATTACATTTACTTCAGCCGCTTGATGCCAACATATATGCAGCAGTCACATAGGTGGGTTTTGTTCTGTAGCACCGCATATTTGCTAAAATTTAAAAAAAATATTACTTTTTTTCTACTACTTTGGGCCACTTTTCCTTACACAAATGTTCATGCAGTTTTATTATTCTGTTGGGAAACACAGCACATGACAATGCACACAAAATTGGACATGCTTCAATGGATTTTTTTTTACATGCATTTTTGTGTGTTCCAAAATGCACATCAAAACACAAAAGTGTAAACTAGGCCTTAGGGTTTTTTTTTTTTACCTAAGGGTTTAAACATAGACAAACTGATGACAAATGTGATTTTAATGGAAAGCAAACATAAAATAAACATTGTATAAATAGTATTTATTGCCTAACAAGAAATTATCACATTTTGTTTATTGCCACAATAATCTGTCTAAAATCTACTGTTACCTTCAGTGGGCTATGTTATTAATACATAGTCACAACATTCAATTTTGTCTACATTTCCCCATGCAACAGTGGAAATATGAAAATATCTCACCTGGCACAAAAGGTATATCAGGAGGCTGTAGAAACATAAAGTTCCAAGATCAATAGCAATAAAAATAATGAACAAGCTATTTTTTTCTTCCCTTTCTCATAATATCAAAATAGTTTGGAAAGTTTGAACATGAGAGTTATGCTTTATATAGAAAGGCCTGCTTTCCCATGTACCAAGCATATGACTAGTAGTTCATCAAATTTCTTGCAGTCCATGTTTTTTTTTTTTTTTTTATGGATAGGGCAATTCTTTTATTTATTGTAGAAACTGAAGTACCATGGTAAAGCATACCATGCCAAAATGCATGGGTCCAGTCCTGCCTTGCTTTAAAGACTGGGTAAAGGAAATAATTTCTACAAATCATAAAAAATATACCTAATAAAGATTCCTAAAAAATTATAGCAAATGTTGCTACCAGTGAAAAATTTCACTTAACTTAAATTTGAATCATCCCATTCCTAGATCTTTTTTCATAATCAACATGTCCCCTCGTTTTGGTTCTGATAAAACTCTTCATTAGTTGTATTTATTGCTATTTATTTAATGACTAATATGAGTAATCATAGCCTGTTTATGTTACAATGTTAAAAATCTAGGTCCTGAGTATACTGAGTAGTGGTATGACATTTATTTGTCAAGTTAATGCCTATCTTTAATTTCATTTAAGTGCTTCAAAGAGAGTGAATAGATATAGGACTTGGTTGCTATTAGCAGACTTCAATCCCGAGTGGGAGATTGGGAATCATACAGAAGCACTAATTTCTCAAGCTAATGAGAGCACTTAATGAGCTTGATTTACTAAAGGCAAATAGACTGTGCACTTTGCAAACTGCAGTTGCACTCTGCAAGAGCAATTTCTCCAGAGTTTAGTAAATGTGGTAAAGCTCTGCTGACTTTCATCATCCAATCATGTGCAAGCAAAAAATTCATTTTTTTTTTTTTTTATTTCCCCTGCATGTAATTGGGTATTCTTTGCAACGTGAAGCTTTACCTCATTTACTAAGCTCTGGAGCAACTGCAGTTGCAGAGTGCAACTGCACTTTGCAAAGTTCACATTCTACTTGCCTTTAGTAAATCAACCCCAAAGTGTCACTAAACCCACATCATAAAAAAAACTATCAATAAATGCTGTATTGCATGCTGTTCTTACTCATTCAGTCACTATGAGATTTTTTTTCTGCATTCTGCAAAAAACCTAGTTTACCCTGCTGCTCTCTATCTTCACCTTCCATTCATGTTCCCAATTCAGCTAAGTATTTTGCAGCTGTGGTGGCAGCTCTGCACATGCTCAGTTTTCAGTGAGTTTCTATGCTGACCATTTCCTCCCTTTCAAATCTGAGTAGCCCATGTGACTATAGACAGCTCACTCCCTCCCTCCTCCTCCATGCACTTTAACCAGCTAAACACAATGGGGGTAGATATTACACATAGATTAATGGTGGCTTCTCCCCCCTTTTATTCTACGACACAGGCTGGAGGGGCATGACACAGCCTGTGACTGTCAGAAATCCACCCACACCATGTTATTTCTAAAAACCAATAAAGATTTGATTTCAAATATATATTTGTATGAGGATTTGAAACAATTTATTGATATTATTATTTATTTTCACTCTCTATTTCAAAGGATGTTTTTTTATTTCGCACATGTGACCAGCAGCAGAGGACTAGAATCTCCTCCTGCATATGTTTCCCTGCAGACAGGCTGGGAAAGAGCTGGATCATGTGACAGCTGTATATTCATTAGGAAAAAAGTTATTTAGATATTTTTTTTTTAAATTAAAATATTTACAGTGCCATCATCCACATACAGAAAAAGATGGGACGATGTAAAACTGAACAGTGTGTGTTTAGTATCACTTCATCCTGGGATGCATGACATCATTTTGGCCTAGGCAGGAAACCAAGAAGCAACTGAAGAAATGTTAAAAAACATAGTTTAAAACAAGTAAATATAACATACAGCCCTATTTATTAGGGATAGAAGCATAAGGATTAAAAATATTTGATTGAGAGAGTTTAGTTCCACTTGAAGGTTGCAAACACCCAGACATATCCATCCAGACATATTAAAGCTGTAATAAACCAAAAAGCAAACATATATAATAACAATATTATCATATTGCAGCCTACCAATTCTTAGATGTGATGGCTGTATTATCTTCCTTTTTTTTAGGCTTCCATCTGGCGATCTGGCTAGTAAGGCTGTTGTTTTTCAAAAGAACAAATTCTCTTGCAGTTACTGGGATGAGACAAACCATTTAACACTGGCAGAGGTGATTCAAATGATCAGCTTTTCTTTATTTATGTAAATGTTGTGATGTGTGCTGTAATTGATTTTAAAGTATTAGCTGGAATTTAGCTTCAATTTGTTAGTGTATTTAAATCTTCTAGTATATATAACACTTCCCTTCCCCCCCAGACTGATAATGCTGCGGCCCAAAGGTGCCCCCTGTGCGCCTTCATCCAGAGCGGGGGCCCTCTAATACAGGAGGTATGTTACTGGTCAGATGACTAGGTAAAAACAGAGAAGAAAATGCCTAAAAAAAGAAAATGGTGCAGCCACCACATTTAAGGATTGGTAAGCTGCAATTCATTACATTTTTGGTTTTGGGTTTAATACCGCTTTAAGGCCTTATTTACACTGGCACTATTAAACCTGCATTTAGACTTAGAGGACATTTCTAAATGCATATAAATGCATGCATTGCATTTTCAATGTTGCCATTCCCATGGGGTGGGTTCTATGAATAGATTTACTTATAAACTGTGTACTTGCAAGTGCAGTTTCACCCATTTTCCTTAGTAAATTTAAACATGGTAAATCTTTACTTTGTAAAGAATACCCCGCCAGGTGCAAGGGAAAAAAACAAAAAGAAGAAAACAGCATTCGTGCTTGCAAATGATTGGATGAGATAAATCAGCAGAGCTTTACTACATTTACTAAGCTCTGGGGAAAATAAGTGCAACTGCACATGCAGAGTGCACAGTCTGTTTGCCTATTTGTGTTTACCTGCATTTAGATGTAATTATTTTAGCCGAGTTTAGAGAAAATAGAATTCTGTGTGTTCAAATAGGGTGCTCTAAAAATGGGTAAAGACTCCTAAATAGGCTAAACCTGCTTTAAAGAAGGAACATTTAATTGTAGGGAAAAGTAATCTGGGAGGCATAAAAGTTGTTTAATTTAGAAAAGCTAAATGTAGGAGTTTCAGTGTGAGAGAAGTCTTAGGATTACCAGATAAAATTATTTCCCCAACCAAATCTTCTACTGGAAACTGTAAAGCCGGAACTTGTTTCATACCTTGCCAATGGAAATGTGCTGCAGTGCAGCACAACATGAAGCTACAAAATAAAGTGCATTGTGGTTCACTTAAAAATGCTACATGCACCTTGCATGCATCGCATACTAGCACATTATGGCAGATTTACCTGTAAATGAAGCTCTCTAGCGGCGTGCTGTCACCACTGAAGGCGATTTCATCTTGATCTGTCTTTCTTCCGGGTTCGTGGGCTTTAAAGGAATGTCACAGGTATGCCATTCCTTCAGAGCGCATGTGGTGGTCACGTCACTGGCTGCATCTAAAGTAAATATCTCCTAAACAGTGCACGTTTGGGAGATATTTACTGTACCGATAGGTAATCCTTATTACAGGCTTATCTGTAGGTAAAAATTACAAGAGAGTTCACTTCCACTTTAAGAGATTAGTGTATTACAACTTAGGGATACACACACCATGTTCCATAGAAAAGTGAGGTTATATAAAAAATAACCACTTGCATAAAAAATCCACAGAATAAAGTCATATCTAAAAAGACCCAGAACCTAAATATTAACTAAAAAAATGTGCATTAAGTAACACATCACATAACATAGACCACATAGTAGGTTTATTAATCAAATATTCCACAAACTTTATGAACAAAAAGCACACATCTCCAATCAAGGTCAGGCCACTGTCTGCACAGGATCGTGGTATGACCCGATTAATTGCAAAGCAATGCCTCACAGCAGGCACTGTACCACTAAAAACATTCTAGCAAGGCCAAAACTGAAACCCAGGACCCTGGATTCACTATAGCTGGTCTCCCACAGTACACAGAACATGGCTATACAATTATTTTAGTAAATAGAAACTGCTAAATACCTTTTCTCATCAGCAGTATATAGCAATCTGGTGACTTCTATCAGTGTTCAGCAGAGCACAGTTTAAAGCTTGTAGGAGGAGTTTTCTTTCTCCTCTGAATGTCCTGTGAGGCTTCAGGACCCTTGGCCCACTGTCTGGACAGTGCTCATTGGCCCAGTGATAATCACACGCACCATCCTAAATAAAATAAAAAAACTCTCTAGCAATACACACCAATCTGAGCATATGCACCTTCCCCCCAAGGCTCTGTTCCATCAGGAGATGAATTGGGGACTGTGGAAAAATGGAAGGGTCAGAGAAGAAAGGATCAAACAGCCTTTTTACACAATGGAGAGGATTAACCCCCTTAGGTTCCACAGTGAGTATAACAAGCATTCTTTACTGCATATACATACTGATTTTACTTTTGTGGGTTTTGTAACACCTTAAGATATTTTTCAAGTTGAAATTTTTCAAATAAGAAACCCATTGTATTAAAAGAAACAAGTTTATATGTTTTTAAAAGTTAGGGTATTTTTATAATCTGAAGCAACAATAGAGATTTGTATTTTGACTTTGGCTGATGGGGGAGTTTTTAGTTTCAGATTTGAAAATTGCTAAGCACTGAAAGCATAAATAAATGGTGGGTTCTTCTGAAGAGCTAAGCTGACGGAAGATTCTTTAGAATATCACTATTGTACCTGTATTGACTCAGCCACTAATAGTAGGGACCAGAGCACACGGACCAGAGCACCTGGCATCTGACCCTCCTGGAAATGTGTTGGTTGCTGAAGGTTGTAGCTTTTTGAGAGAGAAGAACAGTGACATGGGTGGTGGGACAGGCATACATTAAAACTTTTTTTTAAGTGGCTATAGGGTTACCAATATAAAAAATGATAATCATAGTGAATTCTGCAAGCCAGCTCTCTCAATATATGTTTCCCATTTTCTGACACTATTCATTAATGGCAGCATACCCATTCTGGAAAT
The DNA here is from genome assembly GCF_965119305.1 of Pelophylax lessonae. Lineage (NCBI taxonomy): Eukaryota > Metazoa > Chordata > Amphibia > Anura > Ranidae > Pelophylax > Pelophylax lessonae. The sequence continues at coordinate 157,145,068 of NC_138768.1, forward strand.
GTTTTCATTTTACATTCTTTGAACAAGATTGCAAGTATAGTAGGCTAGTTTCATAAACTGCAGTGGGATTTAAAATTTCTTTACACTGCTTGATAAATCAGGCCTTTTTAATATTCTGTACACTGAAATTCAAGTTAAACCATGGAGATTCTGCTGGAATGCATAAATGAGTCTTAATTGCATGTACAAAAAGCCAGATCCCTGAATTAGTGTGGATTAAAACATCATTTCACAGCCAAACAGAAACATGTTCCCAATCGCTGCACTTGAATTATTGTTATGTAGCTTGGGGCCTGTATTAAAATCACTGAATAATTGCAATCAGATTACTATAATCAAGTACTGGAACAGTAATTATAGGTTACAATCAGTTTAAGCTGCCCTGGAAGTCCAATATACTGATCATATGCATATTAAAAGTTTATGTTAGTGATAAAATTAATGAACAGGATTATAAGCTCCTGTCTGTGAGATATGTTACACATGTCTCACTCTACACAATTTGCCATTTGCATAGACAGGGCATCTAATGTGTTTACACGTTTTAAAGCTCCTGTACAACCAATCAATTTCTAGGAGCGTTGAAGTAGGACATCAGTGAATCACCTGAATATAATTACATTTCTCCTTAACCCATTATTTACTACCTTCTGAGTTAATAATGTGTGAAAATAGGCATTCTTAACCTCGGCTATCTTTTAATGCACATTTTCAAGAAGCACAAATGTGTACAGTATATGTCAACTTTAAAAATATTCTAGAAAAGCTATTACATAAAGAAATATAAAGAGAAATATAAAGAGAAAATGCAACATTTAATTCTAGGTATATTATAGCAAATATGTTAAGTATTATAACTAAAGCTAATGATATTATAAGACTTTCAGTTACAGCACTCACAGACATATACAACATATTTAAAAAAGAAAAAAGAAAAAAAAAAAAACAATATCATTTGTTGATATAAAATAATAGAAACTACATATATCATCACAATAGACACAGATTAAAAGTGAACACCTAAAATATCTTATTCAGGTCATCACCAGTCAAAGCATAAACATTTTTTTTACACTATAATCATTATTTTTGACACTATTTAAAAGCCCATCATTTCATAAATGTCTTACAGGACAACTTCATGTCTCAATTGGTGGATTCCTCCACTGGAAATATTGCATTGCTAGATTTATTAAATACAAATGATCAAAGTCTGATTTTAGATGTGGCAATGTGGGACAACTTGGGATCTAGCAATCACAGGATGATCACATTTAGCACAAATTATAGGAAAAGGAGTCATGAGGGTAGCACAAGAATTCTAAATTTCAAATGAGTAAACTTTTCTGAACTGTTCTCAGTACTACAAGACATCAGTTGGGACCAGATCTTAGAAACATTGAACACGGAAGAAAAATGGGAATGCTTTAGGAACATATTAAATAAAGGTATCACACAGTGCATTCCAATGGGCAATAAATATAGAAGTGTGAAGTGGCTAAACTGTAACATTAAAAAATATTTTTAAAGAGAAAAAAATGGCCTCAATAAAATGTAAAGTTTTTTCAGCATTCCAACATTACAAGGAATGCAATAGGTGTAATAACAAAATTAGGACAGCTAAAAAAAGACTACGAGAGACACATAGCAGAGGAGAGTTAAAAGAATCCAAAGGAATTTTTTATATATATTAACAGTAAAAAAGCAAGATCAGAACGGATTGCCCACATAAAAGACAATGATGGGAAGATGGTTACATATGACACAGAGAAGACAACTGTACTAAATGCTGTCTTCTCCTCAGTTTTTAAAAAGGAAAAGGAGGGGTGTACCGACCATGACAGGATTGTTAATAACACATTACAGGACATACTCTTGTTGCTAACAGAGGCTGGAGTCAAAAAGAGACTAGATAAGCTCAACACAAATAAATCACCAGGACCAGATGGCTTAAACCGGAGAGTCCTCAAAGAACTCTCTCAGGTTATAGCTAGACCATTATTCCTAATCTTTGCGGACAGCATACTGACAGGAATTGTACCAGCTGTTTAGAGAAAAGCCAATGTGGTACTAATATTCAAAAAAGGGCCGGGACATATTCCTGGAAACTACAGGCCAGTCAGCCTAACATCAATAGTAGGTAAATTATTTGAGGGGATGATATCCAAGAATTTGCTGAAGAAAACAGTATCATTAGTAGTAATCAGCATGGGGTAATGAAGGGTCTTTCCTGCCAGACCAATCTGTTAACATTCTATGAGGAAGAGAGCTGCCATGTAGATAGAGGGAGGCCTATGGATGTGGTGCATCTGGATTTTGCAAAAGCATTCGATACAGTCCCCCATAAACACTTAATCTACAAGCTGAAGACATGGACCATAAGGTCTGTTCTTGGATAGAAAACTGGTTACAGGGGCACATCCAAAAGGTGGTGACAAATAACGTGTACTCAGACTGGTCTGGAGCGGTAAGTAGGGTACTCCTAGGCTCGGTCTTGAGACCAATTCTGTATAATTTATTCAAAAATAATATAGAAGGATGGGATACATAGCTCAATCTCAGTTTTTGTGGAGGGCACAAAAAATAGGTGGGTAATAACTTCACATCAGGATATAGAAATTTTACAGAAAGACCTGAACAAAATAATGGAATGGACAACAACATAGCAAATGAGATTTAAAGTGGAGAAATGTAAGGCAATGCACATGGGGGCTAAAAACATAAATGCAAGCTACTCACTTGGGGCAGAACCTCCGGGGAAATCAAGGATGGAGAAAGATCTGGGGGTCCTAGTAAAAGACAGACTGAGCAATAGCATGCAATGTCGAGGTGCAGCTAGCAAAGCCATTAGAATATTACCATGCATTTAAAAATATATAATCTTGCCACTTTATAAAGCTCTGGTTTGGCCACATCTGGAGTATCCTGTCCAGTTATGCTCACCAGTCCTCAGAAGGGATGTGCTGGAGCTGGAGAGAGTCCAAAGAAGGGCAACAAAATTAATAAGGGGATTAAAGGACCTCAATTTCAAGGAACGACTACAAGCACTAAATGTATTCTCTCTGGAGAAGAGACGCTTGAGAGGGTACATAATAGTGATTTACAAAAACCTCAATGGCGTGGCGATCCGAACATAGGAAAAAAACAATTCAGTCTCAGGGAGTATGAGAGGACATGGGGCCACACAATGAGATTGGAGGAGAAGCTATTTAACCTTAAGCTGCAGAGGGGGCTTTTCACTGTCAGGGCGATAAGGATGTGGAACTCTCTTCCACAATTGGTGGTGTCAGCAGGGAGTATTGATATTTTTAAAAGACTCTTGGACGTGCATCTTAAAGAACACAACATACGGGGATATGGAAAATAATTATCGACACTGACACACGTACAACTACATAAGTTTAACTAGACTATTGTCTTTATTCAACCTTACCTACTATGTAACTATATTTTACTCAACAAAAGATGGTCAACGCATTTTGCACAATGTCATTTGGTTTACCAGGACCGAAGGCAAAAAAGAAGATATACAGTACCTCACGGAGGTTTTAGCGGTCTTATTCTTGGTCTGCAATAATACGCATAAATAAGCAATGATTGAATATATTACTTCCAAAAAGGACAGAATAGATTGTCTCAAAAAGGACAGAGAAGATTTTTTTCAGCTTGGGGGCAATAACTGTTGTTTAGATGCAAAGAACTATGTTGTAGGCATGCAACAAAAATATATATGGGGGCCATATTTGCATTGGACATACACAGGGGATTTATATACCTGTGACTGTCTTCTCTGTCCTTTTTGGAAGTAATATAGTAAATTATTGATTATATTTGCTTAGTATTTTAGACCAAAAATAAGACCAACAAAACTTCTGTGATGACCAAATATTTTTTATATCTTCCATTTCACCTTCAGTCCTGATGAGGTATGTAATTGTGAGAAACACTTTAACCATCTTTTTTTGTGTGAAAAACAAAAAGAATGTGTTGGGCGCTTGTGAAGAGGGATGGGTCCCAAATTTGATGGAAGAGGGCAGTCTATGTGGGTGGCCAGGACTTCTAGAGTATGCGATGTTGCTGTGCTATCACAAAGGGCAGCTCTGACAGGCAGAAGCAAGGGTCCCCCTGGCGAACAGAAAAGGAAAAACAGGCGTCGCTGAGTGTAGCAATAAACTTTATTTGCATGACATTAATGCAGACTCACATGGAGGTGGATGCTTTTCCTCATAGCTCCCAGATCCCTTCCTATGCGTAGCACTTCCCATGTCATCATTGGTTCACCGCTGCCTCAGCTTGATCCAGCTCCTCCTATTGGCCTCCCCTAGTGTTGTCATCTCCCGGCTGCTGGTCGGCCTGAGGGCGGAAGCGCCATGCATAGCAAGGGATCAGGGAGCTATGAGGAAAAGCATCCAGCTCCATGTGAGTCTGCATTAATGTCATGCAAATAAAGTTTATTGCTACACTCAGTGGTGCCTGTTTTTCCTTTTTTATCTTTTTTTGTGTGAAAAACTATTTTTTTTTTAGCCTTGTTGGTGCCCTGGACAAGATATCTTGGATGTTCTTTTAATCTGTGTTAATCATGATGATATACTGTAGTTACTATTTTTTGCATCAATAAAATATATTTATTTGAAAAGCTGGATATGTTTTTGAATGTCCCCAAGTAAAGGTAATTAAAAGCCCCCCCCCCTAAAAAAAATCATTATTATTAATTGTACTTACTTAGGAATGATAGCACTCAAGGGAATATGTGTCTATATTTACCCCATACCCACATACACTGAAAGTATTATTGTTAAAAGGGTAACTCCACTTTTGTGGGGAAATAAAAAATAAATAAATAAAGAAAAAATAATATAGCGTATACAATTGCGACACAAGTCATATTGTAATTGAATGTTACTTTTCCTTTTCAATCTGCAGCTGCTGTGATTTTCTGAAAATGCAATGCAATATGGCTACCTGGAGTTGATGTGTACACACAATGTGTTCTGAACACCCCCCAGAAACATAATTTCCTGCTTGTGTGATTGGCTCACTGATTTTCTCTCAGGCATCTCCTGTAATAAAATTTTTGATTAGATACTCACAATAGAAACGCATCTAAAGGGATGCAGGCCCAGCATATTTTCTTATTAGTGCTTTGCAGCTACACAGCTGATTGATAATTATGAAACCACTACCATTAGACCCACTCAGCACAGACAAATAAGGATTTCTTCAGAATAACAAAAGGTAGGAATCTGCAAAAAAAAAAAAAGTTGTTATCCTTGCAATGTACATAGATCACCCAGAGGGGAATGTTTTTTCTCAAAAAAAGTGGAGTTACGCTTTAAATATTTTAAATTTATACCTTTTTGTTCAAACATTTTTATTAAGGTTTACAGATGAAGAGATAAAACGTCCAAAGAACATTGAACAATAAACAAAAGAATGGATACAGCAAGGTGTACAATAACATAGTTTTACAACATGCCATAGAGGCGAAACCAAACAGTGCAAGCAATTTGCCACTGAGGTGGGCCACCAGTAATGAGGATGAGAGGAGGAGTGGTCGTCGCTGTCAGCACCCAAGCACCCCATAAAGGGAACACACTGTGCCTGCGTGGAGCAGCGCGACCCCCCATCCACCATCATATGGAGAAAAGTGGCTCGGAGAGTGATATGCGTAATTAAAAAAAAAAAACATTGCAAAAACAGAGCAACAAAGGTGAAGTCAACAACCATATGGGCATAAACAAGGTGTACGCATACAAAATGAAGATAAAAAAAGGAGGGAGGAGATAACATTCGTGGCGAGGACAAGGGCATAACCATGCCGTCAAGAGGCTTCACGTCTAGGACGTAATAGTAAACACGTGAGAACACATACAGAAGAGGCAAGGAAAGTGGGAGGAGGAGATCTCCAAGAAAGAGGGAGGGAGGAAGAGAGAAGGTGAGGGGGGGGGGGAGAAGGGGAGAGGGAAGAGGGGTGTCACCGGGGGGTGGACAGTTGGTGCCACAGAAGTGTGGTTAGCAAAGCTTAAGGAGGGAAATCATGGCATTAGGAGCGAGGAGTCAAAATCAGATGGGAGGAAATGATCAACCCAAGGCTGCCAGAGCCTGTCATATTTATCTATTTTATCTAACAGTACCGCTTCAATTTTGGCATGAATCATCGCTTTTGTGACCCTGTGTTTTACTTCAGGCATGGGCAAGTCTGGGGATTTCCAGGCCTTCGCTATAGTTTGTTTGGCTGCAGTGGTGATTTGTAAAAACAATTTATGTCGGGCTTTGGAGACGTTGTCCGGTTTCATGTTCAGAAGGGCCAGAGAGGGGTCTGGGGAGATGGAAGTATCCAGCAGAGTGGAAAGAATGCGAAAGACAGCCTCCCAGAACTCCTGCACTTTGGGGCACGTCCACCATATATGCAAGTGGGTGCCTGCATCTGAGCAGCCACGAAAACAAGTCGGGGGGTAGGACGCTAGAAACTTTGATATACGTGTGGGTAATAAGTACCAGCGCATGAGGACCTTATAGTTAGTTTCAGAAGCCACTATGTTGTGAGAGGCTGCCTTTGTCACTTGCCAGATATTAGACCAGTCTGCAGGGTCGAGGTGCAATGATAAGTCTAGTTCCCACTTATTAGCATAGGTGGGCAGGGCACGGTTGGGAGAGTCAGAGAGCCTGGAATAGAGAAGGGAGATAAGGCCACGGGCGTGCGGGTCATGTAAGCAGACATGTTCGAAGGATGTTAGATTGGGTAAGGTAGAATCAGTGTGGATGCATCGTGTTAGAAAATGTTTAATCTGGAGGTATCGGAAGATTTCAGAACTAGGCAAGCCGTGGGCTTCGCAGAGGCTAGGGAACAGTTTTACTGAATTGGATTCAATGAGGGAGTGAGCCCGGATAAGTTCAGCAGCAGACCAACGACGGAACAGGGAAGGGGATTCCCATGCAGGGGGGAAAGACGGATTGTGTAAGTACGATAGCAGGGGGTTATGAAGTGATTGGAGCTTGTATTTAAACTTCAGGGTATCCCAAAGGTGTAAAGAGTGACGAATTATAGGGTTAATAATTGACTTACGATCGATTGACTTTAGCCACAGAAGGTTGGCCATGGAGAGAGGGTCGCAGTCAACTGCTTCCAACGCCACCCAGAGGGGAACTTCCCGGGGAGCATGCCACTTCGTAAGTTGAGCCAATTGCGCGGCTTGGTAATATTTAGCATAGCATGGGAGACCTAATCCGCCCTGGAGTTTGTGCAGATACAGAACCCTACGAGGCACCCTAGGGCAGGTTGTACCCCACACATAGTTAAAGGTTCGGCCTTGGAGCTGATGTAAGTAATAGGACGGGACTCTTATGGGAAGGACCCGAAATAAGTATAAGATCTTCGGCAAAATAGCCATTTTGGCGACCGTGATACGCCCCAGCCAAGACAGGGGTAGGGAGGCCCAGGAGTTCATGAGTTTGGTGAGATGCTGGAGCATAGGAGGGTAGTTAGCAGAGTAGAGTGCAAGTGGATCGGAGGTGAGCTTAATGCCATAGTAGGGGAGATGATGCGTAGCCCAGGAGAAGGGGAGAGCCGACTGTAGTTGGGAAAGGAGTGGAGGGGACAAGGATACATTGAGGGCTTTGGATTTTTGTAGGTTGACGACCAAACCCGAGATCTTGGCAAATTGGTCTAAAATAGCGAGGAGGTTAGGAGCGGAGGTCAGGGGGGACGTGAGGAACAGGTGGATGTCATCCGCAAATAAACATAGTTTATGTTGATGACCCCCAAGTTCCATGCCTTTAACATTAGGGTTGGAGCGGATTTTCAGGGCGAGGGGTTCGATGGCGAGGGCGAAAAGAAGCGGGGATAGGGGGCATCCCTGTCTGGTGCCGCAGCGCACTGGGAAGGCATGGGATTTAAAGCCTGCATAACGGATGTAAGCTGACGGGGTGGAGTATAGGGACGAGATCCAGGACAGAAAATGAGGGCCAAAACCCCATGCCCGCAGTACGGATTGCAAATACGACCATGACAAAGTATCAAAGGCCTTTTTGATATCCAAAGAGATAAAGCAGGAAGGGATGCAACGAGTGCGCGCATGGTGAGCCAGGTGGACAGCTCTGCGTATATTATCGCCCGCCTGTTGGCGCGGGATGAAGCCTGTCTGATCTCTGTGTATAAGGGAGCCTATGATAGAGTTAAGACGGGTAGATCGAATTTTGGTCATTATCTTAATATCAATATTGAGTAGCGAGATTGGGCGGTAGTTTGCCCAGGAGGAATCATCAGTTTGCGGCTTGGGGATCATAGAGATAGCTGCGTGCAGGGAGTCAGCCCCAAAGGAGTGACCTTTGAGAAGCGAGTTATAAGCTTTGGAAAGCAGAGTGGTGAGAAGATCAGAAAAGTGCTTATAATATGAGGCCGTAAAGCCATCAGGGCCAGGCCTCTTATTAAGTTTGAGGGACTTAATCGCGACATGGATTTCCGTTTCTGAGATAGGTTTGTCCATATCATCACGTTGAGAGGAGGACAAGGAGGGCATGGAGAAACTAGAGAAGAATTCCGAGACCCGGGAGTCAGCTAAAGGTGTAGTGGTGGAGTAAAGTTTAGAAAGATGTAGGCGGAAGGTGTCGAGTATTTTAATGGAGTTGCTAGTGTGCGTACCCATGGTGGTCTTGAGGCGGATCGGTTTCCTAACTAAATTGGCGTTGCGAAGTGAAAGGGCCAGGAAGGTATCAGGTTTATTGGCTTTAGTGTAAAGCTGATGTTGGGAACGTCGCAAAGCTTTTTCATCCGACTCAGTCAGAAAGAGATCCAGTTCCAATCTAGCCTTGTCAAGAGAATTTTTATTCTCGGGGTTGGGATGTGACTGAAATCGGTCATGGGCTTGGGCAAAATTTTAATTCAAGGTTTGATAGAGAAGCTTGCGCTCCTTCTTACGACGGGAGGCCAGACTTATGAGGGTTCCTCGAATCACAGATTTGTGGGCTTCCCAGATGGTAAGTGGAGTCACATCTGTGGTAACATTATGGGAGATGTAGTCTTTAATTGCAGTGGCCACCTCGAGTCTATGGGAGGGATGGGTCAGGAGAATGTTATTCAGGGACCAGGAGAAGCCATGTTGTTTGGGGATCAGGGAATCAAAGGTAGTGATGACTGCATTATGGTCGGACCACGAAATTGGCAAGATAGAGGAGAGGAGGAGTGACGGAGAGGTCGCTACCAACGTGAGGATGTGATCTATGCGCAAGAAAGTCTTGTGGGGATTGGAGTAGAACGTGTATTTTCGTCGGACGGGGTTAAGTTCACGCCAAGTGTCCACGAGCGAGTGGTGTTGGAGTAGTTGTTGGAATGAAAGCTTGTGAGGGGATGAGGAGGATGAGAATGGGGTTTTGTCCAGAAAAGGGTAAAGTACCTGATTGGAGTCTCCGCACAGTATAACCGTGCCGCTCCTATGTTGTGCAACTACTTGCAAGAAGTGGGAGAGGAAGGAGTGCGGCCTGGAATTGGGCGCATAGTAGGAGGCTACGGTCACCTACATAGTTACATAGTTACATAGTTACATAGTTAGTGAGGCTGAAAAAAGACACAAGTCCATCCAGTTCAACCTATGATGTGTGTGTGTGTTTGCTTTTAACCGTACATTGTATACCCCTGTATGTTGTGGTCTTTAAGGTGTCCATCCAATAGTTTTTTGAAACTATCAATGCTCCCCGCTGATACGACTGCTTGCGGAAGAGAATTCCACATCCTTACCGCTCTTACAGTGAAGAACCCCTTACGCACTTTAAGGTTAAACCGCCTTTCCTCAAGTTTTAGTGAGTGGCCACGTGTCTTATTGTATCTCCTTTCTCTGAATAGTTTGTTCCTTATGCTAGGGTCGCCAGTACAGTATTTGTACATTGATATCATATCCCCCCTCAATCGTCTCTTCTCCAGAGAGAATAGGTTCAGTGCTTGTAGTCTTTCCTCATAGCTGATGTCCTCCATTCCCCTAATTATTTTTGTTGCCCTTCTCTGGACTTTCTCCAGTTCCAGCACATCCTTCCTGAGGACCGGTGCCCAGAACTGGACAGCATACTCCAGATGTGGCCAGACCAGAGTCTTGTAGAGTGGAAGAATAATCTCTTTATTTCTGGAGTGAATCCCCTTTTTTATACAACCCAGTATTCTGTTGGCTTTGCTTGCAGCGGCTTGGCATTGCATGCCACTTCCAAGCCTGTTGTCTACCAGTACCCCCAGGTCCCTTTCCATCCTAGACTCACCCAGAGGTTCCCCCCCTAGTGAGTAGCTTGCTTTCTGGTTTCTGGCCCCCAAGTGCATTACTTTACATTTTTCTACATTAAATCTCATCTGCCATGTAGTTGCCCACCCCGTTATTTTGTTCAGGTCCGCTTGCAAGATTTCCACATCCTGCATAGAAGATATTGGCATGCCTAATTTAGTATCATCTGCAAATACTGAGATTGTACTAGATATCCCCTCCTCTAGATCATTTATGAATAAATTAAACAGGATTGGTCCCAGGACAGAACCCTGGGGGACCCCACTTTCCACACCCGCCCAATCAGAGTACTCTTCATTAATCACCACCCTCTGGACTCTCCCCTGGAGCCAGTTCTCTATCCAGGTACTCACCTTATGGTCCATACCTATCTTCCTTAGTTTGTACAGTAAGCGTTTGTGGGGAACGGTGTCAAAGGCCTTTGCAAAGTCCAGATACACCACATCCACAGGCTTACCTTTATCTAAGTGGCAGCTCACTTCATCGTAGAAGGTTAATAGATTGGTTTGGCATGAACGATTTTTCATGAATCCATGCTGATTACTACTTATAATACCATTTTCATTACTAAAGTCTTGTATGTGGTCCCTTATCATCCCCTCCAAAATTTTGCAGACTACTGATGTTAGGCTGACCGGCCTATAGTTACCCGGGATATATCTAGGCCCCTTTTTAAATATTGGTACCACGTTGGCTTTTTTCCAATCAGCTGGCACCATACCTGTCTGTAAACTATCCTTAAAGATCAAGAATAATGGTCTGGCAATCACCTGGCTGAGCTCATTAAGAACCCTGGGGTGCAAGCCATCCGGTCCCGGGGATTTATTTATGTTAAGTTTCTCTAGTTTAGCTCTAAGTCTATCCTCTGTTAGCCATGGCGGCACTTCCTGAGGTGTATTATTTAGTTCGGCCTTACAAGCGGGGTTCGTGTAGCCCCCCGATTCCTTTGTGAAGACTGAAGAAAAGAAATTATTTAACACTTCCGCCTTTTCTCTGTCCTCAGTGGCCATTTTTCCTTTATCATCTTTTATGGGGCCAATGTGTTCTGGCCTCGCTTTCTTACTGTTTATATACTTAAAGAACTTCTTGGGGTTCTTTTTACTCTCCTCCGCTATATGTCTCTCGTGTTCTATTTTAGCCGCCCTGATTTCGTCTTTACATTTCTTATTACACTCTTTGTAGTGCTTAAATGCTGCCAATGACCCCTCAGTCTTGTATTTTTTGAAGGCCTTTTCTTTAGCTCTAATATACATTTTTATGTTGGAGTTTAGCCACCCAGGGTTTAGTTTTGCTCTTTTAAATTTATTTCCCTGTGGAATGCACTGGCCCACCCCCTTGTTAAGTATGCTCTTGAAGCACTCCCATTTTTCCTCCGTGTTCTTTGTTCCCAGGGTTCTATCCCATTTGATATTTTCTAGCAGCGAGCGCAGTTTAGGGAAATTGGCTCTTTTGAAATTCAGTGTCCTTATATTACCCTTGTGTTTCCTATTACTGTAATTAATACTGAAACCAATTGACCTATGGTCACTGTTCCCTAAGTTGTCCCGTATTTCTATATCCGTGAGCAGGTCTGTATTGTTGGTAATCAGTAGGTCAAGTACCGCATTGTTTCTTGTCGGTGCATTCACCATCTGACCCATGAAATTGTCCTGCAAAACATTTAGGAACTGCCGAGCCTTGGCTGAATGCACGGTTCCTTCTGCCCAGTCTATATCAGGATAATTAAAGTCCCCCATTATAATGACATTTCCCATCCTTGCTGCCAATCCTATCTGTAACATGAGGTCCACCTCACCCTCCTCCCTCTGGTTTGGGGGCCTATAGCATACGCCCAATATTACCTTCCCCACCGTGCCTTTCCTTTGAAGCTCTACCCATAGGGATTCTGCCTCGTCCATAGCTCCATTATTAATATCATCCCTCATATTTACCTGTATACTGTTCTTAATATACAAACATACCCCTCCCCCTTTTTTACCCTCTCTATCTCTGCGATAAAGGGAATACCCCTGAATGGTCGCCATCCAGTCATGAGAGCTGTCAAACCAAGTCTCAGTTATCCCCACAAAATCTAAGTCCTCCTCAAACATCAGCAGCTCCAGCTCTCCCATCTTGTTGGCCAGGCTTCTGGCATTGGTATATAAGCCTCGTAATTTTGATGTTTTTAGGCTGCTCTCTTGATTTTTCCCCGTACCCACCCTGGGTATAGGAGCTCCGAACACCCTACCGCTAATGCCCCCATTTCTGCCCTCTGAAACTTGCTTTCCACTGGCTAATTCTACATCTGTACCCTCCCCCCCATTCCCTAGTTTAAAAGCCCCTCTAACTTTTTGGCCATCCTCGCACCCAGTACGGCTGCACCCACCCCATTTAGGTGCAATCCGTCCCTACACCTAAATTGCTAGATACCTCAGTATCTAGCAACAAACCGTTGAGTATCAGGTACCTACCGTCGGGGTCAGCGATGGAGGAGTGAAGTGTGAATGGAGTCGTTCTGTGGAAAGCTATCAGGACCCCTCTCTTCTTGACATCCGCAGAAGCGGTGAAGAACTGTGGATAAGAGGCAGTCAGGTATTTAGGCGTGTGGGAGGTGGTAAAATGAGTTTCTTGCAGACACGTGACATGAGCATTGAGAGAGGCAAAGGAGCGGAAGGCTTTGCGCCGTTTTTGTAGAGAATTTAGACCCTGAACATTAAGGGTAAGCACGTTCAGGGAGGTCATGATTTAAGAGAGTAGTGGAGGCTGGTAGGGAGGACCGCAGGAGTACCAGAGGTCCACCCCCAGAGAGACAAGGGGACAGGGGGAAACGGGGGCTGGAAAGATGAGGGAGACTCAGGTAAAAGAGGGAGAGGAGAAGTAGAAGAGACACAGAAGTAGAAAGAAGTAGCATAATACTCAAGAGACCAAAAAACATTCCGTCTGCACGGGTGGTCGGCACCCACACAGAGGGACAAGGGTTGCCCCAGGAAGTCTCCAAGTGGAGGGTTCCGAGGTGAAGTGGGGACAGCAGTGACTACCCGCAGGGGACAGAGCCACCTGTAGGTATGATAAACTGATGTATATAGGAGTGTGACCAGGAATAATGGAACAGGGAGCACAAGTCCACAAGGGTGTCGGATATCACAGCAATTAGGTAAACAGGCTGTTTAAAAAAAAAAAAAAGCAGAGTAAGGCTAGTAAACCGAGACCTTAGCATATGTGGAGAAGGGCAGCCATAGCACAGTCCCAACAAACAAAACAAAACAAAAAAAAAAAAAAAAAAGGGGGGTGGGGGGTGGGGGGAGAAAGTCACTTAACAAGAGCATAGTTACCAGCCCGGGTGAATTTTGAAAGTCAGTAGCAGACAAGACCGTAGAATGACGTAAGTGGTTCCATGCGGCAGAGTCCACTGCAGGGTCCAAGGCTCAGCACGATGAGCAGTCTATAGTTAAGTGAGAGGGGGAAAAAAGAAAAAAAAAAGGGGGGGGGGGAAACAAAAGAAATAAAAAGAGAAAATGAGAATTAAGGACTGTGAGTAGCGGTAAGGTGTATGTATTCAACCCAGCCGGGTTAGTAGATGTGAGGATCTAAGGCAGCAGGGCTCGGTCAGTCCATGGAGTCAGCGAGTTCAGGCCGAGGTGAAGTGAGGTGGCTTCGCTTAGGGGTCGCAGATGTGGAGGTGGTGGCCTTCTGGGGAGATCTCGAAGCAGAGAGTCTGCGCTGGTGTTGAGAGGTTGGGGTGGCAGAGGGAGAGGGCAGGTGTAAATCACAGAGGAGGAGTCGGAGATCCTCAGTAGATTTACAGGTGTATTTGCGTCCCTGATACGTGAATCGCACTGAAAAGGGGAAGCCCCAGGAGTAGATGATCTGATGTTGCTGGAGAACCTGTAACATGGGTTTGAACGCCCTCCGCCTGGTAATGGTGGCCTTGCAGAGGTCTGTGAAAAGCTGATAGGTGTAGCCTTGAAATATTAAGGTTTCCTTCTGGCGGGCTGCTTGCAGCAGTTGTTCTTTGGTTCTGTAGTAGTGAAATTTGGCGATAATGTCCTGGGGTGGCCCCTCAGATTTGCGGGGGGCTAAGGCTCTATGGATGCGATCCATTTCAAGGCGCTCAATCGGGATGGAAGGGGAGAGCTCTTGAAAGAGAGCAGTCATGGTGGATTGCAAGTCCAAAACAGTCTCCGGGATCCCTCTGATTCTAATGTTAGAGCGTCTGGCTCTGTTTTCCTGGTCCTCAAGCTGGGCCTGGAGGGCTTGATTTTCCTCCCTGAGGGTCTCGAGCTGGTTTGAGATGCAGACCTCAAGCTCATCAGCCCTGTTTTCAAGGTCTGAGGTGCGCTGGCCCAACTCCCTAATTTCCTTAGAGAGCCTGCCTGTGATTTGGTCTGAGGTTTGTTGCAGGGCTTTATGGAGAACTTGCTCAAAACGCTGGATTAAATCTGCCTGTGAGGGGTCAAACAGGGGGAACCCTTGTGATGTGGGGGCTTCAGCATCCGACTCACCTTCGTCTGGATGTGGCATTAGGAGCCTGGGGGCCCTGGATGTGGAGGAGCCGGAGCGTGAGGTGAGTGGCGGCGCCATTTTGGAGGAAGCCCGCGCTAGTACATCCCTGATATTGCGGCTCTTAACACAAGATTTGATCCCGCCAGACACCATCCCAGTGTGGCGGGGGTTAACAGCAGGCAAACAGGCTCGGTATCGAAGCTGTGCAGCGGCTGGTCACCGGTATAAGCGGCGGCTTGTCTCCCTGCGGTGCGGAGCTCTAGCTAGGCATATCCATCCCGCTGAGCTTCGCGCATGCGCCCCTTCTTAAATTTATACCTTTTAATAGCACATGCATACAATGAAAGAGATGAAAAAGAGTATTTACCAACAGTCCTGTTTTTTTATTTTAATTTTCTTTTTGTTTCATTAAAATTTTTAATAAATCAGCCCAAGTTAATAACCTTGGTGTTTGGAACAGATAGATATATAGATAGCCACTTTCCATGGCACATTGGACAAGTAATTAAAATTATTTTAAGCACATTAAACAAATACTTACATGAAGATATTGAGCTAAAATTGATGTATTCTACCAATGTTGGTTAAATTGACATTTAAAAGTTGTAGGAGAGCTATAGAATGAAGATAAGCTGAACTACTCTAGTTTCGGTTTGGCAGGGTTCGCCAAGGGATGCTGAACCAGAACCTGATTGGAGCCTAATCTGGGAAATTAAAAATGTCAATTTTTTGGGCCAATAAGCAGGATATTGTAAAAAGAAAAAAATAGAATGGGGGGTGGACACTACCCAGGGAAGCACGTATTAATGCAAAATTACTTTTTTAAAACTTCACATAACCGGGGGCAGTGACTTTTTTCTTCTGTTTTAACACTGACATTTACAAAGGAATAAAAGAGTTTTTAATTGTTGGCAAATGTCATACACCCCCGGCCACTTTTTTTAAAGAAAAAATGGCACTCAGATCCCAAAAATCCTCTAGGGGTTTGTAATGTATTGCAGGAATACTTTGCAGGGGCGTGTATTTTTTTTTTTTTTTTCTTTGCTGACAATTTAAACTATCATTTTTTTTTTCTTTGCAAATGTTACAGCAAGAATAAAAAAAAAAACTAAATATTGAGTTCTTCACAAAATGTATATCAGACCATTTGAGTCTGCTATAGATTTTAGGGAGATACCTCAAACTAAAAGAAACTAGAAAATGAATGCATAAGGTCCCACGGGAAATTCATACTAGATCATTAATCTGAGCATGCAGCCTGGCTGGCCAGGAAGCCATACCAGGCCACATGCCCTCAACATGAAAGAAGGGTGCCATGACAGGGGCGGGGGGGGGGGGGAGCCTCTATCAGACCATCTTGTTCTCAAGTTGATGAGGACAAAGATCTCATCCCCACAAGCCTTGATCAGTGGTTGTGGAGGTCTGCAGGCAGAGCGCTTATCAGAATTTGTAGCCCCATTTAATAATAAGGGCCCCCCACAAGAATGAGCATAGGGTACATTGTTCCCTTCTCATTCACATAATAAAGATATCAACTGAAAATACAGACAAGCAAACATTTAACTAGTCCTTGATTAAAAAAATAAAAATCCCCAAAAAAGTAATGATGCCAGTCACCACCAACTCACCAGAAATAAAAAGTAGATTACCCATTATATGCCTGATGGTAACTGTCATTGGCTATGTAACGAAAAGGGCAAGGATAGTAGTGACATCATTGCACAAATATGGCCATGACCATTATAAGGCTATGACGTAAAACTCTATTCTTTGCCCATTTGGGGGGATTCCAAGCCAAGTAGCTAAATGGGCCTGGATGATGTCAGTAGTTCATAAGGACACATTAACAGCCAGAATAGTAATGACGTCATTGCGCAAATATGGTGGTATGGCTAAACTTAGGCACTGAGGCTACCCACTCCATTCCCTGTCCATTTGCTTATGTGGCCAGGAATTCCCAGCCATATTAGTGAATGGGCCAGGTGACATTAGTGGTTGGTAAGAATACAGCTAACATTATGACAGAACAATAAGCTCATCCCTACAATAGAACCAGGACTGGGGCCATACAACTGAAAATGTTTGTACTCAGATGAAACCTAGTCTAATAGTTTCAATTGATCCCCTGCACTCTGCTAGTAATCGTTTTGCATATTTGCATTTTTCTGCATTCATTATTTAAATTTTTATTCCAACAATATTTGACGCACGCAGTCTAAATGCAACCTTCTGAAAAGCAAAACCCAAAGTGACCATATGGAATTCAAACATGAAAACAAGTAATTTACTGTAAATCACAATAACATTTGCATGGCATGATTAGTGCTCAAGGGGCAAAGTGACAACAAAGCACAGGATTGTTTATTGAATGGCCCAATGGAGTTCAGATGAATGAAACCATTGTAGAGCCTGAACTATTTGTACAGAACATTCTGATATCAATTATCATCAAGATTCACTGGGTGAGTATGAATTGGGTGGTCACTATATCAAAATAATGGTAGACACAAACAATCGGATGGGAAATTAGAGTGAATGGGGATGGAGGGGACCTAGGGTATGAGAAAGGAGAGAAAGTGCTGATTAGGCAATCTGTTCTGGGTAAGAGGGGGGTAGGAGGGAAAAGAAGGGCTGGAATAAGATGTGCAGGAGTATGTGATACAGTAAAACCATGTACTTTGGAACTTAGTATACGTACCCTTCAAAGAACTTGCCAAACCTTCCATATGTCTAATGTCTCCAATTCAATTGAATCCCTCTTGCAGGGGCAGTGAGAAGGGTGAGTTCCACCTAGCAGAAATGCAAGCCAGAGCTACATTAACTAAGTTGCGCACTATTTTTTTGTAGGCTGTCAAGGGGACTGTATTTAGATTATATAAAAAATAAAAAATAAAAAAAAATTTCCGCGCTAATATGATAAATAATTAATAAAAAGTTGATAAATATATATCAGCAGCCAACACAAAATCAACTAACAGTGACTCGAATTAACAATAAAACATAAAAGTGTAGCGCTAAGAGTATTGATGATCACAAAAATGATAAATAGTGTCCAAATGAATGGAAAAAACTACTAATCACAATGATGTGTATAACGAAGAGAAAAAGTGTCCAAATGAATAAGTCCCAATATAAATGATATAGAATGAGATCATAAATCCACGTGTACAATATTGCAAGAAGTGATTCGACCCGTGACACCCAGGGTATGTGAAGGAAAGGGACACCTCGGTGATGGGATATATTAAGCAGCTTACCAGATTTCCTTGGCTGCTCAACTTAATGAGTCAGCCTCTCCCAGCTGTTAATCAAAGTCGCTGAAGATCTGATGTTAAAGGGATGCTTAATCGATGCAAGTAGACCACCTCTTAAGAAGCATGTAGCAGATCAATATAGGGTTCATACTCCTCAATATTTTTCTCCAGCATAAATGAATGTGTGGAAAGAAAAGAAAGCGAAGCCCATAGCGTAATCCCGTTTTAGAAATAATATTCCACTTTATTAAAAAAAATTTTACTCACATTTTCTCAAGAATAAAATAGCTTTATCAAATCGCTAGACAGGGGATGGAGGTGCGGCGTCCCGCGAACAATCCCAAGTAGCAAAGGATGATGAAGGCCGGCTAATTTCCAGGGGGCGTGTGGACGTTGCGTCTGGAGTCGCCAACGTTTCGTCTCAATAGACTTCGTCTGGGCGTGACCCCAGACGCAACTCACACGCCTAAAGTAGCCCCACGTGTCCGCCTATTGGTCCGGAACCTCGCCATAGCATGTCTATAGTTTTTAATGGTATGTGGCGTCCACCAATCCGCGATCAGCGGAGGAGACGCTCGTCAACCAATCAGGCGCGACCAACACCTTGTAATGGTGCCGAACGCCTACCAATCCGCAGTCGGCGGAAGTGGCGTCAACCAATCAAGAGCGCCTGTTGGTGACGACGAGCTCCCGCCAATCCGCGATTAGCGGAAGTGACGTTCGTCCGTCAGACAAGCGCCGGCGGAAGTGACACTCGTCACCTCCGGCGGGGATAGCAAAAAGACACGCATCGGTGGAGGTCATGTGACCAAAGAGCGGAGGAAGTAAATAGTCTTTAACACATCGCTCCTCCCACTGCTAATATTAGCACAGGGAGTGAGCTTTTGATATGGGGAAAACTCTTTTTATTGCCCAATACTCATTTGGATGGAGTCTATTAAATATTTTCCTGGAGGACATTTAGTTATTATTGGTAACTAATGAGGTTACATAACTGGGCAAATAATAGTAATACCCACATCAGGGAGTCCGCTCATTGGTTGTTCTTAAACAATCGAAATAGCGAGAATGATAATATTTTAAAAACATCAAATCAAAAGGAATATTAGGGTTACAGTAAATTTGGATCGTCTTAAAATATATGAATTATATTGAGATTTAAAGGAAATGTGTCTATTTCATCTGGCTGAATAGAGAATAATCAAAAAACGCCATCTAGTGGCCACAATGGTGTAGCATTTAAAACACCTGAAAAATTTATAAACCACTAAAACCATGTGAAAAAAAATTGAGAAAACTACAACCACAAATTATAAAAGGTGTTCATATTGATGAAAACATATATGTGAATAACCTCATATATGAGAAAAGAGTGTAAAAAAAGGTGAATAAAAAAGGGAGATCAGTGACGATCTCACACAAATCGTGTGAAGTGCTGACAATAAAGATAATAAAATATATAAAATGGCTACTGACAGCCCTATAAAAAATATACTAATTTATAAAAATTACAGCGAGATGTATATCACAACAAGTGTAACTCATAGACACATTTCCATAAAGATCTCCCAACAGTAAATTTCAAACATAGAAATATGAACAATCAAAATGAATTAAAAAGATAAAATATATAAAATCAACTATTGTTAATAAAAGCATTTACATCCCATTCCACATTTAACCCATAGGGACTGTAAGATTTGAGGGTGTAGATCCAGCGGGTCTCCATTTTGGATACTTCTCGTCTTGCATTGGATCCCCTCCAATGAGGTGTAAACTTAGCACCAGTAGCCCTACTAACATCACTTTTCTTGATTTAAATTTGGTGGTACAGGGTGACAAAATTGTAACCACCACTCACTTCAAGAAAACGGACCGGAACAGCTTCATCCCACGTGACAGCTGTCATCATCAATCTTGGCTTAATGCCGTCCCAAAAGGCCAGTTTCTGCGGCTACGCAGAAACTGTACCCGACAGGAGGACTTCTTACTTCAGGCTAACATCCTTAAGGCTAGGTTCATAGAAAAAGGGTATGATGCAAATCAATTGGACGCCACCATTAAGGATATAGTAGCCGTAGATAGGTCGTCTTTATTACGCCCAAAACTAAAGGGAAGTGAAAATGAAGGTTTTAAGAACTCGTTTGTCACTTCTTATTCGACCCAACATTTTCTGATTAAGAAAATTATCAAAAAACATTGGCCGGTTTTAAAAAATGACCGGATTCTGGGCCCTATGTTAGCCGAACATCCCAAAATTATTTTTAGGGGGGTGCCTTCCTTGAGACATAAAATAGCCCAAAATGTTATTGAAAGACCTATTCAGCCCACCTTCTTTGGTGACTTTAAAGGCTTCTACCCATGCCGTAGATGTAAAATCTGCGTTCTCAACTCCTTCAAGGGAAGGAAAATTGAGAAATTTACATCCTCTGCAACTGGACGAGAGTACAAGATTGACTCACTTATCACCTGCTCGTCCACTAATGTTGTATACATGCTTCAATGCAAATGCGGGCTACAATATGTGGGACGCACGACGAGGAAATTACAAGTTAGACTGGGTGAACATGCAGGCAATATCAGGAAGGGCTTCCCAGGCCATAGTGTATCAAAACACTATGACCAGTGCCATCACAATAACCCTAAAAATACACTATTCATAGGGATTGCTAAGTTTACACCTCATTGGAGGGGATCCAATGCAAGACGAGAAGTATCCAAAATGGAGACCCGCTGGATCTACACCCTCAAATCTTACAGTCCCTATGGGTTAAATGTGGAATGGGATGTAAATGCTTTTATTAACAATAGTTGATTTTATATATTTTATCTTTTTAATTCATTTTGATTGTTCATATTTCTATGTTTGAAATTTACTGTTGGGAGATCTTTATGGAAATGTGTCTATGAGTTACACTTGTTGTGATATACATCTCGCTGTAATTTTTATAAATTAGTATATTTTTTATAGGGCTGTCAGTAGCCATTTTATATATTTTATTATCTTTATTGTCAGCACTTCACACGATTTGTGTGAGATCGTCACTGATCTCCCTTTTTTATTCACCTTTTTTTACACTCTTTTCTCATATATGAGGTTATTCACATATATGTTTTCATCAATATGAACACCTTTTATAATTTGTGGTTGTAGTTTTCTCAATTTTTTTTCACATGGTTTTAGTGGTTTATAAATTTTTCAGGTGTTTTAAATGCTACACCATTGTGGCCACTAGATGGCGTTTTTTGATTATTCTCTATTCAGCCAGATGAAATAGACACATTTCCTTTAAATCTCAATATAATTCATATATTTTAAGACGATCCAAATTTACTGTAACCCTAATATTCCTTTTGATTTGATGTTTTTAAAATATTATCATTCTCGCTATTTCGATTGTTTAAGAACAACCAATGAGCGGACTCCCTGATGTGGGTATTACTATTATTTGCCCAGTTATGTAACCTCATTAGTTACCAATAATAACTAAATGTCCTCCAGGAAAATATTTAATAGACTCCATCCAAATGAGTATTGGGCAATAAAAAGAGTTTTCCCCATATCAAAAGCTCACTCCCTGTGCTAATATTAGCAGTGGGAGGAGCGATGTGTTAAAGACTATTTACTTCCTCCGCTCTTTGGTCACATGACCTCCACCGATGCGTGTCTTTTTGCTATCCCCGCCGGAGGTGACGAGTGTCACTTCCGCCGGCGCTTGTCTGACGGACGAACGTCACTTCCGCTAATCGCGGATTGGCGGGAGCTCGTCGTCACCAACAGGCGCTCTTGATTGGTTGACGCCACTTCCGCCGACTGCGGATTGGTAGGCGTTCGGCACCATTACAAGGTGTTGGTCGCGCCTGATTGGTTGACGAGCGTCTCCTCCGCTGATCGCGGATTGGTGGACGCCACATACCATTAAAAACTATAGACATGCTATGGCGAGGTTCCGGACCAATAGGCGGACACGTGGGGCTACTTTAGGCGTGTGAGTTGCGTCTGGGGTCACGCCCAGACGAAGTCTATTGAGACGAAACGTTGGCGACTCCAGACGCAACGTCCACACGCCCCCTGGAAATTAGCCGGCCTTCATCATCCTTTGCTACTTGGGATTGTTCGCGGGACGCCGCACCTCCATCCCCTGTCTAGCGATTTGATAAAGCTATTTTATTCTTGAGAAAATGTGAGTAAAATTTTTTTTAATAAAGTGGAATATTATTTCTAAAACGGGATTACGCTATGGGCTTCGCTTTCTTTTCTTTCCACACATTCATTTATGCTGGAGAAAAATATTGAGGAGTATGAACCCTATATTGATCTGCTACATGCTTCTTAAGAGGTGGTCTACTTGCATCGATTAAGCATCCCTTTAACATCAGATCTTCAGCGACTTTGATTAACAGCTGGGAGAGGCTGACTCATTAAGTTGAGCAGCCAAGGAAATCTGGTAAGCTGCTTAATATATCCCATCACCGAGGTGTCCCTTTCCTTCACATACCCTGGGTGTCACGGGTCGAATCACTTCTTGCAATATTGTACACGTGGATTTATGATCTCATTCTATATCATTTATATTGGGACTTATTCATTTGGACACTTTTTCTCTTCGTTATACACATCATTGTGATTAGTAGTTTTTTCCATTCATTTGGACACTATTTATCATTTTTGTGATCATCAATACTCTTAGCGCTACACTTTTATGTTTTATTGTTTGACTGTATTTAGATGTAGGAGAAAGAATGCTGGAGTTTTTAAACAGGTTGATCCATAAACGTTTGGAATATATTACAAATATATATATATGTTTATTGTTCCTCCTATAAAACCCCAGTTTTCAAACATGTTCATGAAAGATGGAAACAGTTAGGAGCTTTCCTTGTTTCCATTTCTTTCTTTTCTTTTTTTAATTATTTCCATGTTTCCCTACTATGACAGGAGTGTACCCTATCCTTCTGGGGTTAACCCCCTCCCTTCCAGGTTGTCTAGTTGCAACCCCAGCACAGGTTTTTAGGAGACCGAAAAACTTCTTGTGATCTTCCATAATCGGAATGCGAAACCAGTTAAATATCAATAAACGTTTGAATAAGCTGTATATTCAGCATTTTTTTAGACATGTCAGTTGCATACCATGTACTACTTCAAAAACATCTTCTCGTTGGCCACAAGTTGCCTTCTTGAAATATATGCTATGATAATGTATAACTTTTACGACACTGCTGATTACTTGCCGAATAACATATATTCTCCTTATTGTATATGACTCTCTACTCTGATATCTAAGTCATGTTGACACTCTTTGTAATCTTGTATAAATTTGAGAAAAATCCAAAAACATTTTTGGAAAATAAAAGAAAACCCCAGTTTCCATTCACCAATCTGACATGCATAAACTAAACCAAATATAATATAAAATGTAAAAAAATATGAAAAAAAATCTTCCAGTTCAATGTGTTATTAATTTACAACTCAAAATATGAAAACATTCTCTGGTGTTATTTCCCTTTAAACGTGTTCAGTCCTTGCCCAGCATTAACCTACAGATAATCGCATCGGTCTGCATTGCATTAGGGGCCCTGAGAAATTCACGTGACCATGATGAAATGAGTAGGGCGGAGCTAGGTGACGTACGTCAAGACCTAAAGTGACGCGGGAGCCGCGGCCCACACTGTCTGCAATCTTAAGACATTTTTTTTATGTTTTTTATGTAAGTTCAAGTCTACATTATTGAAATTGTTATACCACGTACTACACCATGAAGGGTCCCTGTGTTGTATGAGTTGGTTTGCAGAGCTGCAGGAGCTGGAGTTTTATAAAGGGCATATATCAGAATATTTGGATTGTTAAAAGTGGCACTGTAGGAGACAAAGTGGGGAGGAGTACTATTGAAACAGAGCCTTGGAGGGGGGCCTGGATTGCGAGCGCCGAAGATGGACGCCTAAGCCCTGAGCTCCTCGAGCCGACCGTAGAAGCACACAGCCACAGTGGGGATTCCTGTCCTCTCCAGACAGCCAGACGGTGCCCTCACACCCAGGAGACTGGTGCCCACGATGTCCCGCAAGAGGAAAGAAGAACGGCGGGCCACAGAAGGTAACAGCTTTTTTCATGCAGCCATCACTGAAAAGTGGGAGAAGGCAAAATGGCGCCGCCGCTCCGTCCTCGAGGCCGACCTCAGCCTACACAGTCCTCACTGATGCAGACCCAGGAGATGGTGGCAGCGGGATGGCACCTTTATCACACAGCCCCACAACTGGCAGCCCAGCTAAGGCACAGATGAGAACGTACTCAACTCAAAAAACTGACACCTTTGTGAGTGACACAACAAGCCTAGTCCACACAGAGCCCATATTTCAGTCCTCCATAGCTGCATTCCCAAACTCAGGACAACCAGTCCTAGACACAAGAATGAAAGACATGCTCATGACCCTACAAGCATCACTCCTGACTAATTTCTGGTCCCTTATACATACATGAATTTCTGATTTGCAAACCATGGGGTACAGAGTACAATACATAGAAAACAAAATGGATCAATGCACCACCACTGTTCATGACCTCATTGATGCCCATGAAGGAAACAAGGATGACCATATGAAGATACAAGCAAAGTTAGCAGATCTCGAGGTCTGCTGTCGATGAAACAATCTCTAGGGTACCAGAGCCAGTCCCTTCCCAAGACCTGCAAAAATATGCTAGAGATTTGATCTCTGCATTGCTTCCAGACCTTTCATCACTGGAACTGATGATTGATAGAATTCACAGAATCCCCAAACCCCAGCACCTAGTCTACTCAATACCTAGGGACATACTCATACGTTTCCGCTTTTATTTGGTCAAGGAGTAACTGCTTGCCAAAACCAGGGCACTCAGCACTCTACCACAACCCTACACAGGTGTACAACTGTTTGCGGGTTTACAGTACACTTTACAAATGCGCAGACAGCTCAACACAATTACTAAAGCTCTCACCAACAACCATATTACATATAGATGGCACTATCCAGCCACTCTACTAATTACCCACAATGGCACCACCTATTATTTCCTCTCTACAGGGAGTGGCGTAAAACTCCTACGCACGTGGGGATCGTACTGGAACAATCCACTCAAAAGAACCGAGAGCCACTCAGAATAAACAAGTACATTCCGGTCACATAAGATCAAGACGTGAGTAACGAACACAAAAATGTAACCCCCAAATTCAGTTTCGTATTCTTCCGCAGCCCGGTCTTCGTCTCTGTTGTTCTACCAAGTGAACTTTTCCCCCTGATATACTTTGCAACTTCTGTTCACTTATACAAGCTGCTTGCTTTTTGTTTTTTTTTTCCAAATTTTTGTTTGTTAACCATTATACTTGAACATAACGTACCACGCCTGTTGACTTTTTACTTGTTTTAATGGTAAGACCACTCGCCTATCAGCATAACCTTAACTGATGAAGAGAGAAAATGAGGGAATTAGCGCTGCCTAATAAAAGTGATGGGAATCGTGGTAAGTAAGTTTATGTAGTATGAATAATGATGTATAGACGAGTAAAATAATAATACGTGATAAAATAGAGCATATAATAATATAACAAAATGCAATGTAAAAATGTATAGATAAATGAATATAGTATCAAATAATCAATACCAATAAAGTGTCATGTGCATAGGTGCCTGTAAGTGACATGTGCACATAAATATTGAATAAATAAAAGTGACCAAGTGCTAATAAATAAACAGATAACTTATATTCTGTAAACACAAAATAGAAGTAATTTAAATAAAAGGATAATGAATGACAATATTATAGTCAAAAAAAAGTGGCTAAGTGGATAAAAAATTCAACGAGTGAATAAAGTGACGGGATAATGATCTAAAAGGTGACTTAGTGGCTTGAAAAGTCCAACATATAATTCTTCGTGTAAATGATACACAATGCTGGTGGCCCTGTGGTGGGTGGTGAGGTGAGGTGCTCCGTGACCCCTATAATAGGTAGCTCACTCACCAGAAATACTTACCCCACGATTCTAGGACAATATCCCCCCCCCGGACAATATCCCCCCGGACAATATCCCTCGGACATTATTCCCCCGGACAATATCCCCCGGGAAACATCCCCCCTGGACATAATCCCCCCTGGACAACATCCCCCCTGGACATAATCCCCCCTGGAAAACATCCCCCCGGACAATATCCTCCCTGGACAATATCCCCCTAGACAATATCGCCCCTCTAACCCTAACCCTATGTCCAGGGGGATGTTTTCCGGGGGGATATTGTCCCGGGGGGATTATGTCCAGGGGGATGTTTTGCGGCGGATATTGTCCCGGGGGATATTGCCTGGGGCATAATGTCCGGGGGGATATTGTCCAGGGGGATATTGTCCTGATACCCACCCCACACAGGGGTATAGAGCGGGTATATGAATGTAGATGGTGGTCCCTCAGGTGGATCCTGGTTCCCTCTGTTGGTCCTACAGTAGATGTACCGGAGGGTCCCTGTAGGGTTTCCCGGGATATACAGGGGTTCCTAAAAGAGGATGGCTGGGGTCCTGTGGGGTCCGTATGTAGGGGGTAATGGCTCCAATGGTCCGGAAACAGTCAACCAGTCTCAGCGGGACTCACCAGAAATATCCACCCCACGATTCTAGGACAATATGCCCCCCGGACAATATCCCCCCGGACAATATCCCCCAGACATTATCCCCCCAGACAATATCCCCCGGGAATATTACAGATTATATACACATAAGTCATGTAGGGTAAGGAAAAGGCACATAGTGTAACTCTGTATGACAAGTGTTTATTTATAAATGCAGATAAATGGGTACTTACATTAGTATAGTACAAACAAGCGGTATTCAGATCGTTTGGAACGCAATGCGTTCCACGCCAGTGCCGGGAACCGGAAGTGAGGCAGCGGCGCTGTACGTGTTTCGTATTCATACGTCTTCAGCAGCGTCGGGTCACCTCCAATTGACTCCCTTAACTGATGAATCATCTCACCCACACATTTATGTGTGGAGAGAAAATGCTTCTTTACTACAAAACCCTTCTTACACAAAACATCTTACAACCAAATCGGAAGAAGAATTCTTCTGCACCAACTCTGGCTCGGTGTCTGATCAGGCGATAGTCTGGAATGCACACAAAGCATTTATTAGAGGCTTACTGAATCAAATGGGTTCTAGGGGACAGAAAAAGAGAACACAGCAAATGGAAGCATTGTTGAAAGATATCAACGATGCTGAAAACCAAATTAAAACTATCCATCCCCGATAAAAAAAAGCAGGCTTTTTACCCTCCGGCTGGAGCTTAAGACCCTCCTATTAGACTCTTATGAAAAAATGCAACCCAAGCTCAAAGCCTCCACTTACTCTACCAACAACAAGGGAGGGAAGGCAATGGCTTTTCATATTAAAGGAAGATGCCTCAAATCTAAAATAGCATTCAGATACCACCCACACACAAAAGAAAAATCTCTGAACCACCAATCTATAGCAGACGCATTTAGCCTTTACTATGGTACTCTCTACAACATCAAAAACTATGCCACCACACACCAACCCACAACAGGCAAAATTGACAAATTCCTCTCTCAAAGCATCCCTCCCACATTGATCCCCAAGATTTAACTTACCTGAATGCTCCATTCATGGCTGCTGAAATCGCTAAAGGGATTAAAGACATGCCCAAAAACAAATCCCCAGGTCCCGATGGTCTAACTGGCGAATACTATAAACAGGTCCAAAATATATTAATGCCTCATCTGTGCTCCCTCTATAACAATGCTGCCTCCTCTTCATCTTTCCCAAAACAAATGCTGTCTGCATTGGTAGTAACATTACCTAAACCAGGTAAAGATCCCACCTCCCTACAATTTTTTGCCAAATCTTTCTGCTCAACAATGATATAAAAATATAAACCAAACTCATATCTAACAGTCTAATTGACATCCTACCAAATCTTATACAAAAGGACCAGTCAGGCTTCACTAAGGGTCGACAGGCCTCAGACGCCACTAGAAAACTGATCAATATAATTCACCACGCAGAAATCACACACACACACACACCCTCTAAACTTCTCTCCATAGACACCGAAAAGGCATTCAGTAGGTTACACTGGCAATACCTTTGCCAAGTCCAATGTAAATTCAGTTTCCAAGGACCCATCCTTAACGCCATACTTGCATCATACTCGTCTCCTTCTGTGCAAGTCTTTACATCCGACCTTTTATCCACATCATTCCAAATTACTGACAGCGCTAGACAGGGCTGCCCCCTTTCCCCATTGAGCAAAACAAAATCATCCATCCTAGATATTGACATAGACCATACCACTAGAAACCTTTTACAACATAAATTCCAATACGGGTGGGCAGACACCAGTATACCTTATTTGGGTATTAAACTGACAAAAACCTCCAGCACCCTTTTCCATGCCAACTATCTTCCTTCCTGAGATAAAGTACAGGCAGAACTTCGAAAACTAGCACACTACGAATTCTCCTGGACAAAATGATGCACCTCCCACAACTCCTTTACTTATTCAGGACATTGCCCATTCCAATCCAAGCCTGCTATCTCAAATCCTTACAGTCCATACTATCGAAATTCATATGAAAAGATAAAACACCCAGATGCGCTGTAGGGGGTACTAGATACGTAGACTTTAGCGATTACTACTGGGCCATTATCCTCACTCAACTTAGAGACTGCATCCAACCAGTACCCAACACCTTATGTGGAATAATAGAAGCCTCTTACACTTTCAGACAACCACTTAAGTCATTGTTAGCTAGCAGCCATCTCTGGGCCAAAATCCCCTCCTATTTCCCTCCAACTATGGTAGCTACAGCTAAAGCATGGCTAAAACTCATCTCCCTATCTCACTTGTATCCTCTCAATGTAACTCTTAAAATCCCTATAATAACACTGCACAGCTTCACTGACAACCTACCTCTCACAGAATGGACAAACAAAGGCCTTTACTGCTTAAACCACTTATTCATGATCATTGGTCTCAAATCTTTCATCCGACTCCAAAAGGAATACCAATTGAGGGGAAAGGAATACCTCCACATATCTCACATACCACCACATATCCCACTGTATTCAGTCCCTCCCCAATTGGACATGCAAAGTTCCTTGCCCTGCATGGTCCCACCTCAATGATTCAAAATCACCTTTAAAAGGTATCTCCTGGATGTCCGGGTTCGGCAGGTCCGGCCGAACTTGAAAAAAAAGTCCGGGTTCGTGACCCGGACTTAACCCGAACTTTACCCCAATCCCGATCCCCATTGAAGTCAATAGAGACCCGAACTTTTGAGCACTAAAATGGCTCTAAAACAAACATTGAAAGAGCTAGAGGGCTGCAAATGGCAGAAAAAATCATCTTAAGAGTATGGCAAGTGCTCTGCAAACAAATGTGGATAGGGAAATAACTTAAAAAAACTGAAAAATAAAAAATAATCATCTTGAATGATGTAGGAGGAGGACGAGGCCCATATGGAGTAGGAAGTTGAGGAGGCAGAGGATATGGCGGTGTAGGTGGAAGCGGCGGTGGAGGAGAATGAGGTAGCCAACACTGGTTTTTGTTTTTAATTTTATTTCTTTTTAAATTAGGGTAAATTTGGGTCACCCCAAAAGAGTGAGAAAGATCAAAAATACAACAATGGCTGGGTAAGGCCGGTATACATGTCTATTCTGCACAAGTCCTGTGGGATCCATGCCTGGTTTATTTTAATGAACGTGAGCTTGTCCACATTGGCTCTGGACAGGGGGCTGCGCTTGTCTGTGATAACGCCCCTAGCCATGCTAAATACACGTTTAGGTAATACATTGGCTGCAGGGCAGGCCAACACCTCCAAGGCGTAAAGGGTAAGCTCAGGCCATGTGCCCAATTTGGAGACCCAGAAGTTGAAGGGGGCAGACCCGTAATTCAGTACGTGTATAGTACGTAAGGAACGGTAAGGAACTGTATATGGTATATGGTAAGGAACGGTAATGGCGGTGGGGGGGGGCTTTTTTCCCCCTTCTGGGTTGAGTCTGGCCTTGGGAAAGGTATGTGTCCCTGGTTGTGGGCTGGGCTCTCCCAAATCTGTCTAAGTTCTGAGGCCTTCTAGTAGGGACGGGGCTGCACTGGTCTTGCCAGGGACCGGAATTCAGAAAAGCATGTGGTGTATGTGCCCCTGGAGTGGCAGTCCAGGGGTGCCATAATTCACGGTGGATGGCAACACTATGAGTATGGCACCAAGGACACTGCACTTCCTACACACGTTTTTCACACCTGCCTCTAGGGCTGGGCCTTTTGGTCAGGAGTCAGGACCAGAGGAATTTTTTTATTCCTGGCCGAAGGGCCTGCCATAGTATTGCAACGTGGCACTAATCTTGCACTTCTCCACTATCCCTTTCCCCACTTTTATTTGTTGTGTGTCTCACGTTTTGTGTTTTTTATTGTGGCGGTACACTTTATTTTGCACAGCGTGATTAGTAGGGTGTAGGTCCTTGGGCCTGTCCCTGAAAGTCTTGGGAGGGTGGTGGATATGGCCTTCTGGCTTGGTTCGCCTTCTCTCATGGGGTCTCTCTTCAGGAGAGCTGCACCTAGTACTTGGGGTGGTCTGTTTCAGCAGACCTCCTAAAGAACGGGGCTGCATGGTTTCAGCTAGGTTAGCCAGTGTAAGTACCCCAGTCCCTGTCAGGAGCCTTGCGCACCGGGGATCAGGGTCAAGGACCATGTGTACACCCTGTGCACTTTTTGTGTTTCACTTTTTTGTATGCACTTTTTTATGCAACCACCGGGTGATAGTCTGAGTGTGTTCACACACCACGGGCTTAAAAAAAAAAAACAGCTGGTGGTCCTAGTTGCTGTGGCATTTCGACAAAGTTTTCCACATTTCATACATGCTTACCCTGCCTTATGAGGTTCTGGCGGTGCCCTGGCTACATTGGTGACCTCCTCCTAAATGGGTGTTTATTGAATAGCGGAATAGAACAACAGTATACAACGGGTGTATCTCACACGTACAGATACAGACTAGGCCGCAATTTAATATTTTTTCCCTGAATGGGTGTTTATTGAATAGCGGAATAGAACAACAGTATCCAACGGGTGTATCTCACAGTAACATATGCAGACTAGGCCGCAATTAACTTTTTATCCCCTAAATGGTTTTTATTGCAAAGTGGAATACAACAGTTTTCAACGGGTGTATCTCATAGTAACATATGCAGACTAGGCCGCAATTAACTTTTTATCCCCTAAATGGTTTTTATTACAAAGCGGAATACAACAGTATGCAATGGGTGTATCTCACTGTACCATATGCAGACTAGGCAGCAATTAACTTTTTTTTTCCCCTAAATGGGTTTTTATTGCAAAGCGGAATGCAACAGTATGCAATGGGTGTATCTCACTGTAACATATGCAGACTAGGCCGCAATTAACTTTTTATCCCCTAAATGGGTTTTTTTGCAAAGCAGAATACAACAGTATGCAATGGGTGTATCTCACTGTACTATATGCAGACTAGGCCGCAATTAACTTTTTTTTCCCCTAAATAGGTTTTTATTGCAAAGCGGAATAAAACAGTATGCAATGGGTGTATCTCACTGTACCATATGCAGACTAGGCTGCAATTTATTTATTTTCCCCTAAATGGGTTTTTATTGCAAAGCGGAATACAACAACAGTATGCAATAGGTGTACCGCACTGTAACGTATGAATGAAAATCTGAAAAATATTTGTCACCTTAATTGGTGCTTGTTGAATAGCAGATTTGAAATGCAGTGTCTAAATGCTGTAAGTCACAGTAAAATATGAATGAAAAAAGTTTTTTTCTTTTTTAAATGCAGATTATGCAGACACATATGCATTCAGCTTGCATGAAATGGCCACTACACACTGCATGCCTAACAGGTTGGATACTGTTGTTGTTCTATTCCACGATTGAATAAAAAAATACCCATTTTAATGAAAAACTGAAAAATATTTTTTTTTCCCCTAAATACTGAAAAATAATTATTTTCCCCTTACATTGGTGCTTTTTGAAGAGCAGGTTAGAAAAGCATTGTCTGTCTAAACAATGTATGTAAAAGTAAAATATGAAGGAAAAAAGTTTTTTTCTTTTTTAAATGCAGATTAAGCAGACACATATGTACTCAGCTTGCATGAAATGGTCGCTACACACCGCACGCCTAACAGGTTGGATACTGTTGTTGTTCTATTCCGCTATTGAATAAAAAAAAACATTTGAATGAAAAAGTGAAAAATATTTTTTTTCCCTAAATACTGAAAAATAATTATTTTCCCCTTACATTGGTGCTTTTTGAAGAGCAGGTTAGAAAAGCAGTGTCTGTCTAAACAATGTATGTCAAAGTAAAATATGAAGGAAATTTTTTTTTCTCTTTTTTAAATGCAGATTAAGCAGACACATATGCATTTAGCTTGCATGAAATGGCCGCTACACACCACACGCCTAACAGGTTGGATACTGTTATTGTTCTATTCCGCTATTGAATAAAAAAAAAACATTTAAAGGAAAAACTGAAAAATATTTTTTTTTCCCTAAATACTGAAAAATAATTATTTTCCCCTTACATTGGTGCTTTTTGAAGAGCAGGTTAGAAAAGCACTGTCTGTCTAAACACTGTATGTCAAAGTAAAATATGAAGGAAATTTTTTTTCTTTTTTTAATGCAGATTAAGCAGACACAAATGCACAGAGCTTGCATTAAATGTGCAGCACCGGGGGGGCGTGGCGACCGCCGAGTAAGATGGCCGCTTAAGCGAGGAGCTCCGGCCAGTGCCCAGTCCTAACCACATCTACGGCCCTTCATAGCGACCTCACGCACCTGGATCGCCTGGAATCCTACAGGGGAACCCCCCAGGAATGTCACCGAGATGACGAGGAGGAAAATGAATGCCCCGCCGGTCCGCAAATTGTCCGAGTTCTTCGGACTGTCTCAGCATGGTCTCTGCCAACATGGCGGCGGAGCCGCATTCCAGCCTGGAAGGCCGCATCCTCAAGCGCCCGAGTCGAGGGCGTATGACGTCACCACGGCGCCGTCCATGTGTAATGTTCTGGTACCTTTGGGTACCCTAATTACTCTTTCATAAGTGTATGCGCCCCACCATTCTCTTTTGGTAAGGTGCACATACACCTTTAAGACTGATGCTGTCATCACTGAGCGCCGGACTGGATGGCTATTTAGATCGCCGGCTCTCACTCACATGTGTTCGTTCAAACTGCTTTGTGCCTTGATGCTAACCTGTCTTGAAGCTCTCATGCTTGCAAGCATACCTCGCTGTCGGAACCACGCTGCGCTGATCCCTGTATCCCGCTACCGGATCATCCGCTCTTGCCGAACCTCTCCTCTGCTACATTGCTATTAGTGATAAGTACCCCACAGGGGAAACCTCTATAACCTTTATACTAAAGCTTACACTATCTAGCTCTGCATACTAAGGACTATTACTACATCTGCATTACCTAAGATTGCTAGCTCTTGAGCCTACTACCACCTGTTCTTGCACTGGGTTGATCTCTCTTGTATGTCCACCTGCTACTCTGTCATCTACTACCATACATGATTGCTAAACCTATCTGCATCCCATCTGCTACTATCTTACTTTCAAGAACATTTCCTTTCAAGTGTCTGTCATCTACCATCTCTACCCAACCTGTCTCTTCAGCCTATCATCACTGTGTTACTATATACATAAGTCACTCTAGGAAACATCTTATTGAGTGTGTGTATTTACTTGCTGAATTGAGATCATCCACACATGATGAGTCATTGAGAGTTGGGAATGGTGTTTTAGCGTTTCTCTACATGACTACTGAAGTGGAATATTTCTGCAGCTGAAAATCCACATCATACGTAAAACGCAGGAGCATTACAGATTGAACTAACCACAAATGGATTCAGCAGAAATAACCACTCAGATGACACAATTAAAACAGCAAGTAACTGCGTTAATACACGCACTTGCTGAATTAAAAGAAGACAATCAGGCTCTGTCGCAGCAGGTAATTAGACTGACACAACTTACCTCTGCTCAGTCCCCTGAACCCAAAATAAATCCTCCTTTGGTATTTACAGGCGATCGCAAAAAATTTCGCGAATTTAAAAACGCATGTGAGTTACTTTTCTTGCTAAAACCCCGTACCTACCTTACTGATCACATTAAGGTTTGTACTATTATTTCTTACCTAACAGGCAATCCTCGGGCCTGGGCAGACTCTCTTTTTGAGAAAAACGACCAGCTTCTCAACTCCTATGCCTTGTTCCTAGCAGAACTCACTAGCCTATATGATGATCCCAATAGGCAGAGTACTGCCGATCTTCAATTAAGATCCTTGAAACAAGGTAGGAGACCTGTAGAAGACTTTGTCGCAGAATTCAAGAGATGGACCCTTGATTCAGAATGGAATGATGCATCTCTGAAAACCCAATTTAGGCTTGGCCTATCAGAGGCCGTTAAAGACGAGCTCGCCCGAGCGGATCTGCCAAAAACCCTGGATGCATTGATACAACTCAGTATCACCATAGATAGAAGACTACGAGAAAGAAAGGCTGAGAAAATGGGAATGCCATTATCCAGTTCTTCTCGGATTTCGGCCGTTGACCCCGTTCCTATGGAGGTAGGAACCATACGCCCACCTCTATCAACTATGGAAAGAGCCAAAAGACGATCTGGTAATCTCTGCTTGTACTGTGCATCCCCGGATCACAAGATAAACGTCTGTCCCCTAGTCTACAAAAAGAAGGGTGAGTGTTCACATGTCCTCCTAGGGGGATTGACAACTTCAATCACTAACCCTTATCTTTCTGTTTGCTTAACATTACAGTGGGACCAGAACAGGATTACTACTAAGGCCATGATTGACACAGGATCTTGTGGAAATTATATTGACATACGTTTTGCTGCTTTAAATAAAGTTCCTATTATTTCTAAACTTAAACCTGTCTCAGTAAGTCTTATTAACGGTGTTCCTTTATCCTCTGGTCCGATCACTGATCAGACACAGGCACTCCTAGTCACTACTAACGGGTCTCATATGGAGACCACTACCTTCGATCTAATACCTTCACCCCACTTTCCCATTGTGTTGGGACTTCCCTGGTTGCACACACATCAACCAACCATAGATTGGAAGGAACGAACCCTGGCCTTCCTCTCTTGCTATTGCGAGGGTACGTGTAACCTCCCGTCTTTCGGGAAGATCCTGTCTGTGGTGACAGATGAGATTGCACCACTATGTTATCAGGATCTCTCTGAGGTTTTTCTTGAGAAAAATGCTCAAGCACTACCTCCCCATCGAGACTATGATTGTAGCATTGATCTACTCCCAAATAGCAAATTGCCGTTCGGTCATGTTTATCCTGTTTCACAGGATGAACTTTCCCATCTCAAAGACTATTTGGATGAGAATTTGGAAAAAGGTTTTATTAGACCTTCCACTTCTTCCACAGCAGCAGGACTCTTTTTTGTCCGCAATAAGGACTCAAGTCTCAGGCCTATCATCGACTATAGGCAATTGAATGCTATTACAATAAAAGATCGCTATCCTCTACCGCTTATCCCTGAGCTCATTGAGCAGGTGCGTGGAGCTACCTATTTTTCAAAATTGGACCTGAAAGGAGCATACAATCTCATTCAAATCCGTGATGGACACGAGTGGAAGACTGCATTCAGAACCAGATACGGATATCTTGTAATGCCATTCGGGCTATGCAACGCCCCTGCAGTTTTTCAACGATTTATAAACGATATTTTCAGAGACTTACTAGATGTCTGTGTTGTGGTATATCTGGACGATATACTTATATATTCACGATCCCTGTCTGAACACATAAGACATGTAAGACTAGTATTATCGAGATTGCTTGCACACAACCTTTATGTGAAACTGAAAAAATGCTTGTTTCATAAAGAAGAGGTACTCTTTCTAGGCTACATCATATCCAAAACAGGAATCGAGATGGACATGAGTAAGATATCCTGCATTCAGGATTGGCCTACACCAACCACACGCAAGGCGCTACAGCGATTCCTTGGATTTTCGAATTTCTACAGGAAGTTCATTAGAAACTTCTCTGCCATTGTGAGACCCCTCACACAGCTCACTAGCATTAAAAAACCATTCAAATGGTCAGATGAAGCAAATAAAGCTTTTCACCTGTTAAAGACAAGGTTTACTTCTGCTCCCATATTACGCCATCCAGACCTATCCCTCCAATACATTCTGGAAGTAGATGCGTCAAACATGGCAGTAGGAGCAATACTCTCCCAACGACCAACTCACACTTCACCACTTCATCCAGTCGCCTTTTTTTCTAAATCCCTAAGCAGCCCCGAGATAAATTACCCCGTGGGTGAAAAGGAACTGCTTGCTATAAAATTGGCTCTGGAGAATTGGCGACATCTACTCGAAGGCACCCAATTACCAATACTTATATACACGGACCATAAAAATCTCCAATATCTTCAGACTAACAAAACTCTCTCGCACCGACAGGTACGATGGTCACAGAATTGCACGGCCTGGGTGACAGAGTCCACACTGTGGAAAATAGAATGGAGGACTTTACAGTTTACTACAATGCTTTAATGGATGCCCATTCTTCCCACCAGGAGGATATCCCCCACATCCAGGCCAAACTGGCCGACCTCGAGGATAGGTCGCGGTGCAATAACCTCAAAATCCGTGGTATCCCTGAGTCGGTCCAACCCAACCAACTGCCTACCTTTGTTAAAGATCTTTTCCACAAAGCAGTGCCTGAACTTTCCAATGAAGACCTCACCATAGACCGCATCCATAGAATCCCCAAACTCTCTTTCCTGCCGCAGGAAGTTCCACGCGATGTACTCCTGAGGGTACATTTCTTTCAGGCCAAAGAAAAAATCCTAGACACCTTTAGGCGCAAAGATTGTCTCCCAGATGTGGCTACGTCTCTCCAAATTTTGCCTGATTATTCCCAGTACACTCTCCAACTGTGGAGAAACCTGAACTCCATCACCAAGGCCCTCCGTAACAATAAAATCGTGTACAAATGGAAATATCCTGCCAAGTTGTGCGTGACTCATTTGGGTGCGACATCTCATATCACCTCCATGGAACAAGGCCTTCGCCTTCTTAAACAATGGCACATCCTCCCTGACACCTCTGACCAGCATCCACGGCCTGCTGAACCTCCGCTGCCACACTTACACTCAGAGTGGCATACAGTATCTAGGCCCTCCAGGTCCAGGTCCTCTCACCGTTCTAAGTAATGTCTGCTTTTCTAGTCTTGGACTGGGTACCCTGGACCTCCCGCTCTTTATAGCACTTGCTATCGTGCTAGGTACCAAACCAGCCACGCAGCCACAGCTGCTCCTGTGGTCCACCTGGACCATGCCTTTTTTACCTTTGTTGTTTTCTCTTGTTGTTTTTTGCATCTCCTTTTCCGAACAGAACTCTCCTACGGATATTACAATGTCCTTCGCCTGTCTCTTCCGGCATCATACTTCAGCTTCAGACCTCAAGAAACACCCGAAATTCTCCGGTTTCGTCCTCCAAGCGCCTCCTATGGACTGCCCAAGTGAAGTTTGTCTTCCTTCTTCTGCTCGATGCACTTCTGAAAGCCTCCCAGGTACCTCGTTATTTTCATACACCTTCCACCTGCCTCATAGACTGCCTGCGCTCCTCCTGACAAGGTGCAGCTACTATGACCCTGGTCCTTTTTACCCACAGTCATGTCTTTGCAATTTTTGTCACTGAATGTTAAGGGGTTAAACCACCCCGTCAAGCGCTTTTCTATGTGGAAGGAGGCAAAATCTCATAAAGTGTATGTTTTGGCGATCCAGGAGACCCACTTTAAGCAAGGGTCCGTACCATGCTGCTCTCATCCGGATTACCCTCACGTTTATATGTCCAATGCCTCGGAAAAAAAACGAGGAGTTCTCCTGGCTATACGTAACTCTGTGGCCTTCTCCTACTCTCGGGTGGTGGAGGACACAGAGGGCAGATGTATCATACTTAATTGTAGTATTGATGATTGTTTGTATACTATAGTCAATGTTTTTGCTTAAATTTTATGAGGAGATTGTGGGGATTTTAATCTCGTAGTGGACCCTGTCATAGACACCTCGTCCGGGGGAAAGGCCATGTCGACTTCTATGGCAGCCCTTCTACATTCGGAGGGCCTCCATGATGTCTGGCGTTACCAACATGCCGAGGAGAGGGATTATTCCTTCTTGTCACCGCACGTATTCTAGAATCGACATGTTCCTGCTGGACTCCCCTACCCTCCCTCTGGTCCTCCACACCTCCATTTCCCCTATCACCTGGTCGGACCATGCCGCCATACACATGACCATTTCCACAAGTACCTCCCCGTCATCGGCCTATATTTGGCGATGTAATAATTCCACCCTCTCTGATCCTGACTCCCTCAAACACCTCTGTACCCAGCTCCGAGAATTTTTTTCTCACAATGATGTTCCCGAGACAGGCCCCTTTACCTTCTGGAATGCCCATAAGGCTTACGCCAGGGGAATACTTATACAATTGGCTTCTAGACTGAAGAAAAAATTCCATAAGTCACTTACGGATCTCATTGACGAAATTAAATCCCTGGAAACTCTTAATAAGCAGAGTCCGTCCCAGACAGTGTCCTCCAAGCTTTCTTCCCTACGCACAGAACTCAGACGGCATCTTCTTGTCAAACACGATAAGATGCTGGAGAGACTTCGTCTCCAATATTACACAGCCCACAATAAAGCGGGCAAATTCTTAGCTTCCAGGCTTAAAGACCGGAGGCTCAAATCTAAAATTGCTTATGTTACTCACCCCCACACGGGACAGAAACATACTCACCCGCAGCAGATTGCCGACGCCTTTGCCAACTATTACGGCTCATTGTATAATCTCCGTACCGACTCAGCCACTCCTAACCAGACGACGGCAGATATCCAGGCGTTCCTGCTTCAAATGCGTTTACCCACCCTGTCGGCTGAAGACCTTGCGAACCTCAATAGCCTTTTCACGCCCCAAGAACTGTCCAAAACGATTGAATGTCTCCCATTAAATAAGTCCCCTGGCCCCGATGGCTTGACCAATGAGTACTATCGCTCCTTGCATGAAATACTATCACCTTATATGTTAACAACATTCTCCGCGGCTGTTTCCTCTGGGTCCCTACCACAAGAGATGCTTCAGGCCAAGATCACAACCCTCCCCAAACCCGGTAAACCCCCTACAACCCCAGCCAACTTTAGGCCTATTTCCCTGTTGAACAACGATGTTAAGTTGTATGCTAAGCTTATTGCAAACCGTCTGGCACGGATTTTGCCGTCACTGCTGGGAGTTGACCAGATGGGGTTTGTCCGGGGAAGACAGGCACCTGACGCGGCCAGAAGGGTGATCAACCTTATGCACCACGCCGAGACTGCCAAAACGCCTTCTCTGCTTCTCTTCATAGATGCAGAGAAGGCGTTTGACCGCATACATTATGGCTACATGGAGGCTGTCCTTCGCAAATTTGGCTTTTCGGGGCCGATCCTTACGGCCATACTGGCCCTCTATTCGTCTCCCTCAGCCCGGGTCCTCTCGGCTGGCTTGCTCTCTAAATCCTTTAACATCACCAATGACACGCGTCAGGGATGCCCGCTCTCGCCCCTTATTTTTAATTTACTGATAGAACCGTTGGCGGAACTGCTATGCACCTCCCCATTGGTCTTGGGCTTTACATTCAGAATTTCTAAGCACGTCATCACACTGTATGAAGTCATACTCAGTTTGACGAATCCTGTAGTGTCCCTCCCAGCAGCACATCAAATTCTGCAGGACTTTAGTAGAATCTCTTTCTATAAAGTTAATTTTAGCAAGTCTGTGATACTGGGCATGAATGTACATGAACACACTCGTAAACATTTACAGCTACAACTCCCTTACTCGTGCACCTCCAAATCTTTACAACATCTTGGGATCCAATTAGCGTTCCCCACCTCTACCTTACTCCCCTTTAACATGAAACCCCTGATCTCCACTATCACCGCAGATATTGCTAAACTCAAAGCCTCCGAACTCTCTTGGGCTGGTCGTATAGCGGCCTTCAAAATGGTCTGCTTACCGAAAATTCTATATATTTTCCGCACCCTTCCCATACACATCACCCACAACCATATTGCTTCTTTATCTAAACTCCTACGCACGTTCATATGGTTAAAGAAGAGAGCTAGATGCGCGTACTCACATATGGTACGCCACAAACGGGTGGGCGGCCTGGGATTACAGACATAAAAGATTATTACTATGCGACGAGATTGGCCCCCCTCCAACACTGGTTCTCCGCCCCCTACCGTCTCCCCTGGCTCCCAATAGAAGCTTCGTTGTCGCACTCGTCGGAACTTAGCCTACTTCTATTTGCAGATGTGTGGAAAGCTTTAGACTTGAGGACTCTGCCCATCACCACCTAAGCAACACTGAGATCCTGGCGCATCCTCACCTCCCAGCTGTCTACTCACATACCCTCCACATTGGTCCCAATTCCTTTGGCTGTCCTCAACGTTTTGCTGCCATATACGGCTACTACCATGTTTACAGCGGCAGGTATATTAGAGGTTTCTCAGTTTTACTATCAGGGTACCCTTAAACCTTTTACCAGTCTACAACAGGAATTCCAGCTCCCTCCCAAAGCCGTGTTCCCATACAACGCCATATCCAGCTTTTTACGTAAATGTCCCTTACCCAACGTAAAAATCCCGACCTCCTTGTGGAATTTTCTCACAGACATATCTTCCCCAATTAAAGGGATCTCACTCTTTTATAACTTCCTAGGGCATAAGACACGTTTCCAGAAAACCCCACACATGATCAAATGGGAGGGAGAACTTCAAACACCATACTCTGACTTTCAGTGGACAGTAGCGATCCAAACTTCCTTTACCGCATCGCGGTGTGTGAATCATTGGGAGCAAATGCAGAAACTCCTGACTAGGTGGTATCTTACCCCATATCGCCTCTCCAAAATCTTTAATACTCAGAGTCCACTTTGTTGGCGCAACTGTGATCAACTAGGCACAATTACACACATCTTTTGGTCCTGCAAATCTTGACCAGTTTTTGGAGACGGGTGTTTGAACTTCTTTCCGACATTACGGGTATACTTACCAAACCCAATCCAGCCATGGCCCTTCTAAATCTGGGAATGGACATAATCCCCCCAGACATGAGAACGGTCTGCTTTCATATACTGGTTGCGGCCAGGACGCTCATATCGAAATACTGGAAGCAGTCAATAGTACCGTCCCATCTAGAAGTGATTAAAATGGTCAATCTTCAGTTTTCCCTGGAGAAAGCCTATGCGTACTCCGTTTCTCACGGAGCGAAGCTTCATGCAGCTTGGCACATCTGACTAACAACAGATAGCACATCTTGTTACATGTTACTTTTGAGATGTTATATATGCATCACCTTAATTCTAACCAGGGTCCTCCTAGTGTATAAGCTATTGTATCCGGAAGACACAATACCTCTTGTTACATGTTACTTTTGAGATGTTATATATGCATGTTATTATGATTGAGTTCTATGCATCTCGTTCCATGTTGGTTCTGTTGGATTTCACTATGATTATTTTCTTACTATGTTTGTTACTATGCTTTAAACTCTATAAAAATCTATTGAAAGTAAATGTGCAGCACCGCATGCCGCCCACCTAACAGACTGATAAGATAAAACTTTTTTTCTCCTTTCTTCTCCTCACTGGGCTCAGGTCAGGGCATAAAAGATTGTGCACTGCACCCCCACACAATCAAATCAATGTAGATCGCTGTCTGATTGAAAAAGATTCTTCCTATGCTTTCCTTCAAAGCAATCTCCAGCCTGACCCTACAATAATCTCCCTATCTCTCCCTCAGCAGCATCAGGAACCTCTCCCTAGTATAGTTTGAGCAGAGTGACGCGTGGCGCTATGTGACTCCAGCTTATATAGACTCTGGGTCACATGCTGCACTGGCCAATCACAGCCATGCCATTAGTAGGCATGGATGTGATGGTTTCTAAGGGCATACTAGTTAAATGCTTGCTGATTGGCTGCCTTGAACCTGTTGAAACCGCGCCATTAAAACCGCGCTAAAACATCAAATAACATTACCGAACAACAGACAGTACCCGAACATACAGTGAAATGTTCGGGTGCGTGTCTGTGTACCGAATACTCAAAAGTCTGGTACGATCCCGAACAATACAGTCCGGGTTCGCTCAACCCTAGTGTTGACAATTCACAGTTATGCTTTTTACAAAGAATCAGGTATATGTTCAGTTATGAGGATCGGATAGGTCTTTTGGCATTCAAAATGCAATATCTGTGATACCCAATTCATGTTTTCAGTGCACAGAGGCAAAATAAAGAAAGCCTTTTTGTTGGTTCAAGTCCAGAATTTTGTGGGATACCTTTTTGGATCTCTAAACAGCAAAAGCAAATGTCATGCAGAGGTAAATAGCTTATTAGATATTTTCTACTGAAATGTGTGTTTCATTTGGTGTTCCCTTTTAACATGTTACCAGTCAGCATTACAACAGTTGGCATACCCCAACTTACACAATTATAATTTTTGTACAATGCAGGAGAACAAAAAAAGTAAAAAATTCAGACAGTTCATATAGGGTTTTTATAAAGTTGTGTTGCAAAGTAAGCATAAGTTGCTTGAGAAACTGAATAATTATCTCTACACCATGTGTCACAATAAATAATTTTAATTGGTTTAACTTCAGGGACTATTACTGGCCTAATTAGATACATGAAAATACTACAAGTATTAAGAAATATCCTGAAGGGAAAAAACATAAGTAATTCTGTCAAGTGCATTTTAAGAGAGCGCAAAGAAGCCGTAGACACTTTTTAGTGAGAGATCTGAAAGGTCCTTTCGAAAACTGGTATGATTATGTTAATAATGTTAGAGTTTTAGATAAGTCTTAAAAGTCATCCAGTAGTACACGTGACGTGATTAAAAAGAAAAATAAGACCAAACATAAATGACCGTACCATGACTTAATTAGAATTCTGTACCCATGTTCTAACACATTTTTCCCCAGATTCACTATGTTTATTTTGTTATGAGTTATAAAAACACAATTGAAACTCAGTTATGATATAGTACATAAATAGATAAAAATTATTTGAATAAACAAAACTTTTTCAAAGCATTTATTGGGAATTCATAGAAAATGTATTTAAAATATTGTCAGTGCTGGTCTAGACCCCAAAAAGGCTTCCAATATAAAACTTCCTCTTAATGTTTGCACCCATATTAAAGGTTTATTAAGCCAACTCGATTGGTAGCACTTCTACTGCTGATTTGGAATGGCTTTGGGCCACAGAATATGGTGTTTATAAATCTGATTGAAATTTATTGTTATGTTAAAAGATATTTATTCCCAGAATTAAAAATGTGTAATAATCAGCGCAAACCACATAAATGAATATTC
Source organism: Pelophylax lessonae (assembly GCF_965119305.1). Classification (NCBI taxonomy): domain Eukaryota; kingdom Metazoa; phylum Chordata; class Amphibia; order Anura; family Ranidae; genus Pelophylax; species Pelophylax lessonae. The sequence goes on from NC_138768.1 coordinate 157,188,530, forward strand.
CAATAAAATTATATACACAAGGCAGCAAACAATCAGTGCTAAACACAAAACACCAGTGAATACAAGTAGATAAATCAATATTGCTGTGCCAAGTGAAAAAATCAATCAGGGTGATTAACTAAAATAGTATGCAAGAAAATATAATTTTTGTGTCTAAACAAAATTAAATTCCAATGCAAATACCAAGTGCAAAATATGGTGCAAAAGTCAAAAAGTCCAAGTGCTTGTGACAGTGATTATAAGGAAAGAGTCCCAAACTCAATCTTAAATAAATAAAATCTGAAAAATCAAATCAAAATATCTTCATCCATGATCCAAATTATAGTGCAAGTGTGCTTCACACTCCAATCAAGTGCTCCCAGTGATTAGTGCAAGATTCGTAGCTCACCTTAGGGATAGACTCCAAGGAGTCATACACGCATAGGGATAATAACAATGGATAAGCAGCCTGTTTAATCCTCTCCTTCCACTTCTCCTTCTACTTAAACTCCGAGTGCGACAGGAACTCAGCAAAAATAAAGGGGAAAAGGATCTAGTGCTCTCTGTTTTAAACGCTTTATTAATGCAAAGGAAGAGATACGCTTACATTTCCCAGCACTTAAGCAGTGCGGGCTCCGAACAGCTGATAATGCTCCTTAGCAGAACCTCCCTGGGTCTGACATTTACCGAGTAGGCTCCTCCCCCGTACACGTTACGTCAGATGACTTTGTCAGCCCGGCTGACCCCGCATCTGACTTAACGCGCACGGGGAGGAGCCTACTCGGAGAACGTCTGACCCAGGGAGGTTCTGTTATGGAGCATTATCAGCTGTTCGGAGCCCGCACTGCTTAAGTGCTGGGAAATGTAAGCGTATCTCTTCCTTTGCATTAATAAAGCGTTTAAAACAGAGAGCACTAGATGTGGGAATGTAAATGTGTGGGAATTACAATGAAGATATGGTGTCCATTAAAGGGCATCATTCCAATGTATTCCTATTAAATATAATTTGCCTCCAACTTTTTTTTTCCTTCCTTGAAAAGTCCTTACCTGCTAAGAAAATTATATAATTCTTTATCATCTTCTCACCCTCCTCTGCTTAATATTTTCTTCTTCCTCCCCCAGCTTTCTTCATCAATATTCCTTCTTTCCTGCCTACCTCTTTCATACCCACTTCTTCCAGTTTCTTACTTCCTTTAGAGGTAGGAAGCAATTAGAACACGCTCTGTGCTTTGGTGAGTAACCGTCAATCGAAAGAAAAGTCTAGATTTTTAGAAAATAGGAAATAATTCATTATATAATTCTTAGTTATTTGATGATAGGAGTGTGCTAGTTTGTACACAGTTATAAAATTAGTTTTTTTTTAAGTTTTTAATACCCTTAGTTTGAGAGAATATTTAATTGTTTTTTTGGGGTTGGCCTAATGTAAGTTGTGAATACCTAAATGTTTCTTTTTTAATGTTACCCTATTCTGTGCGGAAGATGATGCAGATAAAGACTGTTGCACTCTATCTTCGAGTAGCGGGCTGGAGGGGCACACCCTTTCACCTTAGCAGTAATGCTGTAACTCTTCTTATACAGAGCACAGCAGGCTTTTGCTGCAGACGCTGGATCAGCACATCATTTTCATCTCTTTATGGGAGAATTTTTCATGTTCAAAATGTGATGTTTTGATGCAACTTCGGTTAATTACTATAATTTTTTAAAACCTACTAATGGGTTTTAATATATCAAACCTAAAGTTCTACAGACCAGGAATTCTTGTATTCAAAAGTAGTGCCGTGCTCTCAAATGCTAATGTGCAAGTATTCCTTCAAATCTGTTTGTATAGCAATTTTCAGAATCAGCATATCATATCAAACCATATAAAATCATTAATTAATAAAAAAAAAAAGACAATTCATCAGTCCATAAAGTGGCCTTTGGTATGAAATCGTTTGCATATGCTCAATCTTTAAAAAAAAAAAAAAACAGGCTTGTGTTCACATATCTAAATGACTGCTTCTTTTATTAGTGTTCCCCACTATGTAATTACTATGTAACTACAGAAGAGAGATCCAATCATCCACATACATTAATGATAATCCCCTCAATCTGATGTGCCCTAACCTAGGGATAAGACCAACCAATGGTCTATATGCACTTTTGTACCTGTCTGGGGATCTGTTTTATGCTGTTTCACTCCTTTGGAGGCAATCTTGAGTTTAGAAACCTCCTTCTCCTACACTTATCTTCAGACGCCCAAATCATAAAGAGAGAAAGCTGGACATAGTGCTTTATCTTTTAAAACAATCCGTTTATTAAACACTAACTAAAAAAACACTCACAATTCCCTGGTGCTTAGAGTGCACCAAACTGTTAAAAGCATTCAGTCCTCACAGTGCGGGTTACGGACAATCAGACAGTATTACCACGGTATGCTCACAATGCATGCCTCAGCGTGACGACAGATTGACCCTTCGCCTACGTGTTACGCCACAGGGTCACAGGGCTTCCTCAGGGGGATATCCCCTTTTGAATACAGTTTTGCACATTGATATATGTTTAGAGATTGTGTATAGGTGTGAGGGATCCACTTTTTAAGATTTGTAGTCTTATAGCCCTCAATAGCACAACATAGCAGCGCTCAAGTACACCCATTTTTACACCCATCCCTGACGTAATGTAGGAAATTTGATCATTCATAAAGAAATTATTTCAGTTATGTAGCATTCCTAGTGTAGTTATTAAAAGTATGGAGAGTATGGAGAGAGATGGAACTCTCATGAAGGGAAACTGCACCAAGAGGTAATACAAATACCTGTTTAAATTGGCTACACAGAATAGTGTGACAGTTTTATAAAATAATGTTTTTTGTAAATATAGTAAATTTTTTATGTTTCTTTAATTGCATAACCAGTTAGAATAGTTTCACATCCTGCCTGGAATAGCACTTTAAGCAATATTTTTGGGCTCTGATAATGTCAAAATTATACCTTAGATTGTAAGCTCCTCGAGGGCAGGGAATGATGTGAATGTACAGTACTGTATATATCATGTAAAGCGCTGTGTAAATTGACAGGGCTAGATAAGTACCTATAACAAATAGCAAATAATTGTATACTATTGCTTTGAAAAAGGGAGTTGGGTTGTAGTATATAATGGAGTCATATTTAGAATATCTTTCGTACACATGAACGAAACCTAAGGGCACTAAATGCGTGCAAATAGGTATTTTTACCTTCTTATTTAATAATTGCATTTTGTTGGCTGTAAAAAAGAATTCCACAGAGCATCTGATTTTACATATGTTGATAGTTTTCATTTATAGGAACTTCTCTTTACTCAACAGGTCCCTGACACAACTTCTTTGCACTAGTGATCTGTCAATAGCATGTCCCTACAAAAGGAATCAGCATCTATTGATGGGGTGAAATTAGTGACAGACATGATCAAGTGATCAGTTTTGCAGAGGTTATCCTTCAAACATCCCTCAAACACATTTGTCTGGTCACATACTCCTACTTGCCATCGGATCCTACTTATTGTGCTTCTCCTATCAATCACAAGATGCTGACCTAAATAGGCAGAAGACATAAATGTAATATTGCCTGTCAATATCGGGTTAAAGTTTAAAGAAGCCCAACTCGTGACCGGTGACTAGGGTCCAATACAAAGCTTAGAAGACTGCTACAAGGCTGTCTAAAAGTTTGCTCAAAATGCAGTATCAAGCATCCATGCATTAATTCAATTTAGCCACGTCTGATAAACATAAAGAACATCAGAGACATCAATTAGGAAACGCTTCCAGCTACAGTAACAACTGCAAAATGAAACATTTCGCTTTTTGTAATGGGGGTAACAAACTTTGTGCACCGCTTAACAAAGCATTACATGGTAAAATAACATCTTCAGTAGAACAAGGCATTACAGGTACCAAGGCTCCAAAGAAGGGGAGGCAACCGGCCAAGATAAAGAACCAAAACTTCGGGGGACATTCACCCAGTCCCGTGGCAACCCCAATGGGATCAGAAGCTGTTACCCAGGGAACTGGAAGAAGCCCCACAGTGCAAATTATTCAACAGGTATCCAAGGAGCCTAAGCAAAATAATACTGTGTGGTCTTATAATGAGTGGAAAAGCAGCGTGAGCAATTAATAAGACTACAAAGGGAAAGGGCATAACCCGAAAGCAGACTGCTTTCACCTAAATGGAGTGGAGAACATCAGTTCGGGTATACCCCTAACGAGCCCTGAACTGAAAGATAACTGTACCCATAGGAAACCCCTAAAAGCAATCTGGATGAAGATGTATAAGAACTCATGTGAGCGGTGAGGAGAGAAAATAAGCAAAAGAGATGCCAAAGAAGAAGAAGGAGGGAAGAAAGGAACAACAAAGGAGGCTATGTATGCCCTGGAGGTCTCACGAAACGACAGAGAAGCAAGAGAGATGATTAAAAGATCAGGGAAGTATTTGTGTACTTAGCCCTAGGTTCCCATGAAATCTCAAACTTCTGAGAAGTATTCAAGAGACTACTAGCCAGTTTTTCTTGAGTCATGATCCAAGATATCTTTCTTTTCAGCAGAGTGAAAGAAACTATGGAGGATTTCCATGCTTTAGCGATAGTCAACTTAGCTCCCAGTAGCATAAAGTGAATCAATCGCTTTTGGGACTTAGAAGCCTCGGCCGGTGCAAATTTCAAAAGAGCTACGTGAGGAGATTGTGTCACCGGAACTCCAGTGACTTTGCGGATTAGATGGAAAACCTTGTTCCAGAAACCCCTGATTTTTGGACATTCCCACTGGAATAGTGGGGAGGAGGAAGGGAAACATTGTTGAAGCTTTTCTGGAACAAGGTACCATCTAGTAATAACTTTCAGACTGGCCTCAATTAATGTAATGTTCAGGACCCCTTTGTATGCCCGCGTCATGGTGGAATACCACTGCTTCGGATCCCATTCCTGGGATAGGTCCCTCTCCCAGGCCAGAGCATATCCTGGTTTAGGGCCTTGTCCCGAGAGTGACTCATATATCACTGAGATACCCCCCCTCTGCTCCATGGCTGATCCACACCCCACTTCATAGTTTGTAGCAGTAGGAGGTATTGGTTTAGTTGTCCAAATAGAGTGTAGGAAGTGTGAAATCTGGTGGAACTGGAAATGTTCCGATTCGGGCATCTTAAGTTTATTTGTGCAATGGGTAATAGAGAGAGGTCCAAAGGGAGTGAAAAAGTGTCCTATTCTATAAATGCCTTTGTCTAGCCACCATTTGAAGTCTGAGATGTGTAAGCCCGGGGAAAAGTTACGGTTTTGGAACAGAAGGGAGAGGAGACATACAGACGATGTAAGTTCAGGTCTACCTTTAAGTCTATCCCATAGTGCGAAGGAGTGTGAAAGAGTTGGGGCTAGAATAGCAGGTCTTTATTTTGGGAGACACCACAAAAGGAAATCAATAGTGTGAAGTGGGACTGCCTGACGTTCCATGGTCACCCAGTCCGGCTTCGCAGCGCGGGAGTAAATAACTGAAAGCTGGGCCAATTGGGCTGCTTGGTAATACCAGACGAGGTTGGAAAGGCCCAGCCCTCCTTTTTTCCAGGATCGAAACAAGGTCCCCTTAGCTACTCTATGACCCGTTGATCCCCAAGCGAAAGCGAGAATTTTAGATTGGAAACGGTTGATATGCTCCCTGACTAGGGGGATGGGCAGGGATCTAAAGTAATAGAGAATTCTCTGTAACAGCGTCATTTTCAATGCATGAATCCTGCCAAGCCAGGATAAGGGAAGGTGGGACCAGGTACGTAAATCCTTAGTTACATAGTTACATAGTAGGTGAGGTTGAATAAAGACAATAGTCCATCCAGTTCAACCTGTGTAGGTGTGTGTGGCTGTAATCATCTCGCATACCCCTGAATGTTCTTGAGATGTACGTCTAGAAGTCTTTTGAAAGCCACCATATTACCTGCAGAAACCATCTCTTGTGGTAGAGAGTTTCACAATCTTGTAGCCCTAACAGTAAAGAACCCCCCACGTTGCCTGAGGTTAAAACGCTTCTCCTCTAATCGCATTGTATGCCCCTGAGTCCTCATGCAATCCCTGCGACTGAACAGCTTTTCTTCTAAGCCTAGATCCCCATTGAGATATTTAAAAATTGCTATCATGTCCCCCCTCAGGCGTCTCTTCTCCAGGGAGAATAAATCAAGCGATTGCAGACGCTCCTCATAATCAAGGTCCTCCAATCCCCTAATTAGTTTAGTTGCCCTTCTCTGGACCCTCTCCAGCTCCAACACATCCCTTCTGAGGACTGGTGACCAGAACTGGACAGCATACTCCAGATGCGGTCGGACCAGAGTTTTATAAAGTGGAAGGATTATAGTCTTATCTCTGGAATACATCCATTTCTTTATGCATGCTAATATTCTGCTGGCTTTGGCAGCTGCCGCTTGACATTGCATGCTGTTGCCTAGTCTATCATCCACCAATACTCCCAGATCCTTCTCCATTTTTGATTCTCCCAGGGGTTCCCCTCCTAACGTGTATTGTGCTTTTATGTTGCTAGTCCCCAAGTGCAAAACCTTACACTTCTCCACGTTAAACCTCATTTGCCAAGTCGTTGCCCACTCCGTTATTTTGTCCAGGTCCTTCTGTAGGATATCTGACATAGTTTCTTATAAAGAGGTGGGTAATTAGCATCATACAGCCCGTCTATATGGTTTTTGAGAGAGATGCCCAGATAAGGGATGGCCCAATCTTTCCAGATAAAGGGGAAGTGGGATTTGATAACCGATAACACCCAGTCCGGCACGTTGGCATTTAAGCGTGGGATTTGGAAAAGTTAATTTGAAGCCCCGAGATTGCACCAAAATATTGCAGTAGTTTATAAAAGTTCGGTAGTGATATTAGCGGTAAGGTAACAAAGAGGAGTAAATCGTCGGCAAAGAGGGCACACTTGTGCGTGTGTAGACCACATTGAACTCCATGAACATCGGGGTGGGCTCTGATCGTCTGCGCCAAAGTTTCAATCGCAATAGCAAATAGAAGGGGCGACAGGGAGCAGCCCTGGCGTGTGCCTCTAGAGATAGGAAGAGGGTCAGAGTAGCAACCCTGAAACCTCACCCTAGCTTGGGGCGTGGAGTAGAGTGCTCCGAGGATATTTGTGAAGTGTGGGCCAAAACCCCATTTGTCAATGATAGAAAAGAGATAATTTCATGAAATAGAATCAAACGCTTTTTGTAGGTCTATGGATAAAAGAAGACCTTCCTGGCGGAGACCCCATTCCAACCTGAGTGAAGCAGTGAAACCACATCAATGGCTTGGTGAATTTGGTCTGTACCTTGTCTGCCCGGAATAAAACACACCTGATCTTTGTGTATGTATTGCGAAATGAAGGAAGATAACCCAGTGGCCAAAATTTTGGTCATAATCTTCAGGTCATTGTTGATGAGGGAGATTGGACGGTAACTACCTACCTCACTGTCATCCTTTGGGAATCACAGATATAAAAGCTGAGTTAAGTGTAGAATCCAAGTGTGGTGTATTACGAAAGTCGTTGAAGAAGCGAGCCCAATAGGGTGAAAGAATAGAGGAAAAGGCCTTATAATAAGGGACGGAGAAGCCGTCCGGACCCGGTGTGTAGGCCCCCTTTAAATTTTTATTGACAGTTCAATCTCTTCAGTGGAGAAAGACACCTCCATAATGGAGCTGTGATGGCCCTTTAGTTTCGGTAAAGGGGCAGAGTCTAGAAAAGCAGTGAGGTGGGCAAGGGGAGGGGAAGGGCGCAAACTGTAAAGAGTGCTGTAGTACTTATGGAATTCCGCCACAATTTTCCGGGGGTTACGGGAATTTGTACCATTGGAAAAGGCGAACGGCAGGTGGGGTATGCAGATGTGGTCTAGGAGTTAAACCCAAGGCCAAAAGAGATCCCATTTTATCCCGTTGGGAGTAAAATCTAGTACCCTGCCATCTAATATGTTTGTCCGTCCTAGCTGTCAGACTAAGATTAAGTGCAGTCCTGGCTGCGTCTAGTTGGGTCATCGAGACGGATTGTGGTCGTTGTTTATGTTGTTTTGAGAGATTGAGGAATTCCTGTTCTAGTCGGTCAATGTCAGCTTGTCTGGCCCGCTTAAGTTGAGCAGAGATTTGCATTATCTTACCCCGAATCGTGGCTTTATGGGCCACCCAGAGAGTCGACAGGGAGATATCCCCTATATCGTTAAGCAAAAAGTATTCTTTGATGTGCGCTTCAATTTCCTGAGTTTTTACTGGGTCACTCAAAAGAGATTCATTCAGTCTCCAGTTATTGTGTGTGGCACGGGAGGTAGGCCTCTGAAGGAGAAGTGTCACCAAGGAATGGTCAGACCACACCGTGAGGAACAAGAGAGGTTGGCAAGAGAATATGGTCTATTGTAGCGAAAGATTGATGCGGGTGTGAGAAGTGTGTGAAATCCCTGTGTGAGGGGTTGAGTTCTCTCCAAACGTCCACTAGTCCATGACTATACAGCAATTTAGTAACTTTTAAGCTGCGTTTGGTAGGTCTCAGGAGTTGAGATCCAACCGGAAGCTTTTTGACAATGCCCATATCAAAAGCAATGTTGGAGTCCCCTCCCCTGATGACAGTGCCTTCAATAAGTAGGGATAGAGTGGAGAACATGGAACTGAAGAATCTATCCTGGACGACATTGGGAGTATAGTAAGAAACAAAGGAGTACATATGGTCGTCTATGGAGCCCTTGACTAGGATATAGCGGCCTTCGGGGTCTTGGTGAATCATATGGGGCAAATTTACAGCGGCGAGAGAACAGAATCGCCACCCCCTTTGTTTTCACCATAGCATTTGCCAGAAAGAAAACCATGAATTTAGCATGGAGAAATTTTGGGCAATATTGTTTAGGAAAGTGTGTTTCTTGGAGCAATACGACATCCAGTTTTTGTGAATGGTAATATTGAAAGGCCTTCCTCCTCTCAACAGGGGATTTCAGGCCCTGCGTGTTATGGGTGCCTATTTGGGAGGAGTGGGTGAGGATCTGTAGTGTTAGCCATGGAGAGAGTTGGTGAGGAACCAGAGCGAATATAAGGCACTTACCCCAGTCTTGAGAGTAGTCAGAGTATGGAGCAGCACCTCCAGGATACAGACGACCTCAGGGAGTTCTAGGCAGCATGAAAGAACTCTAGGGCAACTGAAAGTATATAGAAAAGTGAGAAAAAAGGAAAAGGAAGAAGGAAGGAAGAGGTGGACAGAGAAGAAAACATCCATTCGAAGGGTGCAAGGCAAAGTCCCGCAACTCCCGAAGGGATCAAAAATTATAACCCTCGCAAAATCGAGAGGCAGTGCCATTCAAGAAGACGGAAATGTACCTAGTCTTCGAGATAGGTAAAGGCGCTGGATCTCTGATCCGGCCGCAGCGCCTATATAATACAGAAAGTAAACAGTGTATAAATAAGTGCTCAGTAGCAAACAACGCATAAGATAAAGCCATATAAATATTTGTGGGGAAAGCTGGATATTACCATGTAGGGGGCCAGCTGAAAAAAAAAAAACACCCGGGGAGGGGGGAGGGGGGGAACGGGGAAGAGGAATGGAAGGCAGGTGGGTGAGGGAGGGGAGAGGGATATCAGAAAGTTCCAGGGAAAAGCAGTACAATTGGAGTAAACCCTTTTTTTACAGTTGTACCTACAGGTAAGCCTATAATAAGTTTTTCAAATGCAATTTTGTTTGGAAAAAATACATTTCACTGAATAAAAAAAAAAAATGAACAGTAAAGTTAGCTCAATTTTTTGTATATTGTGAAAGATGATGTCACGTCGAGTAAATAGATACCTAACATGTTACAGTTTAAAATTGTGCACACTCGTGGAATGGCGACAAAATCTCCATATTTTTAACGGTTACCAGTTTAGAGTTACAGAGGAGATCTTTTTCTAGAATTATTGCTCTCGCTCTGACAATCGTGGCGATACCCCACATGTGTGATTTGAGCACAGGTACTCTTTATGGAGGGATCTAGGGTCTAAAAGACTCCAGACCCCTCCACTGCAGTTCAAAGTATTCAAAATGGCGAAATCAACATTTTTGAATACTGACACTTTTTTAAAATCTGCGCCATTGGCAGCTGAGTAAACTGGAACTCACGTCATGACGTCGCTTCTGGGTTACATAATCGGAGACCCGATCAAAGCCAAATCTGGTTGGATGGGAGACCCAGGCAGAGCCATGGAAGGCGGCGGGAGAGGGGGACCTCCCCTCCTGCTCGCTGGGATAACGGCCAAGCAGCTGCTGAGCCGCATCGGTTGTTATCTCCTGAAAGCCGACCACTGACTCTAAAAAATGGCACTGGGTTGATGCCTGAAGCTGCAGGCATCATCCCAGTACAACCACTTCTTCAAGCGGACGTACAGGTACGTTGTTTTGCGGGAAGTGGGTAAACGGTTCAAAACTGTAATCTTATACTATCAAGATATTTAAAGTAGGGACAGACGGATTATCAGCAAGGCCGATATATTGGGGGCCGATATGCACTTTCCCTGATATATCGGAACTGGCCGATATTACCAATATTTTTATGATGTCATTCTGCCTTCTTAGGCCACCTCCCTCGCCTTGGACAGCCTTGTCTGGAGTCGGGACTAGTCTCGCGGGAGTGTATCACAGCCATACACCCACCCACAGCAGCCAGGTGGCAGCCAGCCACCCACATCCAAAGGCCCTGTACCAGCCAGCCACAGGCCCTGTACCAGCCAGCCAGCCACCAACAGGCCCTGTACCTGCCAGCCACAGGCACTGTACCAGCCAGCCACCCACAGGCACTGTACCAGCTAGCCAGCCACCCACAGGCCCTGTGCCAGCCACCCACCCACCACAGGGTGCCAGACAGCCAACCACCCACCAAAGGGTGCCAGACAGCCAGCCACCCACAGACAGGATGCCAGACAGCCAGCTACCCACAGGCCCTGTACCAGCCAGCCATAGGCACTGTACCAGTCATCCACAGGCACTGTACCAGCCAGCCACACACAGGCCCTGTGCCAACCAGCCACCCACAGCCCCTGTGCCAGCCACCCACCTGCCACAGGGTGCCAGCCAGCCAGCCACCCACCACAGGGTGCCAGCCATCCACCCACCACAGGGTGCCAGTCAGCCAGCCAACCACCACAGGGTGCCAGCCAGCCAGCCAGCCACCTACCACGGGGTGCCAGCCAGCCAGCCATCCACCACAGGGTGCCAGCAAGCCACACACTCACTATGGGTGCCAGACAGCCACCCACCACAGGGTGCCAGCAAGCCAGCCATTAAGCATTAAACAAAAATTAACATGTTCAGTACCAGATTTGTGTCAAAAATTGTCTTTATTTTTCAAAATTTTAAATGTACAAAATATTGGCCAATACCAATACGTTGTGACTAGAGTTGAGCGAACACCTGGATGTTCGGGTTCGGCGGGTTCGTGACCCGGACTTAACCCGAACTTTGTCCCAATCCCGAACCCCATTGAAGTCAAGGGAGACCCAAACTTTTTAGCACTGAAATGCCTCTAAAACAAACATGGAAAAGGCTAGAGGGCTGCAAATTGCATCAAAATCATCTTAAGAGCATGGCAAGTGCTCTGCAAACAAACATGGATAGGGAAATAACTTAAAAGAACATAAAAAACATAAAAAATAATCATTTTGAATGAGGTAGGAGGAGGACGAGGCCCATATGGAGTAGAAGGTTGAGGTGGCGGTGAATGTGGCGGTGTAGGTGGAAGCGGCGGTGGAGGAGGATGAGGTTGCCAACACTGGTTTTTGTTTTTAATTGTATTTCTTTTTAAATTAGGGTACACCCCAAAAAGAGTGAGAAAGATCAAAAATACAACAATGGCTGGGTAAGGCCGGTATACATGTCTATTCTGCACAAGGTACGGACAAGTCCTGTGGGATCCATGCCTGGTTCATTTTAATGAACGTGAGCTTGTCCACATTGGCTCTGGACAGGCGGCTGCGCTTGTCTGTGATAACGCCCCCAGCCGTGCTAAATACACGTTCAGATAATACACTGGCTGCAAGACAGGCCAGCACCTACAAGGCGTAAAGGGCAAGCTCAGGCCATGTGCCCAATTTGGAGACCCAGAAGTTTAAGGGGGCAGACCCGTCATTCAGTACGTCTAGGCGTGTGCACACATACTGCTCCACAATGTTAGTGCTGGGTCGCGGTGCTGCTGGTGGAGCTCCTGTTGCAAGGAGAGGACATGGTCGATCTGTGCAAGCTACACGCACAAGTGAAACACCTTTCTCAGCTGCGAGTAGGCGACAGAACCTTACAGCAGTATTTGGCAGGGCCTAATGCGCCTCTACAAATGTTGAGGCCAGAACAAGTACAGGCGATAGTAGATAGGGTTGCTGACAGAGCCTCCAGTTCCTTCACATTGTCTCCCACCCAGTCTTCTGCTGAAAGGTCAGAGTTGCCACCTGCAGCCAATGTCCATCAATCTTTCACCTCACCCCCTTGCAAATCAGCCAAGCAGTCTGAGCCCCAAGTCATGCAGAAGTCTCTTCTTCTTTTTGATGACTCTGTTAGCATGGTTTCCCAGGGCAATCCACCTAGCCCTGCCCCAGAAGTGGAAGAGATTGAGTGCACCGATGCCCAACCACTTATGTCTCAAGATGAGTACATGGGAGGACCATCGCAGCACGTCTCAGATAATGACGAAACACAGGTGCCAACTGCTGTGGAATTCTGAATTGTGGATACCGCCAAGGGTTGCAGGGGTGAAGACTGTGTGGAAGATGATGTGGAGGACAATGAGGTCCTCGACCCCACATGGAATGAACCTCATGCAGGTGACCTGAGTAGTTTGGAGGAAGAGGCGGTGAGCGCACAGAGCCACCAGCACAGCAGAAGAGGGAGCAGGGTGCAAAAGCAGAGCGGCCGTGCACCTAGACACTACGCCTGCTACTGCCCAACGAAGCAAGGGACCGAGCACACCAAAGCCAGCTCAAAGGAGTTCCCTATTCAGACAATGTGCTGATGACAGGACACAAGTGGTTTGCACGCTGTGCAATCAGAGCCTGAAGCAAGGCATAAACCTTCTCGACCTGAGCACAACCTGCATGACCAGGCATCTAAGTGCAAAGCACGAGCTGCAGTGGAGTAGACACCTCAAAAACCAAGAATGGTCTCTGGCTCCTCCGGCATATTTCCCCTATCCAACACTTGAAAAAAGAGCGCGCACGCCCACTGAGAGCCGTGTGCGAGCTCTCAAACGCGTGTCGTGTCATCTTCCATCTCCAGTGACATCACGCAGCTTGCGCTGCATTCCAGCGTGGTCCTTGGTGCTCTAGCCATACCCGGAACCCGGAAGTGAGGATTCTCGGCACAGTGTTCACCCACTCATCCGACCGGCACGGAGCCTTCCACCCTCCAGGGCCCCTGGGACACGAACCATTCCCTGACATGTCACCGGAGTCTACAAGCCTACATTCTGCTCCCTTCTAGTGAGTTGTACTACCTAGTGATTTTACCTGTATAATAAATTGCTGCGCTTAGAGGCGCTCTGTTTTTTCTTTGTGTTAAATATGCAGACTAGGCTGCAATGTAATATTTTTTTCCTAAATGGGTATTTATTGAATAGCGGAATAGAACAACAGTATCCAACGAGTGTATCTCACAGTAAAATATGAAGACTAAGCCGCAATGTAATATTTTTTCCCTAAATGGGTGTTTATTGAATAGCGGAATAGAACAACAGTATACAACGGGTGTATCTCACACGTACAGATACAGACTAAGCCGCAATTTAATATCTTTGTCCCCTAAATGTTTTTTTTTATTGCAATGCGCAATACAACAGTATGCAATGGGTGTATCTCACATAACATATGCAGACAGGGCTGCAATAAACTCTTTTGTCCCCTAAATAGTTTTTTTATTGCAAGGCGCAATACAACAGTATGCAATGGGGGCATCTCACTGTAACATATGCAGACAGGGCCGCAATCAACTTTTTTTGCCCCTAATGGGTTTTTTTTTATTGCAAGGCACAATACAACAGTATGCAATGGGTGTATCTCACTGTAACATATGCAGACAGGGCCGCAATAAACTCTTTTGTCCCCTAAATAGTTTTTTTATTGCAAGGCGCAATACAACAGTATGCAATGGGTGTATCTCACTGTAACATATGCAGACAGGGCCGCAATCAACTTTTTTGCCCCTAAATGTTTTTTTTTTATTGCAAGGCACAATACAACAGTATGCAATTGGTGTATCTCACTGTAACATATGTGGACAGGGCCGCAATAAACTCTTTTGTCCCCTAAATAGTTTTTTTATTGCAAGGCGCAATACAACAGTATGCAATGGGTGTATCTCACTGTAACATATGTAGACAGGGCCGCAATCAACTTTTTTTGCCCCTAAATGTTTTTTTTTAATGCAAGGCGCAATACAACAGTATGCAATGGGTGTATCTCACTGTAACATATGCGGATAGGGCCGCAATAAACTCTTTTGTCCCCTAAATAGTTTTTTTTATTGCAAGGCGCAATACAACAGTATGCAATGGATGTATCGCACTGTAACATATGAATGAAAAACAGAAAAATAATTGTCCCCTTAATTGGTGCTTGTTGAATAGCAGATTTGAAATGCAGTGTCTGTCTAAACGCTGTAAGTCACAGTAAATTATGAAGGAAAAAAGTTTTTTTCTTTTTAACCACCTTGGCGGTAATCCCGAGCGTGACTCGGGGTGGATTTTTTAGTGCAGGATCGGTAACCCCGAGTCATGCTCGGGGTGGATGTGCACAGAGCGCAGCGGTGTTCTCTTACCTTCTCCTGGCGATCCAGCGATGATCTCTCATTACTGAGATCGCCAGCCGAGAGTCCCGCCGCTCCTCCGTCCTCCGTCGGTGTGATCACTTCCTAGTTCCGTTCCCTGCAGCAGCAATGCTGCATGGGAGCGGAACTAGGGAGGGAAATTAAAAAAAAAAAAAAAACGTTGCACAAAACACATTTTATATTATATATATATACATATATATATATATATATATATATATATATATATATATATATATATATATATATGTATATATATATATATATATATATATATATATATATATATATATATGTGTGTGTGTATATATATATATATATATATATATATATATACACACACACATAGATCTATATTTAATATATAATGCATGAATTATAATCTAATCAATAATATAATTTTATTATATATATTATATATTAAATAATAAAATAATATTATTGATTCGATTATAATTCACGCGTTTGTGTTTCAAATTTATTACATCTGGGATGTCTACTAGACTCCTGTTTTGGTCAGGTTTAAGTCAGTAATTACTAAGAATTGTAGGCCTATAATACATAACGCCAAATTTCCATGAAAACAATTGTACCGCTTTTGGTATGTAATTCCTGACATAATCATACCGCCAGGGAGGTTAAAATGCAGATTAAGCAGACACATATGCACTGAGGTTGCAGGAAATTCCCGCTACACACCGCACACCTAACAGGTTGGATACTGTTGTTGTTCTATTCCGCTATTGAATAAAAAAAAAAAAAAAAAAACATTTGAATGAAAAACTGAAAAATAATTTCTTTACCTTAAATACTGAAAAAGAATTATTTTCCCCTCACATTGGTGCTTTTTGAAGAGCAGGTTAGAAAAGCAGTGTCTGTCTAAAGACTGTATGTCAAAGTTAAATATGAAGGAAAAAATTTTTTTCTTTTTTAAATGCAGATTAAGCAGACACATATGCACTGAGGTTGCAGGAAATGCCCACTACACACCGCACGCCTAACAGGTTGGATACTGTTGTTGTTCTATTCCGCTATTGAATAAAAAAAAAAACATTTAAATAAAAAACTGAAAAATAATTTCTTTACCCTAAATACTGAAAAATAATTATTTTCCCCTCACATTGGTGCTTTTTGAAGAGCAGGTTAGAAAAGCAATGTCTGTCTAAAGACTGTGTGTCAAAGTTAAATATGAAGGAAAAAATGTTCTTTCTTTTTTAAATGCAGATTAAGCAGACACATATGCACTGAGCTTGCATGAAATGTGCAGCACCGCACGCCTAACAGACTGATAAAAGTTTTCTTTTTCTCCTTTCTCCTCCTCACTTGGCTCAGGTCAGGGCATAAAGATTGTGCACTGCACCCCCACACAATCAAATCAATGTAGATCACTGTCTGATTAAAGCAGATTGTTCCTATCCTATGCTTTCCCTACAAGCAATTTCTCCAGCCTGGCCCTAGAGTAAACTCCTATCTCTCCCTCCGGGCAAAAAGATTGTGCACTGCACCCCACAAAATCAAATCAATGTAGATCGCTGTAGATACAGTGAAATGTTCTGATTCGGGTCCAGGTACCGAATACTCGAAAGTCCGGTATGAACCCGAACAATACAGTCTGGGTTCGCTCAACACTAGTTGTGACCAAAAATATCGGTATCGGCCCTGAAAAAAACCATATCGGTCTATCCCTAATTTAAAGTTTATGTTTGGCACACTTCTTTTTTTTAGTTTTGGATACAGTGGGGAAGGGCTAGTACCTCTTATTTTTAAGTAAAGTAAGGGAAGACTAGAAACCTTGTAAGATTTGTATTTCTGTCTGTATCCCTGCTGCAGATTTGACCTTCCTTTCTTTCTGGTGAAACCATTGTAGCAGGAGAAGGAAGCCCCATAGAGCAATCAAAACCTGTCAGGGGTTCTAATCCTTCCATATTCTATCCACAACTATGAAAATTTTTTTACCTCACCATACATTTTAACTGCTTGTTAGCCAAACCGTGATATTATAATTCCTGCCCCTAAAAGGTTAAAAAATTATCTACATTTTTAGGTGTTAAATGTTCAAATTATTTTAAAAGTATTTTAGAACTAGATCATGTAGATAGATCATCAGTAGGTAACATACTAGCCATACTTAGAACAAAATGTACAGGCCCCCAAATTCTAAAATCTGTTCACTCTGTGCTAGTTTTGTTAATGTCCTTCACAGCTTAATGCGGATTCACTTTACAATGTCATGTTTGCTACAAAGTATGACAGTCCGTGAAAGGTCAAAAATAGATGAGAGGAGCAATCATACAATATTTCTCAGATGGTCATCATTCGATAATCAGCGATCTTAACCACTGAGCCACAGCAGATAATCTCTTTCTGGCTTCTTTTCGATAAGCAAGTTATATTGATGAACTTCAAACAAGACACATTGAAATTGACCTTTCAGTGAACCCATCCACATTCGGCTTTGTGTTGCAAAATGACTAAGTAGGCTTATATTTGCAGTTCAGGTAAAGGTCACTACCGGATAATAAACAAGTCATGGTGTGCCATTATGATGTAGTCACGTTATTGTACTTTCTTTTGAGCTGTACTCTGCACCTGTGACTTGCTTCAACTTTAATAGAAATCACAAGTTGCTGCAATATACCATGCCATAAAAATTACTCAAATAAAAGATGAAATCTGCCACTATAATGAAGCTTACATTTGTAGGTGAGACTATTGCAACAGATTTCTTGTTCATGAAACACAATTCTTTTGAAGCATGTATATATTTTATGTAACCATCATTATGTAAAACTTCATTAAAAATGTATTTTAAAGGGAATATATTGTGGTTGATATTTTCTATATTTTAATGGTCCATTTAACAATATAATTTTTGTCAGGTAATTTTCATTTTGTACATTAATAATATGCAATCTTCTTTCCAACCAGCAGACCGAGCTCTAGTCTCTTTTTTATCTATTCAGCTATTGCAACTTCAAAGAGTCGTCACAGCAGTGACTCATCCCTTACCAGAGCTTTTTTTCCTGTGCATTCTTTGTAGCTAATGTATAGTGCTTTGGGGTTCCTTTGTCATGCATCAAATAATATATGTAAAATAAAGCATGGAAAATACAATGTTGTGATATAAATGATGTTATAGCATTTTCACATAAAAAAAATTCACCAGTTAGATAATAAAAACATTTTTTCTTCTACAAGAGTCCAGACCAATGTAATATTACTTACTCTGGAGGTGGCATTGTAGAATAATTCCCTGTAGGCAGAGCATATCAAAGAAACTTTTTTTGTGACAGAAACCTGGTGGTGGCTAATGGTAACCTTGGTCTCTGAAAATAAGTGTTGTCTGGCTACCATGTGTTCCACTACTCCCATGGGAGCTGCTGGTTATGGGTTCCCCCTGGTTTACCAATAGCAACCGGATGGACTTGTGTCTTTTTTTCAAGCTGACTAACTATGTAACAGCATGACAATTGTGCATTTTCCAAGTGATGGCTCAATCAGGAAACATTCCAGTAGCTTTGTTTTTTTTGTGTTTTATTTGAAACTTGGATGGGAGAAGGGAATGAGTGGGATACTCCAACTTTATACACTATGCACAATATCTCCGATCTCCGAAGACATCACCGGGTGTGACGAAACGCGTAAGATTTGGAACGCACAGCGTGACGTGTGATTGCAGGTGGAACGCAAGCTGGACATCTCCCGCTCGTCATTCTGCAGCTGGTTCGCTACTAGCACACTTGATCACAAATGGCCTATAATGGCCTAGGAACCCAATTTTTTATGTTTTTTCTGCCATTTTATGTGTATTTGCCCTGATAATATTTTACCCATGGAATGGGAATAAAATGTATTTTTAAAAAATACTACACTATCCGGAGCACCTTTTGTCTTTCTTCACATACTGGCCCCAAATCCAATGAGGTGAGAGGAGAGAAGGGAGTCCACCATCCCATCCACCCCATGTTTTTTAGAGCCACGAGGAGACCCCTATTAGCCTGGAGGCTACTAAAGCGATACTGGTCTTGATGCTATAAGGCATACAAGACCCACTCCATCTGGTAAGTGACCCACCCTTATCTTACCACGGTGGAAAAGGAATCAGAGCTGCACTATTGTCACAAAGTGAACAGAAAATTTCCACGTTGAACACCTGCACTTTTTGCATTGGATAAGCATCATTTGCACAAGAGAACCACTCTGAACTTTATCACTACAGTCACATGTTATGGACTTGATAAAATAAGCCACAAACACTTTATATCTCACCATTAATTATTTATTTATTTATTTTTAAGTTTTGGATTGTTTTTACTACTGTATGAAATATAAGTGTATTATTTATCAGCAGTTCTTATCTATGCATTAGATGTTCTATATGGTGTATATTAGTTAACATTTTATCACAAGACACAAATATTATTTTCATTTTTGTAATAAGGTGTACACATACCAGCAAGGGCTATAGGTAGCCTCACCATTGGGCTATTTTTCCAATATCCATATTTGTTGGCTGGATCTATTCTTCATGGCAGATTTGTAATGACATTTGTATTTTTGTGATGTTTATTATGTTTTTTTGTTATGTGTATACAATAAATTGGCTGTTAACTGTACCTTATTGATGCTTTATTATGCTCACCTTTGCACACTCCACACCCTTAAAAGTCCCCTTTCCTTTTTTTGAGTAGCAAATGGCTTTGTCAATGGCTCTTTATATATAGGTGCCATTAGTGAAACGGTAACCCATATTAAGCTCACATAGCTCACTCCACCTTCAGGCAAAAGATGGTGGAACAGTATGGAGGATTATTCATTAGTGTGAGAAGGACCTACTATAATGAGTAGATTTGCGTATTGGTGGGATTTTGTTGTGATTGTACAGCATAAGCAGCATGCTCCCACATCAAAGTATGTTTGTTGCAATAATCTAATGTATGTATAGAACAGTGGTGGCGAACCTTGGCACCCCAGATGTTTTGAAACTACATTTACTATGATCCTCATGCATTCTGTTTTGTAGTTGAACATCATGGGAAATGTAGTTCCAAAACACCTGGGCTGCCATGGTTCGCCATCACTGGTGTAGACAATGCTATTGTCACTAACAGAGTCCAGAGTCCAGAATGGTCCTCTGGACCCAATAATCTCTATCACCACCTTAATGGGCATCCAAACTTCCAGCAGAAATATGTGCTGTCCAAATCTATAGAGTCACTTCCTAGTGGTTCTACCACAGGACTGTGAGGGATACAGTATGGCAGCAGTAGAACAATACTTTAGAGGTTTCAGCATGCTTTTATACCTCTACACATTAATTAACTAAAGGTATACATGCTGGTCACTTTGTAAGGGAAAATGTGATTTGCAAAAGAATTTCCTCCAGAGATTAGCGAGTGTGGTGAAATTTTACTTTGCATGAATACACAATAGTGCAAGAAAATAAAAAAAGTTTTTTCACTTGCACTTGCGATAGACGATATTCATCATAAGCTCTGGGGAAAATTCCCTTACAATGTGTACATTTTCATGTCAAGTGAACTGCCTATTTGCCTTTAGTTATATCAATCCCACTGACTCTGTGTAAACAGCCATCTTTTTTTTCTTATAAACCACAAAAGCACTTTAACATATAAAGTACACCTTTGGAGACACAGGTAAAAAAAAGATGTTAGCCTAAGCCTAAGGTCCTATGTGGGGATGTGCAAAGTAATAAATTATTCAGAATTGATGTTGTTGCAAATCTTCCAACTTAGACATAGAAAGCATCACGTTTTCTAGATTATAGAAACTGTTGTCTATTGTTTTTATTAACATCAGCCTTTACCGGAATGTTACTGTAATTCTTATATGCTTATTATAAGTAAGGGGGTGTTCAAATTGAGTTGCCAACCTCTGCATCATTCAGTTTTCAAAGTTTAAAGTATATTTAAAACCTTCAATGTTGATGATAAACAGGCCTTTTCCATGTAAGTTGGCATGTTAAATGACTTAAAAGAAATGTAATTAACCTTTTTTTCAACAGTAAATGCAGCTAAGAAGCTAGATTTCTCCTAAACCTGCTGTACAGTGTGGTGGGACTGGGTGAAGCTGTTGCATCATTTCCTTAAGATCCTGACAGAGAAATGGGTTTCAAGCTAAAGATATGTGGGCAGAGCTAGAGATGGTTATTCATGGCAATCAACAGTACCGGCATCTGAACAACAACTTCCAGTAGGATAATGTACCATATCACAAAGCTCAAATTGTGATGAAACGGTAGATTCACATTATGGATGTGCAACCGACAAATCTGCAGCAACTGCTTGATGCTATCATGTCAATATGGACCAAAATCTCTGAGGAATGTTTTCAACACCCTTTTGAATCTATGTCATGAAAAATTCAGGCAGTTCTGAAGGCATAAAGGGGTCCATCCCAGTACTAGCAAGGTGTACCTAAAAAAGTGGTCAGTGAAAAAACAATAAAAATTGTTGCAGCTAAAAAAACTAAAAAAAAAAAAAACCTTTATACCAACATCTAGTTTCTATCGCAACTTCAAAGGGAGGCATCTCTCTCTTTTATAAAAAAAACTCAGCTCATCTGCATCATTCACTAAAACAACAACCATGCTCCACTGGAAGGAATACCTAGGTACTGAAATTCCTGAGACCTCCTAGAAACTAGCAGTCAAAGCAACCTCTAGAGCAACTAGATGCGCAGACCACTGGAAACTTTTCCAAAAGATACTACACAGATGGTGTCTCAACCCTTACAGATTGTCTAGAATGCACCCATCTACCCCTCCTAACTGCTGGCGCTCTTGCGGCTCTCTTGGTTCACTAATACATATCCTCTGGCATTGACATCATACTGGAACCAAATATTTAAGCTTATCTCAGAGCTCACACTCAACCCTATACCTCCCTCTGTGGAAATGGGCCTTCTCCATATCAATATGAACACTGTACCTATACAATCCAGAACTGTAATAATCCATATTCTTCTGGCAGCCAAATTAAACACCACTCATAATTGGAAGTCCCTCTCTATACCTAACTTGTCTGATGTAATCAGTGATCTCAACCATACTTGCTCACTGGAATTCACCTTAGCCAGCAAAAATGACACACTATCACACTTTCGTTCCAATTGGCAAGTATGGCTATCTCATAGACTATACTCCAACTGAATACTGCATCCGTTAGTACCCCTTTGGGTGATACTATGACAATATGCTCTACATCCCTCACAACATCCTAAATACAGGTTCCATACTGTATGTGCCACACCATTTGAACAGCTACTGTTGGTTACTGTGTAGTTGTTAAGCAATATTAAATAGTAGCTGGATTTGTTGTCACCCTCCCCATTGCACAGTTTGTTTCCAGATGGGGTGCCGGGGTAGGGCAGGCAACACTCCTACCATTAACCTATATCTTACAACTGCTGCTTTAAATCTTCTGTGCTACTAACAGCCAATGCACTCATATCCAAACCTTATGTTCCTTGTTATCCAGTTAAACAGACGACTTTACTGTTTGTATTTTTGTTTCATTGCTTGTACCTGTACTTGTGATAAAAATAATAAAAATTATTGCAACTAAAAAGTGGCCAGTGAGTGTATATTTGGCAAAGCTGAAGTGATTTCACTGCAGAAGTAAGAGTGTTCCTCAAATAAAGTACCTAGCCAATCATCTAGGGTATTCAAATGTTCCAGGGATACATAGAAAACAGAGAGCCCATGCAGCCTTCCTCACATATGGAATATTATAGTTTGACCATGGTTTTCGTTTAAGGATAGTTTATTTTATCATATTAGATTGTGGGGAGAATTGTCTCAGAAAATTACATGGATTCAAGGTGCGTTTACAAGTACAAAGCTCAATATGTTTAAGTTGATCAATCATTTTCTTAACTTAAAGCTGACTCGCCAAAGATGAAACTCCTTTCTATATGTTTTGTTACAAAGGTAAGAGGCAATATGTTGGTAAGCCCTACTGTATATGTTTAAGAGATTCTTTTAGCTCTGATCAGCTGGTTTTAAGGCAAAATTTTCAACATTTTATGTATGATTTGTACTATTTACTAAGCCTCCCATATGTAGACATTCAAAAGCCCTGAAATTGTTGCTGGGCACTGCCTTTTTGGATGTGATATCTGCAGCCCAGTAGATTCAAAGTCATCACTAAAGAAACACTCTACAGTATAGTCATCCCCTTCGCTCCTCCCCACCAGCTTCATAAAAGGTTATCTTGAGACACGAGTAGAGAAGCTGGGCCAGCACACAGTTCTAGACCCTCCTGTTGTACATGTCAGTGAGAGCTGTGCTCACTCTTTCCACCCAATCATATGCTAGGGTGATAAAAAAAAAAAAAAACAACTGAATTGTTAAATGCAGATTATTAAATGATTCAACAGTATTTACTATTCTAAGCTAATATTCATTTACCAAGCATACAGTCTCTATTTATTTTAGTATTAAACCTTTAAGAGTTACTCACTCCCTGTGTGGCTATTATTTTAAAAGTTGTTAAGAAAAGAAGAACATTCAATTGAATTACAAAAATGAAGGATAAACATATACATACAGCATGTGAAAGTCACAAAAATTACTTTAAGGGGCATATCTATAAAGAGGTTAATGTGACATTTACCAGACATTCACTGGTGGTTAATCAATCACTGTCATTTAAAACATGTCACAGTTACTACCTTATAAATATATCCCAATGGTATCTTAATAAATGTGCTAAATTGAAATGTACTGTACTAGACTTTTTTTAACAAGTAGTAAAAACCAAGATCTATCTAGCAGAAGGTATACAGCATGTACTAACCAAAACCCAACGCACGGGGGGGATTAGCTCAACACGTTCAGCCCTGTCACACTAGGAGTCCAGGGTATGTAGCCCACAGCAGGAATGTCCACAGAGTCAAGACCAATACCAATATAACACATACACAAATGTCCAGGGCAGTGGATACCCTACCACCTAGTTTCTTATTTCCTTATAGGAACCAATTAGATAATTAGATAAAACAAGGAAAGTTCCTGATGGTGATCAAAGGTAAAAGCTCACAGACTGTGAGATGTCGTTTGGACAGTCAAATTATGTAGACCAAAAGAAAAGCTGGGGGACTAGGATCCGTATGTTGTAATCTCAGCCAAAATGAAATAATCAATATAGAAAATCTTCTAAATAATGTAAGCATTTATTAGACATATTTAATGGATGAAAGCAAAAAGTTGTACCATAAAATAGGAAGGTATCTGTCAAGGCAAAACAAAACAGCCATCTGTACATGGCTGAATGGAAAGACCTGGATGGATGGGTCCTCCAACCCTCTCTTGGCCAAGGAGATTGGTAGGAACAGGGGCTGTCAAGCCAATGGGAACCCTGAGGGGCAAAAGAGAGCTAGCTGCAAGCTGTTGGGAGAAGTGCCCGGAAAGCCAGTGGAGCCATTGTCATTGTGGAAAACCCCAGGGTGTAGTGATAAAGCTGCTTTCACTAGCTATAAAACAACTATGTACCTGCGCTGCTTATGTCTAAACACCTCAAAATATATGTGATTAAATAAAGTGCTAGTGCAAAATTATACTGAGTGCAGCCTTAAAAAAATTCTATATATATATTACACAAGTACACACAATAAATATCAGTTATAAATTCCATATATGAAAATACCACATAAAAAAACTTGTGCAAATAAAAAGCTTATAAATACAAATATGTATTCTATACTATATAGTCCATGATATTGTTAAAGTGAAAAAAGGCTCTGTGCTTTATTTAAGTGCTTCGTGCTCCACTAATATTAAAAAGTGCTCGTGCTCAATCCAGGTGAAGTGGTGCTCCCCTCTCAGCTCCCCACTCACCAAAAGTTGGATGAAAAAACGCCTTATCAGTAGATAAAATGGAGTAGACCCCTCACTGGATCGCCAACAGGAGCAAGGTAACGCACCACAAGCCTCTCACTCTATCTCCAGGTTATGTTCTCACGATTCATAAAAAGAAAGGGCCATCATCGTGCAGTATATAAAACTTGTTTATTCACACGCAAAACAAATAACACTTACACTGTACAGGAAAAATTATCGCCTTGTGCAAACCCGCGGGACGCCAAACAAATGGCCGTGCGTTCCACCCGCGTAACCGGAAGCCGGAAGCCGGAAGTGGTTGCAGCCGGAAGTGATGTATTACGTATTCGGACGGCTTTCACTAGCTGTCCGTCCCAATGGCAGGAGGAGAAGGATGCAATTGGGGGTAATTTCCAATCAGCAGCAGCACTGGCCGTCATCAGAGGAAAATCTGCTTTCAGCACTTGCTGACCTGAAATCAGCTGTACAGCCTGCATGGGGAGCCAACGGGAAAGACAGCCACAAGGGAGTCGCTCACCACCACGCACGAGTCAAGCTGTATCCCTGGCAACAACTCATTTCAGGGCCATACCCCTTTCTCAAGTTAACCTGTGGATTTCCAAGAGCTTACTATTATAGGGAGGAGAGACCCCAGATTGGATACAGGAAGGAGCCTTCCCACCAGAGTCTGTCTTTGATCACCATCAGGAATTTTCCTTGTTTTACCTAATTATCTAATTTGCTCCTATAAGGACCGAAGAGACTAGGTGGTAAGGTATTTATTGTGCTGGACATTTGGGTATATACAGCATGTATTGTAGGTGGGGACAACTCACAACAGAAAAATAATACAAATTTCTCCATCAAATCACCTATACAGATAGTATTTTAACAGTAGGAGCAACAAATGTTTAGACATAGGTGAGCTGTGCTCTTGTCTGTATTTGACAGGTTTTCTTTAAAGGAAACAGTAACCCAGAAGCTGAAGATGCTTCCCAGGCTTACTTCTCCCATGTCCTACCTATAGGATAGATACAGTATTTGTTCAAAGCTATTTAGATCCTGTAAAAGTCATCCATGGTTGCTGGTATTTATATTCCTATGCTATACATCTTTTTTATAATCAACATTTTTATTGCACTGCACAAATAGAAAATGTTTAAAGACAAAACGAGTTATTTGTCAGCAGATATTTTGAAAAAAGCAGTAGCTGAAATATGCTATTTGCATAATTTTTATTATGAGAGTAAAATAGTCTATTTGTTTACTCTGACAAAGAAGCTCGGCCTTTATAAAATGCATGCTTTTCAAAAGGAACCTAATCCTAGCCATGCAATCATTTGTATGTCATTCAAAGAATAACGCATTCTGCGTTTTGGCCCATCCAAATCTATTAGAAACTTTGTATATTAACAAATAGTTAATTTTTTCTATTATTGCCATTACTTCAACCACTTGAAGTTCAAGGACAGTATACATATGCCTTGGAGGACTTGAATCAATGCTTCTGTGCGGTATGTAGTACATCGTTGAAAGTCCCCACTCTTGGTATACTTAAGCTGGCCATATACTAGTAGAATTTTGTTTGAATTTTTTTGTTTTAAGAATGTTCATTTGATTTTCTAATGGCTAGTGTGGTCAAATTGATGTTTGTTTTGGTCTGCAGTGATGAGAAAAGAAGTAGGGTGAAAACTTTTACCAAATGAACACATTTCTAACAGAGTATGTGATTTTCGTTAAAAAAAGTCCATTCAATCCTGGGCAGTGATAGCAACCTTCCCCTGGAACAAGCTTTGGACAAAACTGTCCAGAGTAAACCTAGACTCAAGCATTTGCCCAGAAGTGGGCATAAACTGGCCCGTCTTCTTCATGAATGGGACCTCCTGGATATTTGATCCTCAGAGGGACTACACTCACTTTCCCATGTCCATGGCACCTATTCCCATATTGATCACATGTTTGCTAGTTCCGCGCCCTCTCCTTACGTGCCCTCTGCAAAGATCCTAGCAACCCTGTGGTCCGACCACTCCCAGGTTCAAGGCCTTGTGGTCTAAACCACGCCCATCCCCGTGGCGGCTTAACGCTACTCTTTTGAATGATCCTGTAATCCTTAGAGAACCGAAGCTTGACATTAAAACCTTTTTTTAAGAGAATAGTCAGACGGACACATCCCTGATTATTAACTGGGCAGCACACAAAGCAACGATTCGCGGTAAACTGCTACAAATAGCAGCCAGGCTTAAACGGAACAAGGAGAGCACAATAAAAAAAATAAAAAAATAGCAGACTTACTGATGGAACAACGGTTGCATCCTCATGTGGATATTAGACACAAGATTGATGTGGCCGGATTGAACCTGAACTTGAGTTTCACGACTCAAGCTGAAAAACATATTCATTGGTCCCGCCATAGATATTACACGATGGGAGACAAGACTACCACAATGCTGCTAGGAAATTTGTCCCCCGTCCCTACATACTACCTAGACTATGCTTACGAAACGGTGCACTATCCCGCAATCCTGAATTGCTCACGGCGGAACTCACGGCCTTCTACTCTAAGCTTTATTGTGCCCCTTCCCATTACAATACGGGTCTAGCTGCTGCATTTTTTGATGGCATATTGTTACCTACGTTGGTGAAATC
This sequence comes from Pelophylax lessonae, assembly GCF_965119305.1. Lineage (NCBI taxonomy): Eukaryota > Metazoa > Chordata > Amphibia > Anura > Ranidae > Pelophylax > Pelophylax lessonae. Next base: position 157,215,778 of record NC_138768.1, read on the forward strand.
CCATGTTGATCTCATGAATAACGAGATCACTGAATTGGAGATTAAACTGGCGATCAAGAGCTAACACCCCTTCAAAGCTCCCGGGCCCGACGATTTATGGGTGTGTATTACCGCAAATTTCAAGACGTTTTGTCCCCTCACCTCTGCGCCTTTTTTAATGCAATTTGTCAGGGAGAGAATCTACCGCCTCAGGAGAATGCGGCATTTATACATGTACTCCCAAAATCGGCGAAAGATCACAGTACTTGTGAAAATTATCGCTAGATTTCTCTGATCAATTCAGACCTAAAAATGTTGGCCAAAATCATGGCAACTAGACTCTGCTCTTTCTTGGCCTGTTATATACATCCTAACCAGGCTGGGTTTGTCCCGAGAAGCCAGACCTCTGATCAAACTAGACGGGTCTTGGATATAATTTCAGCGATTCATTCTGATTGGGATGGGGAAGGCCCCCGAAAGGGAATGGTCCTATCATTAGATATCCATAAGGCCTTTGATTCCCTATCCTTGGAATACTTATTTGATGTATTGTCAAGATATGGCTTTGGCTCCCCCTTTCTTGCCCTATTGCGAACTCTCTATAGCACTCGAACAGCCACGCTTATGCTGAAGGGCTACACATCGGGTCCCATTTCCATCTGCAGGGGCACCCTTCAAGGTTGCCCCCTATCCCCTCTACTTTTTGTTTGAGCCTTGGAACCACTGGCGATTAAAATCCATGCATCGGCAGATATCAGGGGCGTGGTCTGCTGGGGGCTCTGAACACAAGTGCATCCTGTTTGCGGACGATATTCTGACCATGGTCACCTAGCCGATCATGACCCTCCCCAATCTTTTTGCGCTGCTCGACAAATTTTCGCATATATCGGGCTTGAAAACGAATCAAGCAAAGTCACAAACAATGATTATCTCTCTTGAGGGACCAAAAGTTTCTGCCATACAGCAGTCGTATAAATGTATTTGGCAATCTGAGGCACTGCTTTACTTGGGCATACATTTAACACCCTCTTTACTCACATTGTATGCTAAAAATTACCCCCCTCTCTTTGCTCGTCTACTGGCCGACATGGATAGGTGGTTGATACACCCTCCCTCGTGGTTTGGCAGACTACACTCAGTCAAGATGAATATTCTCCTGAGAGTGTTGTATCTGTTTCGTACATTGCCTATAGCTCTGTGTAGAACTGATATACAGAAGTTTCAAGGTAAATGCATTTCCTTTATAAAGAGGAACAAGAGGCCTAGGGTGAATAGACGTACGTTGTATACCCCTAGGCGTAGAGGTGGCCTGGGGGTGCCTGATCTGATGAAATATTACTATGCGGTGCAACTGGCCCAAATTGTGAAGTTTCATTCGCTCCATTCCCCTACTACCTGGATGCAGCTGAAAGCTTGCTCCGTCCCTGACAGGGTGATTTCTCATATTTTATGGCTATCGCCCAAATAGCATCCCCCCATTTTATGTCTGGCCCTGTCTCACTCTTTGGCCATTTGGGATAGACTGTCTAAATCACATAACTTTAAATCACCCCACGCCCCCTTTGCCCCTGTGGCTGACAACAGCGGATTCCCCCCCCCCCCGGGTTTCTCCCCCAGATCATTTCAGTGGTGGACGAATAAAGGTCTCATACATATAGCAGATTTTTGCGATCATAGGGGAATCCTCACAAGACAGAAATTGATAGATAAATATGCCTTGCCTATGTCTGAATATTTTCAGTTTACTCAAATCGAATACTATCTGCATACTTTATCTCAACTCTCTGACATGTCCACGATGACTCCCATGGAATTTCTGTGTCATAAATACGATAAGCTGCACGGCTATATATCTGCATTATACAATATATTGTCAGACTCATCCATGAAATTGTCATATATGGAGCAGTGGGAAGTGGATATTCAGGAAAGCATTGAGTTGGCTGACTGGCTCATGATCGCTAATTAATACTTCTATTATAGAAGCAAACTATAAAGTACTACTGCGCTGGTACATGGTGCCGGTGCGGATAGCAAGCTATGTACCTGGGGGCGTCTCCTCTGTGCTTTTGTGGCTATGGTCAGGAAGGAACTATGTTCCACGTTTGGTGGCAATGTCCCAAGGTGCGACGCTTTTGGATATACGTAGGTGTATAATTTTATCTACACCCTTACGCAAATTAACCTGACCAAATCCCCACAGCAGGCCTTGCTGGGTCTGAAGGTGGAGACAGCCACGAGGGCCCAGAGAAGGCTTATCATCTTTATATTCACGGCCGCAAAATCACGATTGCAAGGTCTTGGAGGTCCCCTGTCCTGCCATTTGAGCAGCTCCGACATAAAATTTCCAGGGTAATGTTAAATGAACGCATGTCAGCCATGTTAGATGATAAAATGAACAAGTTTGACAAAGTGTGGGAACCATGTCTCCACTACCTCACCGGTTGCACTTAGGGGGTCTTGGGCTGCCTAGGTCCTGGGGGCGTGGGGTTGGGTCCACTTCTTCTTCTTCTTTCTTCCTATCTTCTTTCTTCTACTACTCTCCTTTCCTTCTATCTCTCTTGTCCATCCGGTTTCATAGTAGTTATCTACATAAGGTACTCCTGATTGTCGCATTTCTGTGTGCGAGTTTTATCTATCCTGGCGCTGGGCTTCAGTGAAAGGCTGTACAGTTTGGTAACTAACGCTTCACTTAGCAAATGCTGCAGTGCTTTGTTCAGCCCTGTTTTTCTTTTTATTAATGGTCATTGTACCCTGTTGCAGGTTTTGATTGTTACTTACTCCTGATTATCGTTATGTGCCTACCTGTTTTTTTCGACGTCTTGGGGCATATGCACCATGTCAATCGGATTATTGTACACCATGATTGTCTTTAGTGATGTATTTTTTGCATGCTGGATGATAATTGGGACCGATGTACCACTGTTTGTTGTATTTTATACCTTCTATGTTCTTTCACAAAAATTTTCAATAAAAACCATTGAAAAAGAAAAAAGTCCATTCATTCCAAAATCAAACTTTAAAAGCAAATTACAATTAAATGACACTCGCCAATTAATTGAATGTCCTGAGAATTTTCATATGAAAGTTGGAACAAGTGATCATTTGAAAATCTACCTGTTTATTTACTCATAATTAAACTTTTATGTTTTTAAACTTTGGGTTGGTTTTGAGGGCTGGGTTTAAACAAATTTAATAAATGTGTACTTTTAATCTACAGTAGCAATTGCTGATGTAAGAATATCTCTAATCAAAACTAAATTGCATACTTCTCTCAGTTTGCAAAAAAAAAAAAAAAAAGAAAATGCAGTTAGTCTTAGGGCTCTTTCACACATAGGAGTCCGTCGGACGGACTCCATTTTTCTCAGCGGGGGATCGATCCGCCGATCCCCCCGCTGAGCAGGCGGATGACAGCTGTTCTCCATGCTATGTGCGGAAACACAGCTGTCAGGTCCCCATGCATCTCTATGGGGGAATCGGATGGGAACGGACCGTCGGTACGTTCTCATCCGATCCCATCCGATCCGATCAGCTGGACAGATGGAAAATAGGGTTTCCACCCATCCAGATTTGACGGATCGGATTGGATGTCAGCAGACATGTCTCCACTGACATCCGATGCCCCATAGAGATGCATGGGGTGACCATTCAGATCCGCCAAAAAAACTGACAGGCGGATCTGAACAGTCCGCCTGTTTGAAAGGGTTTAGAAGAAAGTACCACCAAAAGGAAACTTTTGCTTGCCCCATATATATCAAGCACCTTTGGTATTACAAATAAGGATAAATAATAAAGGGACATTTTGTTAATAAGTAAATAATAGCTGTTTGCAATTAAAACTACTATTTAGATACTTTCTCAAGAATAATATGTGTAGTTTCAAATAACTTAAGCTGGCCATATATGGATCAAAATGGTTCAGCAGAGACAGGCCAAACTTCAATCCATGTGTGGGTACCCTGGTTTCACAGAAGGCTATAGCTGGCAGCACTGATCATCAGAATATAAAAAGCACAGTGGGAGGATTCCCCCATTTACATAGAATGTGTGGATGAGGGAATCTAATCATTATAATTTATATTTTTTTTATTCAACCCTCTGGTTTAATGAAAAAAATATAAATTTATGGGCATGGGCTGCCCTATGCAGAAAAATATTACAATATTTTAGCTATCCCACAACAATTAGTTGCACATTGGGTATTGCACAAAATTCTTTACCCAAAGAACATATACAGATTCTGATGCAAAGTGTTTATTTTGAATACTTAGCTAAAAAGGCTATTATTCATGTGGCAATCATTGTAATCTAAAAGTCATATCCACCATATCCAGAAAGAGCAATGACAATGTAAAGTGGCCTAATTTATTATTTGCTATGTGTTACGACTCATTGCAAAATCTTACTGAACAAACCTGGGACATATCTTTAAAAATATGCCAATCCATGTGTGGTGCAAAGAACAGTTGAAAACACCACTTTCTTTTGGTGCCAGAAAAGAATAACCCATTGATAAGAGGGCAAATGCTAGCAGAAGTGCTAGGCTGGCTGCAGATGGAAAAATTATTAATTCCATGGGTGATGATTTTGCTAAATAAACAGGGTAGGTTAATGCAAATGATTCTCTGTCATGCTGGAAAATCTGATCATCTAATTACATAGTTAGTCTGGTTGAAAAAAGATACAAAGTCCATCTAGTTCAACCGATAAAAAGGAAAAAAAAAAAAAAAAAACATTTTTTTTTTACAATCCTATAAACTGTACACAATCTCATACCCACAGTTGATCCAGTTAATTTATTGCCTATTTTGGGTTGTTTTAGTATGTGATAAGAAATAATATGAACATAGAATTGAGTTCAGTCTTGCACTGGATCCAAAATAATTCTGTCTTAAGCCAGCCTTTAATTGTTGAGGCCCAGTTAGGCCTCCATGTTGAAGTAACAGATGGCCATGCATGTAATATGTATTACTGTGCTGCAATTGAATCCACTTGGAATAGGACCCCAATATACTCAGGCAACACACCTGTGTTGCAACATGATGCAAAATATGGTGGTGCATGGTAGAGCATTGCGTTATAAAAGAGAAAAAATAATAATATCCAATTTTTGGCACATGAGGGTGCATTAGCAGACCACTCTTTTTAATGGGCCATCTTAAAAAAAAGGCATGTTAATATTTATTATACCGAGTATTAACACATGTGTTACCCCAGCTCAATGATGGAAATGGGCCCTGAACATTATTTATCATCTATCTGAAAACTTTAGACTCAGCGGCTTGCTCCTATGTGCGGCAGCCTTTGCCTCTCTTCTGAAAAGCAATACTTACTGCCTGTTTAACCCTGTAAATGCCACACTAGCACACTGTACTTAAATAGGTTGTGTGCAGCAACAGTATCATCTATCAAATGCAACATGCTGTTTAATTTTCGCAGTGGTTGTGAAGCGAAACATTATAGCCACAACATGTGTACAGTCCTCAGCTGCTGCAGGCTGCATGCTTCATGCCCTTCTTTAGGTGGGTGGTTGACAGCCAGTAAAACCATGGCTCAACTGCCTGCTTTTATTTCCCCCTGTCTGTCTATGTGAATGTGCCCTACTTTGCAGTGTTTTCATTTAAGTATTTGTAAGTGAATAAATATTTAAATGCCAGCGCTTTTGTTTTTTTTGTAA